>NC_033561.1:646796-970194 GCF_001680005.1 Plasmodium coatneyi
GGGAAAGGGAGAAAAACGCCCAGCGGATGCTTCGTCAGTGCAGTTGTTGTGGTTTCCCCGCCCTGTAGAAGAACGGCAAGATGGGTTTGCTCCGCCCCAGGGAAAGAGTAATCGTGAACGCCATCCGGCGGGAGAGCCGGATAAAGTACAAGGCAAAACGCATGCACAAACGCTTTCGATCATGGGCGCAACAAAGAGTGAGGGAGTATTGGATGCCCATGAATGTATGTCTAACAAGTCAAGCCAACTTGATGGACGGGCAGTACATTTCCGCGTGTGTGCAAAAAGCAGCAACGTTAAGAAAGCATGACTACGAATTGTGGAAAGGATACACAGAGAGAATCTTAACAATACGTGACACATTAACGCCACAGCAAATTGGCTACATATTCTATGGAATGGGAAAAAGTCGATTTTTAAACCCCTCTTTTTATGAACAAATGTTAACATGTGTGCAAAAAAAATTAAGCGCTTTTTACAGCCATCCGTTAATGTGCATTGCATGGTCATTAAACAGACTTCTAATCAGAGAAGAAGAATTTTTCAACCATTTTTGTAAAACAGTTGTGGACAAATTTGAAGACATACGTGTAAAAGATTTAATTAAAATAAACAACGCAATTGCAAAGTTAGGAATTGAAAATAAAAATTATAAAAAATTTATAAACAGCCATATGGTTAAAAAACTGGAAACAATTTTTGCTCAAGATTTTCGGAACGTAATAAATGACGTTACTTTAGTTAACCTTTACGACGATGAAGTTAAAAAATATATTTTAATCCGTTTTAGCAATATGTTTATATGTGCTAGACCGCAACATTACAAAAGTGCCTACAAGTCGGCTGTAGCCGTGAGGGTATTATTCCCCCACGTGTGGAGTGCTCTTTCCAATAAGGTAAAAAGCTTTTATGTCCGACTTAGTATGAGAAGGATTCCAGAAAGTACGAGAAAGCCATCCGAATTTCAATGGGAAGTTTCTAACTGTCTAGCCAAATTAGGGGTGAGCCATAGGAACACCTTTCTTTGGGGATGCTACTATATAGACATTGGGGAGATGAATGAAAAACGAAATTGCTGGTTCGTTGATGGACCTTCTTGCTTTTATACCTGTACAAATCAGTACATCGAAAGTGTAAAATTGCAACATAGTATTCTTTACGACTTGGGGTGGAACATTAGGAGAATTGTCTGGCTGGATTGGTTACAGCTTGGCGATAATTGGGAGGAGAAAGTGCAGTATGTAAAGGCCCAGAGGGAGAAGGACCCCCTCGGGAAAACCCTAACCCGCATGCAACCTATCTCGGCAGATGAAATTAAAAATAAGCTGAACCAACTGAAGGGGTATAAAATTCGGAAGGAACAGCAGAAGGTGGACAGTCAGGAAAGGATACACCTCACGCTGTGAGGTAGCGATAATTGCACGTCGGTTGCAAGAGGAGAATCGCGTCAGCGGCCAGCATCCCCCACCGTTGTGTTTTTTTTTTTTAATGACGAGCGAATTTCGTGAGGTTACTTCGCCCACGTGGGAATGCCATCGAGGTAGATCTCCCTTTTAGCGCTGGTTAACCTACCGGCCCTTAATTAACGCCGCGCGCGGAGGGGCCCTAATTTTTTTGTAATTTAAAATTTATTGCGATTAAAAGCGACGACTCGAGCAGGCGTTATCGCGAAGGAAGCAATTTTTTGCAAAAAAGGAAAAAAAAAAAAAAGAGTTCACATAACTGGACAAAAGAGACAACAATAAATTTGCTTACTTTGCATAACCCGTTGGGAAATTGCTTCTTTTTTTTTTCCGTACATTTAAGACACATTTGGGGATCAAAAATTTTATGTGCGTCTGGAAGTTAAACGCGCGAGGATTGTTCTACATGCAAATTTCTCAGGGGAGAAAAAAATGCTCTGGCTGCGGTGGACATCGACGGCACGCAGCACAAATGCAGTTGCAAGCCCTGCATTGGACGGAAACAATGAAATGGCACCCTCGCACATATCGCGTAAAAAACATAAACAGGCTGACATGTTATACACATAAACGTTCATACGAATGGTTCCATTTTGCGCGACGGTTATGTTGTCATAGGACCCAGTTGTTACACACGTTGAGCGCATGCCGCAGAGGTACTACACCCACATCAATGGGCATGGAACACTGCAAATGGTTTTTCTTTCCCCATGTGAATGACAAAAAAAGACGGGAAAAAAAAAAAAAAGAAAACATGACTGTCACGTGAGTGCCCCTTCGCTGTCACATGACTGCTGTGTGAATTCTGCGTGACTTCCGCGTGAATGAGCGCAATTAAGGGCTTCCCTCCTTAGGCTTGAAACAGAACAAGGATGAAGACACACCGTCTGCTCGAATATGTTGCGGTTTTGTATTTCGTACTGACGTGTCTTAGCCGAGTAAGGCGCATGATTCAGAAGTGGGCTGGAGTGGAAGTGCCCCCGGAGTGTAAACCGTTTCAGGGTTGCAGCCTTTCCCACTCTCTCCCGCGTTACATTCGTTACATAGTCCCCCTCCCTTGGAGGCACACCCATTCGCCGCCCAGAAGGACCGCTCTAATTTGTATACATATAAATATATACATACGTATTTTATTTTATTTTATTTTATTTATTTTTCCCCCAGACCCACGTGCGGGCCGCCGAGAACAACCGAGCAGGCCTGGCCGGCCTGAATGACAACGTCCTGGTAGCCTTCCTCCTGCTTGTGCAACTGGAAGTCCCTAATTTCCTAGAACCTCTTTCGAAAAAGGAAAAATATGAAAAAGTGATTGATGGAGCTATATATCGTTTCACAAAAGAGGTGGCCACAGAAGAACAGAAGGAGGAACAGAGGGGGTACACCCTCCAGGATGTCCGTCATGTGATCGTGGGGGTAAGTCTTACGAAGAGCATCTACTTTGCTTCATCGACTCTCTCCGCATGATTAAAGGAGCGAAGCGCAGATAATCGAATCAATGAGGAGATAAACAAAGCGCGGCGCTTTTTCATAAATCTTCAATAAGAAATGTGCCACCTTTGGGGGGACATAACTCCACCACATATGTTGCTTCCAAACGGGGAAGAAACCCTTTAGCGGCATCCGCTTACCTATTTGATGAGACCTTTCTTTTTTCGTGCCCCAGTTGGATCGGCATGTGTGTATCTTGTCCAACTGGGGAAGTGTGTTCATCTCACCTTCATGTGATTTCCCCCTCCCCCTCAGCTGCAGAGCCTCCTGAATGACATAAAAGGCGGAAACGAAAGGTACTTCACCTGGATGGAATTAATCACCAATGAATGTTGGAGACAGGAAGATGGTTGCAGAGCACTGACCACGAGGAGCTGTGCCCTGTCTGTGTTGAATGCCCTCCCAAAAAAGACTCTCCCCGTAACATGCGGCAGTTGTATTATGTACGCCTTAAACTACGCACTGCACTCGAAGCATTTATTTATAAACATGCTACAAATACAAAACTGCAATGAAGACAATAACCTCAAATTGATAAACCTGACAAAGGATGTCAGTTTCGTGAGAGAACATCGAATATACATGAACAGCCTGGAATCCATTTCTGTTGCGAAGAATGTCCGAAGCCAAGTCATTATTTTACGCATAGAAAATGCCACAAAATTGGTAGACATTTTAAGGACACATGGACACGAAAAATTCACACAAGTGATGAGTGACGCCTTGCTCGAGGTGGTAAAAAAAAGCATAGAAACGTACAAGAGGTATTTAGAACATAATAGCTCTTTTAGGAAAAATGAAAAAAATGAAAAAAATTTTGATTTGGCAAATTTGATCTCCCTTACGATCAATGGTTACTTGTATATGGATCACACAAGTGGAGAAATTTCTCGTGTGAGAGATTTTGGTCTGTTTTTTACCGAAGATTTTTTGGAACAATGCGTTTGGATGTTAACGGGGAGGAACTTGTTTCTGCAGGTGGAGATGGGGACCCCAGGAGGGGCAGACGTCTCGACGGGAGAGGCTTCCCAAAGTGGTGATCCCTTCCCCATGGGAAATCTGCTCACCCTGGTAGAATTCGAGCTTGTCCTGAATTCGTATTTGCACTTCGGGGAGAACTACTTCTCCAAGGCAGTGATGCTGATGAAAAAGGTCTTTTACGCGGAGGGAAAAAACGCAAAAGGGGTGTTCAGCTACGGGGCGGATAAGACGGACAAGGCGGACAAGGAAGACAAGGAAAACAGGGAGGAAGGACGCCCGGTGAACAACTTCCTTGCCATTAGGAAGAGCGGCAAATTGCGCAGAGCCACGCAGGGAGGTCACTTGAGAGGTTCCCCCCAGGAAGGTCATTCGAGAATTGTTGCATGGGAGAATCACCTCAGTGCCACCCCCCCGAATGAGCACAGAAAACAAATCGAAGAATTCAAAAGGACACTACTGGAACTGATGGACGACCAAACCATCTTCTTCATCATCCTGGTGAAAAGTCTACCCGAAAATAAATACACGCTGATGAAGAGCGCCATCGTTGACCTGCTAACCAAGCCAGTCTACTCAAATTCGCTAAAAGGATTTTCCTATAACGATGGCAAAAAGGTTAACAAGGAACTAATTGAAATCCTGGGGGAGTCCTATAACGACCCAATAAATAACCTTAAAAGGAGGACAATGCATTTTGGATCCAGAATTAACAAAAGGGAAATCCAAGCCTTCGAAAAATTATTACAACAGGGATATAAACTAACCCAAATAGCTTTTCACAATTATAGCTCCTTGCCACTAAATAGTAGAAAGAATATCTACTCAGCCGTTAAAATGTTCTCCCTCTTTAAGCATAGGGTGCATTACCTTACCGGGTGGGATGCACACATTTTATTTTCCAAGAGGATATATCCTGAAGATATGGTGGAGAAAAAGTACAACGTGTACTCCTATGCACAAAGTGGGGGCAACCATTGGTTCATTATATGCTGCACGGTCATCCCTCTATTGGTGATTATTTTATTATTCCTTTTGTACAAGTACTTGCTTCACGATAAGCTCAAGTTTTTCTTCCTCTTCAGAAATAGGAAGTACAAAAAACGCAGTCACGGCTCGTCGGGCAGAGCGCTTAAATACTATAGGCACCTCTCTGGGGGCGTGAACTTGTCCAGCACGCGTCGACAGAGGGCAGACAGGGCGGAGCTCCAGCACTTGCTGCGCAGGAGGAAGCGTAGAACGGAGATGAAGGCAAAGGTAAGAGGGAAAAATGGGGCAAAAAATAGCAAGAAGAATGATTCAAGTAGTAGTGCAAAAGTGGACAAGACCGGCAGGCCGCACAGGCTGTCCGGCGCAGGAGCAACGAAGAAGCGGGAAACGAAGAGCAGTGACTTGTTCATGGAGGAAATCCAGCCCAACTATGATTTCGAATAGGCCGTGCAAAGCCTAGCGGGGAAGGTACCCAATCTGTTATATAGTTTCACACAACTAGCTAAAATGGGCAAAAGTGTTCCATTTTAACCTGACCATTCAATATTTTTGAAAAAAAAAAAAAAAAAAAAAAAAGGCATCCAGCTAGCCATTTTAACCAATTTGCTTAAAAATTACCTGACTTGTGCATGCTGCACGGACGCAACGTTGCACAAGAAAAAAGAAAACCCCCAATGCTGCAATGATTGTGGGCTTTTTCGCAAAACAACTGGGCGCGTACCATTCCTTGCACAGAAAAGGCAACTGTGGGTGGTACGTACCTCATACCGTAGAGGCAGACAGAAAATAACCTTCTCGCCTTTATGATTGATATATATATTTTTTTTTTGTTTGTCTGTTGGGAAGCTGCTCCCAAGACGAAACTTGCTCAATGCAATTAACACGCTTAACATGCGTAATTCGCTTAATTCGTTTAACACGCTTGGACGCACCCGTGCTGCTGTCTTTCTGTCCATTTGTCGTAAATACAGAAAGTAAGAACAGCATAGTTAGTTTCCGTTTTGAAACGGATTAAAAATGTTCTCTTTTAAAAAGGACACACACGGCACACATAAGGCACACACATGGCACACAGAGAGAGGGAAACGCACAGTTGCCCCCTCTTTTGAACACTTCGTGCGGTGGAAATATGCGAACGTTATTGTGTGAAAAAAAAGAGAGGTGACGAGTTGAATGATTTAAAGAGGGTACCACAAATGCGTGGGGTAAAAGCAGAGCTTTCTTCACTTGGGTGGAGGTATGTCCAAGCGGGCATTTCAATTCCTCTGCTCCCTCAAAGGTACATGCCCCCACACACACAGTGGAAACACTTAAAAGTAGAGTTTCTTTATTTTGTCCTTTATGTTTGAACCTATGAAGGACTTCTCCAAAGCCCACTCATTCATCTTCATAAAATCTTCGAGGGTAAAATTCAAGTGGGTGTACAACTGCTCATAATCGTCATTGATGTTGGTAAGGAACATTCCTGGATCGTCCGAACTTACGGAGACCTTCACTCCAGCATCGTACAATTTTCTAATAGGGTGGGTATCCATAGATTTGGCATTTTTGAGCAGCACATTTGAAATAGGGCAAACTTCAAGTAAAATGTTTTTCTCCTTAACCATATCGATAAGTTCTTGTGATTCAGATACCCTAATACCGTGTCCAATTCTTTCCACTTTAAGTACTTGTATAGCTGAGTATAGCGTGTTCAAATTTGGGAGGGTATGATCTTCCCCTGCGTGAACAGTAAGATGCATGCCACCATCCCTCACATAATCGAAAATTTCTTTATACGGTTTTAAATCGACTTCATGTCCTCCATGATCAAACCCTACAAAATCTGCCTTATGCTTTAAACAAAAATCAGCAGATTTTTTAATGTCTGCTGCTTTGTGACCTGTGTCTCCAATGCACAACAGAGTAACGTCAATTTTATGGTCTAACAATTCTACGACTTCCTTTATCCCCTTCACAATAGCCTGGTGAATGAGTTCAATGTCCAGGTTATGTTTAAACGCAACAAAGGTAGGAGAGTATCGGAACTCCATGAGGACAACTCCTTCTTTGTATTTGTTAAACACAGCATGTTTAGCTAAATCTTCCACCATCTCATAGTCCTGAAATATATCTGCCACTCTTATTGCCTTCTCGACAAACTCTCCTAAAGACTTTCCTCCTTTGGCAAACAAGTAATAATCCAACACCTCCTCATCAGATAAATTGGGTTGTAAATTATACTTGCGAACACAGCTTAGGAAGAAATCTGCGGAGAAGCAAAGGTCCAGATGGCAATGTAATTCACACTTTGGTATCCTCTTCCATATTTTGTACCTTTCCTTTTTGCTCATCTGACTTAGGTCTATGTCCTTAAGCTCATTTTTCTTGAGGAAGTCTATGGGTTCTTGCAGGATGTTCATTTTGGCGTTGTGCAGAGGGGGAACACTTTATCGTATCTTTCCTCAGAGTTACTTTTTATCGGTTTGGGTTTATAATGCTGGCAGGTCTACGCGCTGCTTTTTTTGCAGTTTTTCTAGTAGATTTTTTGCAGTTTTTCAAGTAGATTTTTTGCAGTTTTTCTAGTAGATTTTTTGCAGTTTTTCAAGTAGATTTTTTGCAGTTTTTCAAGTAGATTTTTTGCAGTTTTTCTAGTAGATTTTTTGCAGTTTTTCTAGTAGATTTTTTGCAGTTTTTCAGTAGATTTTTTGCAGTTTTTCTAGTAGATTTTTTGCAGTTTTTCTAGTAGATTTTTTGCAGTTTCTTTGCAGTTCTTTTTTGCAGTTTTTTTGCAGTTCTTTTTTGTAGATTTGTTTGCAGATTTTTTTCAGATTTTTTTTTTTTGCAGTGTAGCTAGCCGTATGCATGAAAATGCGGTGTGCGATATGGAGTCAAGGAGGCGGATGAGCGCACCCCCTCAAAGGAAAGAGCGTAGGAGATAAAAGTAGTGCTACATGAGCCATTTCGTCAAGGTCGTGGCACCGATGAAGTGATTAGGTGGCGATACGGTAGCGCAGTATAGCGCGGCAGCGCAAAAATGGGACAACCGTCAGGGCCGCCATTGGGGGGGCTCCCCCGCCGCAGGGGGTTAGCTCCATTCTTCTTTGTTTTTCTTCACATTCTGTTGAACAACGAATAAATGCAAAAACAGTGGGTTAAAATAGAGTACCTCCTCCTCAACATCGAATACACAATTTTTTTTTTTTTCTTACTAGCCGTGGGAGTATACAGGAGGAAGATTCTTCACCCCATATCGCGGTGAAGAACCACCCACAGGAATACGCTTTTTTTTTTTTTTTTTTTCATTTTTTGGCTTGTGCATTTGGGGGATTGGCTCCGACGTGGAATTCAAGGGGGTTGTTTTTTTGTGTTGCCTTTTTCTTTTTTTCTATGGCATAATTTTTCTCCATCAAAAGTATTAAAGTAGTCCCAGCGTGACTTGAAAATTCGCAAAGTTCTTTTTATTTCTCCATTTAGTGGCGATATAGGCATTTTTATTTTTTCCGTGTTCGGCCAATTTTGCACGTAACATGTAGACCTGTGTGCGTGGGGGGATTTTTCCCCCCAACGGTGGACACGTCTGCTGGTCTTCTCGCCCATTACGCCTACCAAGAGGACGCCGAGGATAGGCCAAATGGTGTAGCGGCATCGCGGTACTGCTGGGATGGTTTTTTTTTTTTTTTTTTTTTTTTTTTTTTTTTTTCGCGGGATTTCCCCGTAGACAAAAATTAATTGCCGCAGTTTTTGTGCCTTCGTGTATGTAGAGGCCTCTCGCGGAAGAAGATTCTTCCATTCCCATGGATTATTCCTCTCCAAACGAGAAGCGGCTAAATGCAGCAGGCAAAAAGGTGGACGAGTTGGTCAGTTAACCCAAGCAGCATGTAAGGATACCCCCACACACACATTATCAGTGGTGCTGCGCAGTGTTATCTGCCCTACTTCTGAAAATGAAGCAAAAGCAGGGGACAAATAACCAAACGGATGAGACGACCAATTCGGAAGCGAACGCGCAAGTAGTGGCACACGGGATTAGTCCCCCTGACTGTAGTGTCGACTTGGCCAGTGCGACCGTGCAGTATAGCGTGTACAGCTCATGCCTCCTGCTGCTGTCCAGCCTTCAGCTGTATTACATGTGTGAGGAGAAGGGTGTCCTCAAAAAAAAAAAAAAAAAAAACAGCACATTCAAAAGGGGTATACCCAGGGAAAGAAAAGGATAATTATCATGGTGACGATGCTCAGGAGCAGCTTGGTGGAAGGGTCACTGTGAATTGCCACTTCATGCGTGACTACGAAATGTACCATGCAGAGCAGAAAAGGCCTCAACTGAACGACCAAGCGGCTTGTCCCATACCGCTTTATAAAAAAAGGTGACACTGCTGATTGGGATTGGCCTTAAAAGAGTTAAAAAAAAATGTAGAAACCCCTTTTACTTTTTGAATAAATCACCACGCAGAGGTACACACCTATACGTTCATTTATGCACCGCGCAGCTCGTGTAGGATATTTTGCCTGTCTTTGTGAAAAGCTGAACATTTGTGTATTTGCCTTAGGGGGGTTACCCAATTTGGGCGCAGTTTTGCTTCCCACTTAGGTGACACCCATCATATTGACGTGGACTATTTTGGGGATTTACTCACCCGATGAGCATTTCCCGCACTTCTTCGATAGAACTGTTAGGACGCACACCGAAGCAGCATTAGGAGTTTTTTTTAAAAAAAAGCGCTCTCATCAGGGGAAGCCTACAATTCAGTTAAACACGTTAGTACACACTTCGGATGGAAGGACACGTTTCAGTGAGGGCGACGTTTGGAAGGTCCACAACCTATGCTACACCTATAATGCTACATTAATTTCCTCACACAGGGGGATTAAGCGACGCGGGTGAAAAATTAATGAAAAGCCCCTCCCCGCTAGATCTACTAGATGGCGCTGCGAAACGGTACAAACTGGAAGGAAAGAGAAACAACCTGCAAGGGTAAACCAGCGGAGTGCAAACGGCACGCAAAATAAGCACGCACGAAAGAATTACCAACGCGCAACACAGTCGGCTAAAAAGGTGAAATCCCTTTTTTGCTGCTTCGCTTCGCCCCCTTCCAGCCTCGAATCTCAAGTTACACGAGCTTCCCGATAATTTACGCCTGGCCAACTCCCCCACCTCCCGCTATGCACTAAAAACGCAGATGCACCCGTAACTCCAGGCACGTCACTTAAAAAAAATGCTACGTACATGTGTGCAAGATGCTGCATACCTTTTTTTTTTTTTTTTTTGGCGCTAAGAAAAAAGGCTCCAGGGAATGTGTTAAAACAACTAAGCGGGTATTTCCTTTTTCTGTAGCGGCAAAATCGCTAGCTAGCCCCTTGGGTAGCCAATTTTCCATCCATCCATCCGTTCTTTTTTTTTTTTTTTTTTTTTTTTTTTTTTTTTTTGAACGTTCATGTGAAGAATATCGGCGCGTTTTATGTACACCTTTTGAAAATTTCATTTTGTATGTGAAAAACAGGGGAGCAGGGAAAGTCGCAGAAGTGTCCTGCCCACCTTATCCTTAATTGCTTACGCATGACAATTGCATTGCGTGCCGGGAACACGCCCAGAAGAAGCAGTAAAAAAAAGGAGTGAAAGCTTGTTTTAACGTCTCTCCGGCGACCGCCTCCCTTGTATGCATGTACCTCTGTGTGGGAAAGGGCATGCTAAGAGTGTGAGGCTCGACTGATTCTTTGATACTCCATTTTGTGATTTTCAAGTGAAGCGTAAAGATGTATTTGTCCTGCTAAGGGGCACTGAGCGAAGCATATTTCGCACTGCACAGCGGCGCAACGTTTGTGGGCATACATCCACTTCAGGCTAGCCGCATAGGCGTAAGCACAATCCCACCCACCCAGTTGCGAATCTTCGATAATGTTCCCCCTGTGGTCACCCCGCAAGACGCACTCACATTAAGTTTTTCCCACCGAGTGTATAATTTGTTTTTCACCCCATTTTAAATTCATCGAAATGTATCCCCAGGGAATGTGATGTCGTCTGCCGTTGCACATTTTTGTCCGTGCCGAGGTTGAAACGTTTTGGCGTCCCGTCCTCTATTCGTGGTGCTCACCCCGAGTGCATTTTTTTTTTAGTGTTCCATTGTGGGGCCAACAGGCACGTTGTTAGGTCGGCGCACCTGCCCACCGCCGCGCCAGGACGTGACGATGATTCGATAACTCCTTTCTGCGAATCACATTACCTTCCTTTCTAATTAGCCATTTTGCTGAGCTTGCTCGGTTTACCCGTTCATGCGGCGTACACAAAATCGTGCGCGCTTTGCTCAAGGTGGATCACTCACCAGTTGGGGAGTAGTAGTAACATAGTGAAGACGCGAACTGTAGGTCTTCCCAAGGTGTAGCACCTTCCCCTTTCCGCGTAACTGCCCATGGAGACCCCGGAGACAGAGACAGAGGCGGAGTTCAAGCTCATATCGGTTAACAGACACGCGTGTGAGGATATTCTGAGCTCCGTGAAGAGGAGGGGCCGCTGTGTGGTCGTGCCCGTGCATGGCCGCCCGGCGGACGAGGGGCAAGGACAGAAGACAGGACAGTCACAGAAAACAGCACAATCACATCAAACGGGACAGTCACAGCAGACGGGATATTCGCACCAAGCAGGGCAGTTTCGCCAAACAGCAGCGCGATGGCCGCCGCCCCCCCAGCAAATAAACAAAAAGGCCGTATCCTTCGAATGCAAATTACTATCGAAGAGTAGCATAGGGGAGGATGGCACCCCAGTAGGAGGCGCAACATATACAGTAAGAATCCCAACTTTCGAAAAAAAAAAAAGTGACAATTTATTTTTTAGAAAAAAAAAATCATGCATATATGATGAGAACAAGTATAACAAATTTATGGAGGCATTCAAACAACAGGAGTTGAAAAAAATAAAAAAATTCCACCACGTGTATAATTGGAAGGTGGCACTAGTTATACTGCTCATATTGGCAATCTCCTTCACCCTGATTGGCGCCTTCATATATTACGAGTCAAGTCACGTCATCGAGGTGAACATAGATTACGCATCGGGAGATAAAATCAAGACGTTTTCCGTTACACACCAAATGAAGCAACCCGTCTACGTCTACTACAAGATAAGCAATTTCTACAGTAACTTTAAAACCTTCCTTTCGGATGAATCCCAAGCGTTGGTAAATGACTTTAAGTGCAAGTATATAAAGACGTTCGAAGACATATACCGGTTTAGATGCGTTAATGGTGTGCAGACCCTTCCTGAAATGAACAACGATTTTGCTGCTACTGGGTGGGGGGGTAAACATGCAGGAAGGTTGAGTAGTAGCGAATCGTGCAATATTAATTCGATCCCTTCAGATCAGAGAAAGAGGAAGATTTTTCCCTGTGGCCTCGTTTCGGCTTCCATTTTTAACGACAAAATTAGACTTTCCCTGAAAAGCAAAATTTTCAACATTGATAAATTTCCCGTTTTAAATTATTATGATTTTTTTTCCTATATTAAGAAGCATAAAAAATATGGCTCCGATTATAAGGTGTGGATTAATACCTTCTCTGCGGATTACAAGAATTGGTTTCACCCCCCTATGACTTCTTCCTTTATTAAAGCTTATGGAGTCATTTATGAAGACCTGGAACCTGGGAAGGATTACAAAATGGAGTTCACACAGAATACTTGGCCTGCAGAACATTGGAAGGCAAAGAAATCATTTCAGTTGGTTTCGTTACGGGCTGTGGGAAATAGCGCTTACGAGTTGGCCTACTCCTTTTTCCTCCTTGCTATAATTTACCTGATCGTTATTATTGCTATGCTCCTTTTGGTCAAATCGGGGTACTACAAATTGGGGAAAACATTCTCCTATTGTAAAATGTCTACTGTTAATAATGCCACTGAGCAGACCTTTTTTCGGAAAAAATCCACCATGAGGAAGGTGGAAGCAGCAGCGGGGGCTACTACGGAAGAATCGACACGCTCATCGAAGGGGGGTCCCTCCCCGGGGGAACCCGATGGACAACGCAGCAAGGAGAGTTCCAACGAGCGCGTCTCCAGGGTCGTTGGCGCCACTCCACGGATGTGTCTTTGCCCCCTGCACTAGGTGGACCGTCTCACCACCGCATCATCACGTCGTTACGTCGTTACGTCACCATGTTGCAATTTTAACATCCCCCCATTTACACGCCTTTTAACGTATCGCACGAAAGCGCCTCTCCGTCCCCATTTTTTCTTCCTCTTATTATTATTACTATTACTATTGCGATTGTTTTATTTTATTTATTATTTTTTTTTTTTTCCACGCGATTTTCCCAATTTTGCCCCCATTTGAAACTCCTCCCTTGTGTGCGAGTACCTGTGAATGTGCGGTCTCCACTCGTGCCGTCCATTTTGAAGTGGAAAATTATGCCAAGTGTAGAAGCGGCGTTGATTATGTTGCAGCGACATCCCATGTGATAGCTTCGGCGATGGCGTTCCGAAATACACCTCCCCAGGGAAAGGGGCTCATCACGGCGAAGGTGTATTTCCCCACCGGGCTGCTGAGCAAAAGTGAGGAAGCGTAACCTACCCCGACGTGTACGCTGAGAGAGATCCTCCAATCGGGGTGCATAATTGTAAGCATGCCGGGTCGTTACTTTTCTGTCGAGTCAACTTATGCGAATGGTGTAGCGGAGCGGGTCCCTTTTTTTTTTTTTTTTTCTTTTTTTTTTCCCTCAAATTTTAAACAAATCAACTGAATAGGGGAATAACCCTTACAAAGCAGGTACTATGGGGGAATCGAGCAAAAAGTGGAGCGGCATAGAGGTCGCACACCACAGGAGGCAATGAAAAAATGAAGCCCATCGAACGGTTATATGTTTGACTGAATTATGTCATACGTGTAGGAATTGGAATGCACATGCCTCTTTTTTTTTTTGTATTTTTTTGGCACTCCCGTTGGGCCCTTTTCTACACCGACGTGAGGACGCCTATTTCCCCTCCGAAGTGACCATACTCCTTTTAGAAGGCACTCCACTGTGACGAGAAAAGGCAAACGTGAGAGGATGGCCGTAGAAAACGCACCCCCCTTTGTTATAGCAGCCTCTTCACCGCGCCAACCATGTCATGCTGTGGAATTAGGCGTGGGCAAGAATACCTGCTGTCACTGAACAGACGGGTAGGCAGAAACAATGGGATGAGTAGAATGGCCAGATTATTACTGTCCTCCCTGGGGGGAAAACCTCCAGCAGGAGGGGGTACAACACGGACGGAGGAACCTGCACCAAAGTTAGGAAATGTGCACAACGCAAGTAGAGATTCCGCAAAACAACACCCGCGGGTAGACCCCCCCGTCAGTTTGCCATCCAACCAAACGGATGACGACGCAGTGACGAAGGAAATATACGACAAAATATTACAGGAACATAAGCTTCTCCGTGGGAGGCGAACTAGCAATAACAATAGGAAAAAAAAAAACTGTGAAATAGTACCAAGTGGAAGAAGTAGTACTTCAGTTGATGTGCACACAAGCCGTATTAGCGAAATGACCAAAGAGAAAGTTCTGTCGTTGGTAAGAAGTCAGTCTGGGGGGAAGATCCAGATGGACGCCAAGAAGGGAGAAGTAGAAAAAGGCAAAGACGTCCCAGCAGGGAAGAAACCAGACGGACTAACAATACCCCGCAAAGATAACCACTTGACTGTTGCGCAAAAAAAAGCAGACACCTCCGTCGAATGCACAGAGGAAAAAAACATACACAACATGCTACACCTTAGCAAACGCAACAACATAAGTATTACTGAGAAGAAAAAAAATGATCATTTTTTTAAAATTTTTTTTTCCTCCAAAAAGGTGAAAATAATAAAGTCACAAAACCACCCCATTTTTATCCACCTGTACAAGCTAGCCACGGATGCAAAATATCGAGAGAAGCAAGAAAAAATATTATTGTCTTGCAAGAAAATGATCCTGGAGAGAGAACAGAATCACATTGCACGGATTTACACAAACAGTATTGACAATTTAAGGGACTTTCGGTGCTTTGATAATTTTATACTTTTGTCCAACAGGCTGCTTAAACGGGTAGCCTTTCTTTATTCCTTTAAAAATGGCGTCTTGGCTGAAGTTGCACACACGTTCCAGTACGACGATGTAGGTCTCCCCCGTCTGGCCCTGTGCTTCTGCGATGTGAACTGCGGGGGGGGAGGCACTGAAAAGGGTGAAGAAGCGCATCACTCATATGGGGGGGATCATGCCAACATGGAGACGAACCTTTTTAACAGAACAACCCCCGTAGGGGTATCCACTGAACGTTTATGCAACGGAGACATTGGGACGCTCATCCGGAGTTGCTTCCTCCTTAAATGGCAGTGTGTTTTTAACGTGCAAGGACTGGGCCATATGAACAAGGGGAAGACGAAAGAAAGCAAAGTCCCATCAAGGGGAAATACGGATTGGCAAAAAGTAACGAATACACGTGGTACTACCCGGAAGAAGCCACACATAAACGATATTTACAACATCGACTTTTTCCACCCTCTGACGTTGCGCGCCTCGGCGGGTCACCTGCTGGACATCCCCTACAAGAAAATATCCTTCACCGAGCTGCACAAATACGCCCGCGAGAATAAAATACTCCTCCTTAAGTACAGAATCGGGGGGAGTGAACAAAGAAATGGTGACCCAAAGGAGGATAACATTTGCTATAACGCAGATGACTTGTATATCCACTACAACGGCAACCCTTCCGAGCAGGTGAAGCCCTTCTTAAATTTGCTGGCCAAAGCTAAGGGAGTGTTTCTCCTCCTGGATAACTGCAACAATATTGAGAGGGAGTATCCCGTGATGCACCGCAATTACGTGGACATTGGGTTAAATATTCCCCACTCCAGTGACGATAGAACCTTCGATCGGGTCTACTATGTGAACCTGCTAAACAATAAGGACAAACCCCTAGACGTCGTTGCGGCGTACTCCATTCTGATGTATATCCTCAAGACAAACTTCTTTCGACACGTCCCTCAGTCGTGTTACGTATGCGCGGAGTGATCGAAATGGGTACAACGTGGAGCCATGTTTTTCATATTGGGGTGTTCGATTGGGCGTGCCGGCAAGGACACACCTGTTACTCTTGCACAGATTTTTTTTTTGCGTGATTTTTTTTATACTTGTTAATAATTCGATAAGCTTGTCAACTAGGTGACACAAAAAAAGTTGATCACACGGGTGGCTAGGGGAAGGGGGAGTAGGAGTAGGGAGGGGGACATGCACCACTCGTAGCAAAACGGGAAGCATGTGCATGCGGGGTGATGACAAAAAAGAGAGATGTGAAAAAAACGGGCAAATGGATAATACGTTACGAAAAAGGGAACACAAAAATGGGGTACACAAAAATGGGGTACATAAAAAAGGAAAACACAAACAACGGGGAGCACGAAAAATACTTTACCTCGGACAGACGATTTCTCGCGCAGGATCAAACTGACAAATGACAGCTGGCATGTGGCCAATAACAAATGGTAGGCAACAAATGGTAAGCAACAAATGTGTGCACAAATGTGTGCACAAATGTGGGCACAGATGTAAGCACAAGTGTGGGTTCAAGTGTGGGCACAGGTGTAGGCACAGATGTAGGCACAGATGTGGGTATCAAATGGTGTGTAACATATTGTTAATAGCAAATGGCATATATCAAATGGCAAGTGAGAGCCCGCGCTCCCAACAGGAAAGGGGGGGGGCGTACTAAACTAAACAGGAATGACATAAAAACACAGAACAGGAAACATACTAGGGGGAAGATACTCGAAAATGGAGGGGGGTAACCACCAAAAGGGGGGTAATCACCCTTCAAAAGAACAATCCACCGGGAATACCACAGACGACGCACCGCCCAAACTCCACCGCGTCCAGCAGAGTGCATAATGGTATAGTAAATGACAACCTCTTCGCTAGTCGGTTTTATTCTCACTAGATAAACGCGGAAATGTCCAAGAAATGCATGTTCGAGGAGCGGTCATCGCTGGCAGTTAGAATGGAGAGAATATTCTTCTGGTCATACAGATGCAGGGACAAGTGCACATTGAAAATGGTATCCGTGTGGCTGTAAAACTGGTGAATGCACTGTCTAGATCGAATGTCGTAAATGTATATGTTCCCATTAAGACTTGAAAAAAGGAGGAGGTTCGTGTTAATCCACTTTAGGAAGTTGATCCCTTTTTCCATTTGGTTGTTTGTATCCACTTTATTAAAATCGTAGTTTACAAGAAACTTGTTAATATACTTTTTGCTATGGTAGTCGTATACAATGATGCTATTGTCCAGGGAGGAGGAGGCGAAGATGTTGTTCCGCTTGTTGTTGAAAAGACAGTAATCCACCAGGTCGCTGTGCAGATTCTGATACGTACTGATGACGCTGTTGTTGTTCACGCTGCAAAGCTGAATAATGTTTCTATGGGTTGCTACGTAGATCTCGTTTGCCAAATTGTTATCGATGCAGAGGACGTCGTTACTGTTGTCCAGCTCTTCGCTCATGATCTGCTGTTGCTGCTGATTATGTTGATTATGTTGATTAAACCTGGAATCGTGCTTCTTACCATCGTTGCGCCTCTTCAAATTGTAGACGTTATAATCGTACACGTGCGTCTCTCCAGTGTGAAACCCAGCAATCAGGTAAAAGCTACTTTCATAATTGCAAATGTTGATAAAGGTAGGGATGTCCACCGTGTAGGTAATGCTAATGGGCGCGTTCTGTCGAATATTCCAAATATATATGTTTGGTGAGTCCAGGTAAATGCTTAAAAGGATCTCCTCATTAAACGGACAAAACATAAAGTACTCAATATCCTTCTTATCGTTCGTATCATTTATCGTTAGGATGTTCACGAAATTCATATCCTCAGTGATCCAGTCCTTCTCTTCCTTCTTAAAATGACTCAAGTCTACATTCCAGTTGTAAATGTGAAGTAACGAATTGCTGTTGTTAATATTTTTCTTAAAATTGGTAATATTGTAATTTAAAATTTCTGATCTGTTCATATTATTATTGTTATAAATGTAAATGTCCCCATTGTATATACACAGGGCGATATACATGTAACTCTTCGAGAATTTTATATTCGTTACGGTGTCCGTGTACTTGTGGTGCTTCAGATGCTGTAGGCTGATTTTCGTGCTAACGCTGCTAAGGCGGCTGGCGCCGGTAACCCCCTCGTGGGCGAAATTCCTCAGATCGTCATCGAAGTTGTTATACAAGTAGCAGTTGTTGTTGATGCTTCCAAAGTAGATCCACTTCTTAAAGGAGTTCACACAGTAGATACTCTTATTTGCGTAAAACCTCTTATAGTAGGAAATATTCTGCTCCTTGAATTTTATTAACTCCAAATCTGCGGAGGCATTCGTTTTATCGCTGCTGTTGTAGCTTGAGTTTTCTTCCTCCTCATCCGCTTCTTCATCGTCTTCTCCCACCACATCGACTGCACTAATGTCGATGAGGTCAACTTCTTCATTCCTCAAATCCTCATATGCCAGGTCCTCCTCGATCGCTTCGTTCATCATTAAGGGTTTTTTCCCAATTGATCCTTTTAGTATTTTTTTTTTTTTTTTTTTTTTTTGCACACTTGCGCGTCTATTTTGTTAATGAGCTTATTGAGGAGTTACTTTCCGTTGCAACGAAAGATGGCTCGTTCATAATAGGGAGGGGGGGGAGAAAAGGAAGGACCCCAGGATGGATCTATCCAACTGGAGTTGTCCCCCACAAAAAAAGGTATTTCAAATGGTAAAACGATAAACAGTGAATGATATTAAAATAATATTAACATAATAATATTAGCATAATAATATTAACATAATAATATTAGCAAAATAATATTAGCATAATAATATTAGAATAATAGCGTAGCAAATAATACGGCCACAACTCAGCAACAATGCAGTGGTAATAGAATTATTCAAAATTGGTAACGAGTATTTACTTCTCAGGTCGACCTCCTCTCCCAAGGATGCCTAGACGCTCGTTCGGGCCGTTCGAAGTGCGCCTTATGCAGATTCTGACGGGAGGAGCAGAGCGAGGCCCTCGATGTGTGCTCGTATGCTTAGCAATATTAAAAAAGAAATAAAAGAAAAAACCTTTTTGTGCCGTTCTGGGGAAGAATTACCCAGGGCCTTTCTCACCCAGTCGAAAATTTCTTCAACAAATTTGCGACATAACGGGCTGTACACGCTTCGTCAACAACGCTTGAATGACACGTAAAAAGGAAGCCTTCCGCAGAGAATCACATTCTCTGGGTGAGGCGTATTTCGGTGTATAAAAATGCTCATCGCACAAATGTATAGCACACAAATGCACAATCTATGCGTAGGGAACCACGCGGCACTATATACCACTCTCTATAGCGCAATCCCACATGTATAAGTCGAGTCGTAAATTCTGTATGCTCACCAGTAGGCCTTTCGCAATCGCATACGTGTGTCATCCCTGTTGCGATACAACCGTATTTCGCAGAAAAAACGAATGTAAACTACAGGGTACCCACTCACTGGAAAAAAAGGAAACGAAAAATGGCTCCTCCCCGGATTGCCGTATATTCGCACGAATGGCAACAAGTGGGGAAAAGAAAAAAAAAAATGAAAAATGAAAAGTGAAAAATGAAAAAATGGGAAAATGGGAAAATAAAAAAATGGAAATATGGAAATATGGAAATATAAAAAAATGGAAACATGGAAAAATGGAAAAATGGAAAAATGGGAAATTTAAAAAATGGCAAAAGAATACATAACAGGTGGCAAAAAAAAAAATAAAATGGCCAGGCCAAAAGAGAGGTGACACCCAAAGGGGACCAAAAAAAAGATAAGTCACTAACAAGTGGCTAAAAGAGAAGTAGCTAAAAAAGTGGCCCAAAAAAAGAGCTAAAAAAAAACGACTGATCCACTTTAAAAAAAAAAAAAAAAAAAAAAAAACTTTTATTAGCTGCCATATAATAATAAAACATTATACTGGGGTGGTGGAAAAAAAAAAAAAAAAAAAAAAAAAAAGCTAACCCTATCCCGGTGTACATTTTGCAGTTTACATTTTAAATACAAAAATTTCATTTGTTGGGAAATTTACATTTCGACGTAAATTTCACCATTTCCCAAGGAGCAGGAAACACAAATATGCAAATTACAAATCGGTAAACATGTTTTATAAAAAAAAAAAAAAAATACGCAAATGGAGGGTATATGCTATACCTCGTGAGGCATCACTTTTTGCACCTGCTCTCATGGCCCCTGCTTAAAGCGCCATACGGGCGGTGCAGGTCCTCTGCGCGAAAATTTAGTAACTCTTAAATACCTTCCCAAATTAGTAACTCTTGACCATCTGTTCGAATATGTAAATGGGTGCGTGCTGCTGCACATTCGTTTCCTTTGGTTCCTTCGATTCGACGCTACATTCCTGATGGATAATCCATTGGTGAAAAGAGAAAATAAAAAATAATGTGGAAGGAGGTTTTTCCTGTTATGTATTTTCACCTCTTCAAGAGGGGATCCATATATGTATGTATCAAACGGGCAGCATATTTTTTTTTTTTTCCGCCTATTCGTTGAACCAAGGAAGATACGTGGAATATTGGTAAAGCTGCTTCCGGCGATCTACATATAACGCCCACGTTAGTGTTACGCGGCGGAGTGAAACCGCGCAACGATGTGCCTTTCCACATGTATACATAAGCACAATAACATGCGTGGGAAAGTTCCCCTTTTGCTTGGCGGAAAAATGTTACCTCGCGCTCCTTCGCCAGGGATGTGCGAACGACCTCCACCTGCAGAACGAACGAAAAAGAGTTAGAACAAATGGGGACATGAATAAATAAATATAGCATGCAGCAGTTTTTTTGTAGCTCCTTTTTGTGCCATGGTGAACAGCCTCCTTTTAAGCACACGGTGTGGCGTGCACGTGTGAAGGGCTCATGTGGATTTTCCATGTGGCAATTTTTCTCTCGCCCCCATTACCGCTTCACCAGGTAGAGGTTCCCGTACACATGCGCGCACATCCTCTGTCAGCTGCGATAAGGGGAAAAAGGAGTGGGGAAAAAATGAAATACATTTACTGGTGGGGAATGCAATAAATCGTGTGTGGATCACGGATTCGTCGCTGTTTTCCTGCCTCGTCACCTGGTCGTATAGCCACCGCTGGAACTTCACCGGGAAGAGATGGAAAATGCCGAACTCGTCCAAAGGCAACACATATTTGACATAAGCCCCTAGGTCAATTTTCCTCTTCTTGTGATAAAGTAAAATTAAATTTCGTATTTTCTTTCTTATCTTTGGCTTGCTATAGCCTGTCCTGTACATGTAAAATAGGATCAGCATGAGCTGCTCACCGGTGTAGTGAGTCGCATGTCTGTTCATGTGATTAAATAGCTCAATGTAATGCTGCTTTGTTCGGACTTTATTTTTGCAGATGGTTATGTACATGTCAAGGTAATGCTTAGCCTTCATATGTGACAAATTGGAAAGTGCACCATTCACCATTTTGTTAAATAATGGGTGATCCTCCCCCTGGTCTGCCTGCTCCTTGACCCCATTTAGGTCCAAAAAATAATTGCAATATTTAAGGCACAACACCTGAAGGGGGGGCGGAAAGGTCTCATAGTTCCTTGCGACGTATTCTTTCAGACGATTTTTTATTTCTCTGGGCATTTCCCTTCTGACAAAAACGTGGCTAAGCAGTGTGTACTTGAGCAGGGAGAAATCAAGAACGCAGTTTTGCATTATGTAAGACATTTGCATTTTAAAGTAAACGGGAGAATAAACATCGAAATAGCTAAAATAATGTAGGAGGGGGGGGATGTACTTTACGTCTTTTTCGTTCTTGGTGAAATTTTGATTAAAAAGGGAAAATAGATAAGTGATGAACTTTTCGTGATGTGTGTTCTGAATTTTTTTTTTTTTTTTTTTTTTGTGCATTTAAAAGGGGGTAATATAAGAGGTAAAAAATTTTCATCATTCTCATGTTATACTTTAGACTGTTAAAGATGGTCTTCCAATTGTTTTTCGTTTCACTTGGGATGTGAAGAAAGGAATTATCGCTCCCAACAGTCATGCTATTTACACGTTTATCTGTTTCTTCCTCTTCAGCGCGCAAATCATCAGTTTTTGTTTGCCCCCCCTGCAGTTGCCTCACCTCGTCCGCCTTGCAGTTAATCAGCTTATCATCGTACAGGTACAGTAGCACGTCGTTCATGGTGTTGACAAAATTGTCTATATGGACTTGACTGTACTGACTCTTCCTGAACAGGTTAATTTTGTCGATGATGCTGGGGGGTTGCTGACCCGCAAAGCCATCCTGTGTACCTCTCTCATCCGCAGAACTTGCAAGAGAGTGATAATTTTTCGCGAGTAAAAACAACCCAAAGAGGAGGTCATCCCCATGTATGTATTTCTTCCCGTTGTTAAAAATGGCACAAATTTTAAGCAACAATGGGGGCAAAAAAAATACTCCATTTTTGGAATAAATCAACAAAAGGAAAATAAAATCCTTGATGCTCATCTCGAAAAAGCAATTCTGAATGTAATTCTCCACGTAGTAAATATCCTTGTAGGTGAATAAGCCATTTTTACCTTTGTAATAAAAAAAGAGGAGAAATAACTTGGGACACGAAAAGCACACATTTTGTGTATCGTCCCCTTCTGCAACAGGGGAGTTATCCTTCCACTTGTTATCCTTCCACTTGTTATCCTTCCATCTGTTGTCTTTACCATGAGTTAAAAACTTCATGTTGTTGTATACAAACTTGTCTATAAGTTCATTCCTATATCCCATTTTGCAAAACACTCGTAAAATGTTCACCATGTTCGCTGCGTTCATATTTTCCTTGTTGTAAATCACCTGAACGGTTAATATATTTTTTAATTCCTCATCCATGTACTTGTGGTATGCGTACACTGCGGGCATCAGCATGCACAGGTCGTTCCCCTTTGCGTTGTGTAGGCATTTTTTTAAGTTGTCAAAAATTAACTTTATCAAGTTTTCCACGAAGAGGTGGCTGCTCGTTTGGCATCCAGCGGTATCCCCTGTATTTACCTCATCCCGCTGTGTGTGCAACTGATCAGGGGGGGATTTTTTTTTTTTTTTTTTTTCCACCTGCACGGTAGGGTTGTCCATTTTGGCTAGCTGGTCAAAGGAGTTGTCGCCGCCCTGTTGAAGCAACGCTTCGGTCACTTCCATTTCTTCCCCCGCAGCGCTTCCCCACTGGAGCTGCCTCAGAAGGGCTAACAATTTTACGTTGTCCAGCACAGATAAGTCAAACTTGTTCAACAGCAAAACATTGCAGTGGTAAAGTATGAAGGGCTTCAAGGAGAAGGGGACCTCGAAGGCTGACCCCAGTATTAGCACTCTCTCCAAGGAGGAGATTATTTTTTTATTTGTTAACCCTTTATTTTGGCTGATCTCCCTTGTGAATGTGCGAATGAAGCTGAGCAGGATGTCCGTAATGTTATCTCGTACATCGGGGAAAAAAAGGAATACAAGTTCCTTGCTTGTTTGTTTTTTTTTCTTCAAAAGTAAGTGTGTGTAGAAGTTGTACAGAACGTAAATTGTGTCAACTGCGTGGAAGTTAAAATGAAAATCTTCCGTGAGTTGTGTGTGCCTTCGTACGATCTCTGGGGGGAAGGAATTTCCCCCGGTATCCTTCTCCGCACAACTGTCTTGCATATCCTCAGTTTGAGTTCTAAGCTTGCCAAGTGTGTCCCCAATGTGACTGCCATAGTTACCTGATGTGCCTTCTTCCCATTCGTATTTCGCTGAAGACACGTTACCCACGGGTGACCGGGGCAACAACCCCCTGTTAAGCGAGTTCCGTGGGGAGGTGTCACCTTCCATGGACCCCCCCTTCGAGCGTACCATATCACCAAGCGTGGCAATATGTTTTATGTAAATATAATTCATACTGTACAGGTAAACGACATCCTCATCTACATCATAATGGTAAGTTCTTCTCTGTGGGCAGTATTTCTTCGCGAAAAAAAACTGTGTGCATATATTGATGCACGTATTCATGTTGTCTATCTCCCTGTAGTAGAGCTCGCTGTCAGACTGAATCAACCCATACATGTAGCGTATGACCTCCTTAAAAAAGGAAAAGACATTTCTCCTCAGGTTGTCACTTTGGCCAGAATGGTCACTTCCGTCCGAATGGTGCCGTTCACTCAAGTCGTAGTTAAAGGCAATTCTTTTCACAACGTCTACAGAAAAAAAGTGGATGTTCTCGCTAACGTGTTTGAGTAAGTTGCTATATTCTTCCTTCATATGGAGAGTTTTTAGGATATCCAGAAGGAGCATATAGCTCTTGATGCTCACGAATTTCTTTTCCCTTCCTTGTTTCTCTTCTTTCCCCATGGGGGCATCCTCCAGATAGTCATTCACGTAGCCCAAAACGAAGTTCACATAGTACCTAACCCGATCATCAGGCGTATCAATTTTGCCCTTCACACATAGTAGGTACAAATTTCTAATCACCTGATCAATGTGTTCGTTGTGACTTCCCCCCTGGTTGGAGAATCCATCTTGCTTTCCGCAGCTAACATGGCAACCCTTCAACAGGGAATTTATCTCGTATATTTTTTCATTGACGTAGCTGTGATTAAAAAGCGAACTGATGGAGTTCCCTTTCCTTGTTAAGAAGTCCTCACCAACAATGTGTTCATATATCAGAGTTTTCCTACCGCTGAATTTGCGGCAGGCAACACCCCTCCCATTTATGCTCACTCGGCATGGAAAAACGGCTGGCCAATACGATAAATGTTTGCCTGGCACAAACCGCCCTGTTTCCCAGCATCTCATTCGGGGAGCCTTGGACGTTGTGTGTTTGGGGCGAATCGTTTAGCTAATGCGACAGCATGCCGCTTACAGCTCACTCGTGTAGAAGCTTACATAATTTTTTACTTTGCGAAAAGCTACTCCACTGAATGGTTCTTATCATATGTTAGAAAAAGGAAAAAAATGTTGGCTCCTATATCAGTTCGCTTTTGCCCTATTGATAAAGCAATCATGGTGCACAATTTTTTTTTTTTAAGAAAAATTCAACAAAGCGTTGCACAGATTGGGCGGAAAAAAATACACCACGTGAAGGGGATCTACATAGGGGCATTCACACGCATGATGGGATATCTTTACACACGTTTGTGAGCGTTTCCACGTGGCCCGGGACGACGTTGGCGGGTCCGCCCACGGGGGTCCTACCGGAAACGCTTACGACGTACAGGTCATCTACAAGGGTATGCATTGCACTTTATTGCCCCCCGTTAATTGGCGTGTATATTGTTGCAGCGCGATTTTGCAGCTTCATTGGTAGGACCCCTGTTAAGGATAGCCACGATTGGGGGGTCAGATATATACTATAAGGACACCTATTAAGGAGCTAACATTTAGGGTTCTCGCACACATCGGTTAGGGAACCCAGTTAAGGAACTAATTTTTAGGGAACCTCGTCTGTGGAGGTCTCGTATTGAGCGGATGCATTCGCCTAATTATGGACTTTTTTTTTTTTTTTTTTTTTTTTTTCTGTAGAGGTCAGCAACACTCGCGTTTATTCTGTTATCCTATTGTATTCACAAACCGGTGGGCGATACCTTCCGTGGAAAATTATTTTTAATGGGGGGTGGTGAAGCATTGTTGTTCCCTGTTTATTTTTTCCTTCTTCCTCCCCTTCCTTTATTCTTTAAAATTGACATTCATGTAGTTGAATGCCATCGTGGTGACAGAACGGAATTGAACTTTTCCTCCGAGTGCGTATGCACATGCTCATGTAAAGACAACATACAGACACAAACAGGTGCATGTCGGGAGAAGACAACAATCAACCGTGGCAGTAACCATTGTCACGCTGGTATCATGCATGAGAAAAAAAATTAACACACCGTGCATACAACACGTGTGTAACGCGTAACCTCGGAGGGAAAGTTTGTTTCTTCGCATCACATCGCTCGTCACTTAATGTTAGTGGTTTACCTCCCCATGCGTACTGCTAAAAACTGTGCAACGGTAGGGGCATATCATGAAGGGGTAACATTTTTGTGAGCGGCACATTGAGGGAGAAACGAAACGTGTGAAAGGTGGATGTTGTTTCGAAGCAACAAAAATGACCATAAAATGGGTGGAGTTTTTTTTTTTTTTAAACATCGTAATTGTACATTCAAGCGTAAAAACAAACTTATGGCTACATTGGGGCGGACAGAAAAAAAAAAAAAAAAAAAAAAAAAAAAAAAAAAAATACAGTTTTGGCTTGTCATGTGGATGTAGAGCGCAGTGCTAGGAAAAAAAAAGGGCAAACAACGTTGCATTGGGGTGAGTCTGTTTCAGGTTTGTTCCGTTTCGATCAGTTTGTTCTTTCAACCATTTTGTTCGCTTCGCCACTTTGCTGGACCTGCCCACTTTTTTTTTTTCGCCTCGTCACCAACGCTGCAATCGCTCAGAACAACGTGACAACCACTGGCACAACGCCAAAGAGAGGGAAAACCTCGAAGGAGAGGGAACCGAAAAGGAACACACGCATTAAGATGACTGTGCCACGGTCATCACCATGACTTGGATGTTGTCAAAGGGGGAGAAGCTTCGTCCCAAGGGAGGCTCCAAAAAGGGTCACCGAGGCTGAATTGATCTGAACAGTGAGAAAAAAAAAAAAAAAAAAAAAGGAAAAAAAAAAAAGCAACAGCAGCAACAACAACAACGACAGAAAGAATAATATCAAGCGCCGCATGATTTCCCCTGCAGCTGTCCGAACAACCGACGTGGAGATGGTTCTGCGCAACAGGGGGGAGGGTTACGACCCAAGGAAGAGGAAGGAGCAGGGAGGTACGGTCTACGTGCAGTTGGCGGACCCATGTTGCGAAAATGACTACGCAAAGAATGCATGTGGGAAGGATGACTCCATGAAGGACGTCACTGGTGAGGACCGCCCTTGTTTGTGCCAAGGCGAGGGTTCCCTTGAAGACGGCTCACCACTCCTGATGCTGCAAAAGAGCAGCACTAGAATAGAACAACGCATCCACACCCCACAGGTAATTAGCCCCATGTTATGTCCCTCCCCACAACTGCGCGCAGAGTACCAAGTGAAGGAGCTAACCAAATTGATGGAAAAGTACGACGTCCGAAAAAACTTCGCCTGTTTCGGAGGAGCCTTTACCAGGTTCGCAAACGAAACGTATACATTCACAAACAGGCAATTCAGACCACATCTAGGAATACACGTGAACACCTACCTATTCAATGATTTTATTTTTATGAAAAATTCCATAAAAATTATAAAATTTTCCAGATGGCATATTCTTGTATACCTCTCAGATAATAAAGTTTATGTCTACAAACACAGTAGGTACTTGTGGCACTTGGACCATTTCAACGAATGGAAACATTTGCCCATTCCGACTTCGAACGAAATAAAGGACATTCAAATTGTCTCCTGTAACTACAAGGGAGACCTCTACTTTGATCATCCTGAGGGACTGAATTATGGTCTCAAGGATGGTGACGAGTTTTGCGGTTCTACACACCATCATGAGACCATCGATCCGATTCACTTTTTCGGACTTAGCTTAGTGGACAGCAAGGACAACTTATACTTAGGGCTGAATACAAATATTAATTCTAGTAGGATCAATATTAAGCAAATGAAGATGGTTGTTCCTCGGTCGTTTCGGAAGAGGAAGCTGAGAATGAGGACCATTTTGGTCAGCCTACCCGAGCTCACTGAATATGACCTAAGCTCTTGCACCGTGTATTTGAAGTACGCATCTATATTCGAGCTGTCTTATACGCGTGCTCACGATACTGGTGGGAGGAGAGTCAGCTACCCCAAGCAAGGGGTAACTAACGGGGGGGAAGCTTCCAAGGGTCACCATTCCGGTGAAGCAGATACATTGCACGTGGGGAATACACAACCGGGAATGGACACAAGTCGGAGTTCCAAAATGGACTGCACAAAAGGGTCGAAAAAAAAAGGGAGAACCTTCCAAAGGGGCAGGGGTTCCCAAATGGTAAGGGCTTCCCCAAAGGGGAAGAACAAAACACGTGGTTCCTTAAGTAAACCCCCCTCCCGTGGAAGCAAACTAAGCCAAAGTATACACACCGCAGATTCGCTCGACTGTGTGGTGGGTGCAATGCAAAGGGGGGAAGACCATCATGATAATCTGACAATAGAGAGAGCCAAAAAGAAAAGGCGAATTAACTTCACAGAAGCAGGCGCACCCCCTGACCAAGGACCGCAGATTACCAGTTTTTCCAACATGGATGATCCACCAAACGCAGGCACCTCCCAGTTAACTACGCAAAAGAAGGATCATTTCATTTTCATAAAAACGTCCAACAATTTGAAGTTTAAAAAGAAGCTGATACGTTCCAAACCGAGGGTGCTGTTAAGCGGCACGTCGTGTGCACATGGTTGTGTGTTGTTTGAAAATAAGGAGATTTATTTTTGGATTATCAGGCAGGGGGAATCACCTGTAGCAGATTCGGTGAATGCGGATGACGTGGTTGTGTCTGGCGAATGCGCCGCACCCAAGGGAAGACAAAGCAAACGATTCATTTTCAAAAAATTGGAGTACCCCAAGGTGAATATGATCGACGTAGTCTACTGCAACAACACGTATATTATGCTATCGGAGGAGAATATTCTGTTCATTTTAAAGTCCCCCTATTTGCACACCCTACGAGCGGTGAATTTTTTTTTCTACCTGAACAACTACCTACCGAAGGGAGTGAATCCCCAACGCAGAAGCGGTGTCCTCACGCTGGAGAAAATTAGAGACTCCACTTTGGTCAAAATGTACCTTACAGACTACGTATTGGTAACTATCCACAGTAGTAAGGACATTTGCTTCACCCCCGTTTTGTTTCACAGTGTCTATAGCTATATGGACTCTCAGTATATTGACGTCCTTTCGACGAAGTACGAGCGGCAGGTACGTCTTCTCCTCGGGTGGTGACTCCAATAGATAGGCTAATACTAAATTGGCAGAGCTAAGTGCGCGGTCAAGCGGGCCACCATACGTGCTGCGCTCACCATTGAGATTAGCACTTTTTTCATCCCACTCCTCATCGCACCCCCCTAGGTGTCCAAACTGATAAAGGATCTGGGCAAGTTCTGCACACGCGGCCTGGAGAACCAATTTTCGCACGAAGAAAAAAGCATGTACCCAAATTTGATAAAGTACAAAATGATCCGCACCTGCGCCCAAAACAAAAACTGCTTCACTATTTACGTGAGCCCGAACTCCCTGATCGTGTGCATTTACAATTTGTTCGAATATTATGAAGTGCTCGACACGTCCATATCGAATTTTTTGAGTAAGTACTACATTATGTAGCGCGATTTCGACGTCGTGCGAATCTATCCCTTTTGTTGGCTTTGTTTGTTTTCCTCATGTAGCAAGTTTTATTTGTTGTCCTGTTTTCCTGTGCTTTAATATGCTTTAATGCGCTATATTGTTATTTACTACGATTTGCTGTACTTTATTTTGCCCTCCCATGTTACGTGTAAACAAACCTGTCTTTCGCAACACGATTTGTTGTCCCCCTTTTAAACGGACGCATTTGTGGATAGCCGTTGCTCCGCAGCCGCCCACTCGACTGTGCGCTCAAATTCGTCCCTCCCTTGATCACGCGCGGGTGATGCACACGATGTATGCGCGGAAGACCCACGTTACACGGATAGAAAAGAAAACAAAAAGTAAAACCGTTTAAGGCTTTGGAAGATGCATATTTAAAACTTTCCAGCCAGCTCTACTTTTTCTTCTTCTGTTCTTCCATCATTTATTTTGTGGTAATAGTACCAAAAGGGACAAATTTGTTTGACCAGGAATTGCGCTAAAATGGCTAGTTTTTTTTTTTTTTTTTTTTTCGGGCAATACAAATAACAGGGTGTAAAAAACAAAATAGCCATTTCTCCCGTTGTCCAATTTTTTTTTTTTTTTTTCTGAACAGGTCATGCGAAAATTTCACAAATGTATGTACCAACAGTGGTGCTTTTTTTTTTTTTTGTTCATAAATTTTGCGCTAATAGAGAAAATATGTTGTCGGAATTTGGCGGCAACCAGATTCAAAACGGCACACGCAACGGAAAAAACAAAAATGTACAACTGTACAAATGTGTTAACAGGTAAATAGGTAAATATGGAAATATATAAATGTATAAATCTGCATAGATATATTACACACACAACTAGCGTTTTTTTTTTTTTTTTTTTTTTTGGACAGCTTTTACTCGCGGACAAATTATAGTACTTCGATCTAACGCCAAGTTGAACTTCAACCGAATTACGTATACCTTCTAATTCACCTGTTGCGCATCATACATGTGCTTTTTTTTTTTTCGTGAAATTTGCAAGTTAAATAGGCAAGCTCACCCCCTTGGTGACCTCTCTGTGAAGCTCGTTATTTTTCCCGGCAAGGCGCTTAACGAACGCAGCTGCTGGGAGTAAATTGGCACAAATAAGTCTGTCACCCGAGTTTTTCCCAATTTGTCCAAATAAATGAAACACAGACCGAATACGTCCAATTTAGCCCAAATCGGATTGCCATCGTAAGATTAGATGGTATCCGCGTTTGGTCTATCTTGTCCCGTTAGATGATAAGTGGACGCATAAGTAACTTCGTTCTTCATGAGGATACAGACTACAAAACATGTAGAAGAAAAAATTGCCAGTTTAGTGTCACTCTTTATAGTTGAATGCGGATATCTCTCTTTTCATAGATTAGCGCTTCTCTTATTTTATCTTATTTTTTCATGTTACAGATTTGTCCCTCCCAAACTTGCGTGTTAAGTAGTGTACCTAGTTGCGCAACAACGCTACCTTGTTTTGCTTCCCAATTTTTCTAGCAATAATTTCTGAATAGCTGCGTAACCATGTGTGATAGCATTTGCAAAAATGAAAAGAAGTTTGTCTTGGGGCCTGCCCCCTCGCCTTGCACCACCATGGAGGACTATGCCGTTTTTGAAGTAAGGCTTCCGTGCAGCAGTGTCAATTTGTACAACCAGTTACAAACTCATTCGCGCCCCAAATGACAATCCATTTACGCCCCAACTGTTTGCCCACTTTCGTAGCCCGCAGCAAACCCGGTTATCAAAAACATAGTCCAAGAAACTACAATTCATGTGCCCAAAATAGAGTACAAGGAAAATATCGTCCACGTGCCCAAAGTTGAATACAGAACGTACCCCGTCGTCAAGGATGTGGAAACGCCCATATACAGAGAAAGGTACAGATACAAAGATGTCCAAGTGCCCCAAAAGAAGTTGAGGGTCAAGCCAGTGTATAAAGTGGTGGATGTGCCTCAGTATAAATATGTAAATAAATATGTGAAGAGAAAATACAAACGATTTCAATACGTGCCAAAGGAAGTCCCTGTGCCTTTTAGACCCAGGAGAGAAATCTATACAGAAATTCCCATCCGTAGATATATCCCCCAATATATGGAAAATGGTCCCATAGAACCGGACATGAGTAATAATAGCGCTTATAACCTTCAGGGAGAATTACCCCTCTTCGAAGGGTACAATGACAACTTTTTAAATATGATGAATCCGTTTAGTAGGTATACGGGCAGAAAGAAGGATAACTGCTTTCTGAGCTGCCTCTGTAATGGAAAGAATGACGAGTCAATAATGCACGAAATTGATCCTCTTCTCTTTAACGATGCAATTTATACACACGGTAGGGGAAACCTGTACGACATGAAGAGGAGCTATGAATTCCCCCCCGAGCAGTACAACACATTTGCCTATAATAGTTACCCACTTGTTATACATAAACGGGAAAATAATTTTTATGACAAAATGATTGAGACCACGTCCAACTTGTTGGCAACAGCGGGGGTGGCTCTCGTGCTGGCTGGAAAACTGGGTCTGCAGGGGATATCTCTCCTCGTGGGGGGTGCTGACAAGGGGAGCCACAATGGGACTGGTGCAGTTGGTGGTGCTGGCGCCGATTCGTATGCTCTTGATGGGGGTAGACGTGATCCGCTTAAAGACACACAGGTTAAGAGAAAACAAATTGAGGATCAAAGTGGGAGAAGTGCCACAAAAAGGGCAACCAAATAGGGAGGTTCTACAGTCTACCAAAGTGGAGGAAAAGAAGAAGAATCCCAAGCAATAATTAAAAGTGACCTCATGTTGCAGAGCCCCAATGGAGATTTCTGGTAATTAGGCGTGTGCAAATGAACTCCTCGCAGCATGGCACTTAATTTGGACCGCATACACAAGTGGGGCGAAAACGGTTAACCCTAGTTACGCCAAAAAATGAAAAAAAAAAAAAAAATCCTTAAGTATTATTCGATTTATAATATTTAATGCATTTTTCTGGCGTTTTTAACATTTTACAGAGCCTTTTTTTTTTTTTTTTATTCCTCCCACGGGGCGATTTTATATTTCCCTTTTTAATTGTTCGAAATTAATTAAACTGAGGGGTGCCCTATACCCCGTCGTTGCTCACGCAGGAATCCTTACATTTCCTGTGTGTGTGCTTTTCAGGAGAAGCGTTGGTTTTATTTTTTTGTTGGCACATTTCGAGTTAGCACAGGTTGGACTTGGGGGGCGTCGCAACTGCAGCTTTTCACTTCAAAGTGTTTCGTAAAATATATGTGCGTAGCGTAGCGTCCTTTTAAAAGAGACAGCCCCCCCTTTTATTCTCCTTACAAAAAAAAAAAAAAAATAGCTAATGGTGAAAAAAATAACATTGATACGTTGTAGCTTCCTTTTCTGTTCAGAAAACCATTTCCATGTGAGCGGATCCTCCAAATGGGAAGGAGCCCATTTGGGGCGAAGAGGAAACAGTTATAGAAAAAATTGCCTTTCCAAAGGTGTAGCTAAGTAGACGTACAACTGGTGGCACAACATTGGGGAAAACATTCTAAGCCATTTTTTAGGAAATTACATTTTCACACGGGCCTCGTTTAACAAGTGAAAAGTCCATTTTAGCACACCACGTAAAATTACCCCCAATCCTTTTGGCCATTCATATACCTTCCCTTCTGGAGTAACATAACTGGATGAACCTCCAAAAAGGACATGATTTGTTTGTTTCCTCTCCCGTGTGTTAGTGATGCGGTGTTATGCATTATAGCTATACAAATGTTTTTTCCCTTTTTTTTTTTTTATATATGCCAAAGCAATTTTTTTTACACATTTATTATGTGCTTACATGTGTGTTCCTCCCCGTTGGCGAGGTACATCAATCAGGTGTGCCCACTGCTCATAGGAAGAAAAAGTATCCTCAGCGTTCGCTATATATCGTGCGGCTATGAAAGAAAAAAGGAAAAGGGAAAAAGAAAAAAAGGAGGCTAACTGGTTGCCCCTTCTCTTTTTGTTACGCATCACTGTGGCGGTCAATTTTACGCGACTTCTCCTCACCATTTTTCGGATTTTTTTCCTTGATCGGTGAAAAATTTTACTGTGCCGAAGCAATGCGCTCATGGGAACATGTGCATTATATGCACATGAATTTTTTTTTTAATACCCCCACACCTTGGTGCTTTTTCGCTTCGCAAAATTGCCACATAAAAGTACATGTGCGTGTTACATATATGCGTCAATTTTTCCCCAACAAATGAGGCTACTGGTACTCCGTTTCTCCACGCTTAAATACGTGAGGAGCACAGTACGATACAGCATATATGTCACATTTTTTTTTTTTTTTTCTTTTTAATTTTATCGATTTTTTTCCATTTACACTGATTTGCTTATACCTGTTACCCCCCTGTTAACGCACGTGTGGCCCCTGCCCCCCTTTGGATGTATTCTGAAGATCGAAAACACAGAGCTGAACAGTTGCCGCAGTAATAGTAGTGTGACCGTCCGTGCAGCGCATAGTCCGAATAGAAATCTACAAATATCCCTACGGAATACACATCATCTGCAGTGCATCCCCGCAAACATGTTCGCAAGGGGCCTTGGGCACAAGATGCTTAAGCGGGTCGCTGGACACCCGTGTATTATCATCCCCCAAATGGGCCATGTCAGAAACGAAATGAAGAATGCGAACATGTTCACGAAACGAGGCGTATCCTTTTCGAGAATACATTTAACACACTACCTGGAAGATTACTATACGTCGGCGGAAATTGCCACGAACATGGTATCGCCCATGTCTGAGTACGTTTGGTGGAGTTGGCTTTTTCTGCAGGTGAGGAGGAACACCGGCTGCTTATCGTGTGTGCCCAACGGGAAAAAAGAAGGCGCGCCTTTGTCCATAGCAGATGTGGAAGCCGCATCATTTTGTTACTTTACCATTTTGTGATATTACAGCTTTACAATTTTATTACTGCTTTTTTTTTTTTTTTTATATGCCATTTTCCTTCCTTTTGCAAAAATGAGCAGGCCACCATAGTCTTTGGCACCTTATTCCATTCCAACTATTATTTCACGGGTAAGGCTCTGCCCAAAGTGCAAGGAAACTCCCAATTGTGTGAAGATTCATGGTGAAGTGTCTTCTTTCCAGGAAGTTTTTTCTTTCCACATACGGAGATGTACCGATAGAGGAGGACAGCCCCACCACCCATGGACAGGACACCTCATTTGAGAACTTTTTTTTTTATAATATTTTATTATTTTTTTTTCTATTTCACTCCATTGTGTAATGTGTGTCACTTGCGTATCCTTTCCCGTGCCTCGTTTCCTTTCCTCCCGAACAGTTCACCTCCGTTGGGATGATACTTCTCCCAAAGAGCTTACCCGTCGGAAGAGAGGGAGTACTTTTTCCCTATTTTGAACAAATAATTGTGTACGCACACATATTATTATTATTGTTTGACACTTTGTCAACCTGCACGAACATGTTGTTCAGCAGGTATTAAGCGGAGGAGGAATATAGGCCAAGGTATCCCCTCTTACCTATATTCTTCCCTTTCATATAAAGCACAGATGCTTAAATTGCAATGTGGGAGTTACATTGCAAGGACGTTCATATAGGTTATGTGCACACTATATGCGGTCACCCTACTTGCATTTTACTGCACCGACGTGATTGTATTTGCTCTCTCCCCGCTCCCCCTTCTTTTTAACATTGTTCCACATGGGGTTCCTACTGTATACACTTTTATTATGATTTATATGGAGCAGTGTCCATCTGCCCAAACAGTAGGAACCCCTTCCCTCATCATTGTTCGATAACGTAAGGAAAAAGGCGGTCCCACTCCTGAGTGGGCTTATAATGAGGAACCTCTAAAACTTCTTAGTACAATTCTTTCTAAAATTCTTACTAAAGTTCTTACTAATGATGCATAGCACGCTATACACATTGTTATATATTGTCAGTAGAAAGTCATAAGTGGCGGAACTTTTGTGAGTAAATCCTGCTTATACACTCCCATTCCTTGAGCAATAGTGTCTGTTCCTTTGACCTAAATTACCTTCTACATGCAGAGTGAACAAGTTCCATACCGCATATGAACGATACAACACCTCCTCCCTTATATGATAATGCGCACACAGAGGGAGGACACGTTACGTATGGTAATGTTCCTATATGTCCGTCTATGCCAATGTTTTCTGGAAGTTGGCATAATGAATATGTTCTAAATGTGCTAAAAACAATGACAACAGAAGTACTCTATGTAGGTACTATTTGTGTTCTATGTGTTCCCACATATGGGATGTTCCCCACATATAGAACGGGTGACATAACTCTACAGTGGTAGTGGCCGAATCTTCACATATGTGCGCCTCCTCCCTTGGGTTCCATTTTTGGAGCATTATCGTAAAGTGGTATATTCAAGTCGAAAAAAAAAAGAAAAAAAAAGGGAATGTACATCTGCATGTGTACAGGTACACATTTATGTAAATTTTACAAGCCGTGCGCTTGCACTTTCACACAAAAGTGTACAATAAAATATAGAACAGATTTAGAGCAGCGCTCTACGATTCAGGTCACCCGCCTGAATTTCTTCGATCTCCTTGAACCTAATAGGAGTCATAAGGAGGAAAGGAAAATAGAAGGGAAGGTGAATTACGGTGTGCTATATAATATTAATTTTTAAGAAAAAAAGGAAAGTTCAGATAAAATGGTGAACAGTAAAAAAATCTCCCTATAAGAGTGCGTATATACTTCCTTCTATATACAGTTTACACAATTCTTTATAACTATATTCCTTTATATATAGTGCACGAATTTATACTCGTTAGTAAATATACATAAAAATTGCACATCCGAAAAAGGAGGTGGAATATAGTGGTGTGCACATAAGGTATACTATATATGAGCTAACAATTTTCCAATAACCCTCTCAGAAAATGTGAATCATAAATCAGAAATGCAAGCTAAATTTTTCACTTAAGAAAAGAGAAAGTACGTTTCTCTCTGTATACAATGGTAGGAACGTGCTGATAATAGTATAATGCTTTTAATAATCAGGCACAGCACATTAATATAGAGGAGGACAAATAAATAAGGAAAGGACTGTTCCAGCCTTCTTTTAATTTGTTCATCTGAGCTTACCTATTCATATTCTCACCTTCATTATATACATATAATAATTTGACGCATATGCATAAAACACTCCAGTAACGGGAAAATTGAACAATATATGTTATAAAAAAGGAGAACAAAATTTCTATGCTCATAAATATAAAATGTGCGCAGTTCCTGTGCATTCCTCATGTGCGCATGTACGAGGAGGATTATTAAAATAATTTCACTGTATAAAAGAGTGTATAGGAAAAATGTCAAGTTCGGGGAAGACACTAACGGTTAGTTCTTTCCCATTGAATTTTTTATACACAAGCACATATACATATATAATATACAGTATTCCTTGAAGGATGCACATCACATTAAGGGAGGAGGAAAGAATACAGGTATATGTACATTTATATATGTACATGAATATATACATATATATATGTATTCCACTATTTACCTTAATAGGTGAGTGATTTACCTTGGAAAGAAAGGTACAGGAAGTTTGATGAGGGCCAAGGTAACCATGGAGAAGTTGACGATGAGGAGGAGGACGATATGGAAGGTGAATCTCCGTGTAAATGGGATACGCTGGGGACTAAATTGACGGCTGCATTGACGACTGTATTACAGAAATATGGGAAGATTAAAGATGATATTGAGAACATTGCAAAAGCTTGGTGTTCCGTAATTAATAGTGCGAACGAAACAGCAGCATCAGCAGGAAGTGAAATAACGAAGAAAGAAGTAAATGGTCCTGTATATTACTTATTCTATTATTGGCTAGGAGATAAATTATGGAACAATGTGAACACAAAAAATTCCTTCCCCACAGTTATGAATGAAATTTACAAGGCACTGAAAAAGGATTTGCCTACTACATACACGTATGGAGATATATGCACAAAGAATATTGACCAAAGCACGTTCAACCGCAGAAAACTAGCATATGAGTACTGTACTTACCATAGTCAAGTAAAGGACGAATGGGAGGATTCTGAGTCCGATGATAATCCCTGTACTTATGAGTACAGCGAGTATCTGAAGGAAAGCTATTCAGCCTATGATAAAATATATGGGGAGTGTAAGGAAAAAATTACTAATGAAAATTGTAAAGAGTTTGAAGGAATCCTTGAAGACAATGAACGGAAACTTTCAGAATTAAAATGTAATGGGGTATATAGTGAAAGACATATAGCCCATACAGGCACCACCACCACTGCAACTGCCATATCTTCCATATTATCTATAGCAGGAATGGGAGTGGCGGCTGCTACTTTCTTTTCATATAAGGTACTAGTTGCAATAAAAACTGAGAAAAATGTGTGTGTGTGTGTGGATAGAATAGAATGAATATATACCACCATTCTTCTTTTTATATGAACAAACAAATATATAGAATAGGGCCACATTGTCTATTATATATATATATATATATATATGTGTAGATAGATAGATGTATGTATGTATGTTTAATACATATTTCAATCCCTTCCCTTACACTCTTCCTTCTCTTTCCTTCCTTACACACTCTTTGTTCAGTACACTTCTTTATTCTCTGGGATAAAAAATTCCTTTGGAAGCATCAGCATCAAAAGTAAAAGTAATAGAAAAAGAACAACAATTGAAAGAGACTTTGATACAACAACAGAGAATGATTCAATATACAATTCAACGGACACTTCAACAATAGGTTACACAGAAGCGTCCACAGCAATAAATTCCATACTTGGTTCAACAATGGGTTCAATAGAAGATTCTTCTACCATATATGGTAGATCACCACCATCTAGGGGAAGATGCACAAGTAATAATGGAAGGAAACAACAGAATAGAAATAACGTAGGTTACCATTCCATGCATCCATAAATGGAAAGCTTCTTTTTAAAGCTGTAGAAAAATATTACATATCTCTTCACAGGAAATACAAAAGAACAATATCTTCCCCCAAGGGAACAGTACCTTCCTAAGGGATGAGAAGGAAGTAACCTTCGCCAGAGGAAAGAAGGAGGGAACATTACCTTTCTAAGGAAAACAAAGAAAGGGAAGGAAGGAAAGGAAGGAGGGTCTAAGGAGGAAGGGATGAGGGGAAAAGAACATTTTAGGAAGGGGTTCCGGTTTTAGGTCTAAAGAGGAGGAAGGAAGGAAGTTTGTTAGGATGGTGGTACACAGAAGGGAAGATTTTTAGGTGGTTGGTGGGTTGCTACGGTGGTGGAAGGGAGGTTGTTAGTTAGGTGGTAGGTGGAACGATGGGTTGTTACGGGTCTTAAGAAGGAAGGTTGTTAAGGGTTGTAGGTGGGTTGTTAGGTGGTAGGTGGGTTGTTAGGTGGTAGGTGGGTTGTTAGGTGGTAGGTGGGTTGTTAGGTGGTAGGTGGGTTGTTAGGTGGGTGGTGTTTTGGTGGTCGAACTGCTACAGCATTTGATATAGGTCGAACTATTACAGCAGTTATGGAAGTGAAACTACTACAGTTGTTATGGAATAAGGTAAAGAAGAGAGAATGGAATTTTATAAGGAATGTACACAAAATGTCATATGTAATATGTATGGCGGAAGATAATTCTATTGCATATACCTCATCCTATGAATTTTGCATACACAAAAGCAATAAATATTCCATACATGCTTAATAGATGTTCACGCAGCTACTTTAAAAAATGCCACTTATTAGATAAGTTACCATTTATTAATAGTAGTAGGAAAATGTTTCTTGCGCAAGGAATTTGAAATACTTAAATACTATATATATGGAGGAACAATGATAAAGCACGCAACTATTCCTTATATTCGAATTATTGGGTATGCATAATACTTGAAATTTTTTTTTCCCTTTTTTCCCTTTTTTCTTGTGTTATCAAACATATATGATTCCATACAATTGCTTTTGTTTTCCTTTTTTCTTACGTATATTATACCCCCCCTTTCTGTACGTCACTTTTTGCGAATGTACATTCCCCCTTTACTAATTATGAATAAATGTGCACATTGTGCAGAAAAAAGGGAAAAGGGGAAGGGGAAGGGCAAAAACAATCTTTCGTATGTATAAACTGTACTATATATATATATGTTAATAATTCCTAATAATTACTAATAATTATTAATATTTATTAATAATTATTAATAATCTTTTTAAGAGGCAATAAAGCACGAAACTTAATAATGTATGTAGAAAAAAAAATTTTGTTCCAAAAAAAGGAGGATATTCCCCTCCTATATACGTACGGATGGGAACTTATAAATAATAATGTAATATTTCGAACAATCACATATACAGTGCAATAAAATAATACATGAATAAAGGAATGTATGTAAAACGGGGCTTCCCTCCCTTCCTTTTTCCTTCTTATTTATTTCAATGTACTCTTTTACTTTTATATCTCTGTGCATTCAAAACTTAGAAATAATCATTTTATGATCATTTCATGCCTTTTGATGTATTTTGATGTATTTATATATAAAGAGTTCGTCACAACTGCTTCTGAAAATTAAATAACATATACTAATTAAAGAAATAAAGAATTTTCAATAATTCCTTCCGTAAGCCAATAATGGAAATAATTTGAAAAATTTTATATATATTCCAAATTTTTTTTGAATGTAGGAATGGACAATTTTAAGTTGAACTTTATTATTTACATAGGAAGTTGCACATAGGAACAATGGAAGAACCACCGCAGGTAACACCTCTTTTTTTTTTGAAGTAGGCGGATTGGTAGAAGTACAGTACTTCAGGCATAGCGCAATGGGGAAGATGGATTACGTGAATGCATATGTACCATCAATTCTACATTTGTAGGTAGGGGACGATCCTTTAGATAAATTACCTTCAGTAAAGGAATATAGTGAAATAAATAAAAACGCGGAGCTCATGACAAACGCAGGGTGTGATGGTAAGATGAAAAGTGCGATAGGGCAATGTACTTATAATGGAATTGTGCAGAATAAAATTATGAGTGCACTATGTTATGTACAAGGAAAAGAGAATAGTGGGAGTGAAAAGGGAAGATGGTATAATCTTTTTTATTATTGGATAAGTAAAATATTATCCAAACATTGTACAGATACAAAATTCCAGCAAGTTATGAATGCATGTGGAAAAATATTAAGAAATAAGTTGAAGGATAGTGTGCCTTTCTTCTGGGAAGGAAGCTATAATGAGGTGGAGTTGGAGGCACTGAAGAAACTGTACGACTATGAGATCGACAGGGAATATATAAGGGGGCAGTCAGGGAATGAAAAAAAGCTCTGCCCTGAAAAATACGAGAAATATGTACAGGAAGTAAGAGGTGCTCGTAGGGTTATGGACTATATGTGCGGAGTAGACAGTAAGAATAAGGAATGTAGTGAGTATAGAAGAGCATATAGGGAACACTGGCAGATAGAACCATGGGAATTGGACTGTATATACGGAACTATGGAAAAAGATGTGCAAGAAGATAATTCCGCACCTGAAACAAGTACACAACACTCCAGGGATGAAACTTCTCCCAACGGTAGTGTGGACACCGTCTCTTATGGAATGTTAGGAACCGCATCATTATTGATCACTTTTTTTTTTTACAAGGTAAGAATGATTACAATGTACAACCATATACATTTGCTATATTTCGTCCCATACACATACATATATATATACATATACATACATATATATATATGGACATATATATGTGTAATTTTACCTTCTCCTTATTTCTTTATTTTTTCTATTTAGTATATTTCCTTATTATGGCCAGGAGGAAGGAGTCCCCCTGCTAAAGGTACAGGAAGAAGAAGAAGAAGGAACAAATTATGGAAGCATAACTTGGACGTCATGGTAACGGACAGTTCAACAGAGAATGCTTCCATAACAGGAACCTCAAGATATGGTTCAACGGACACTTCTACAATAGGAGATTTGACAGATTCTATGTCAGCAGAAACATCTACCATATATAATGATGAACAACGATCACGACCATCACCACCACCACAGCCAGCACGTGTAGGAAGAACAAATAATAGACAACAAAGGCAACCACAACATCAAGGAATACAAAGAAATAATATAGGTTACAGTCGCATGTAACATGTAAAGGAAGGGGAAGGGGGAATGTTCCCCTTCCCCATTAGTTATACATGTCGTATGTAATGTTCCCCCTTTCTCCGAATTTTTTTATGAATATGCGTACACAACACGAAATGTAATGTGATGTTCCCCTTCCCTTACACTAATTATATGTAGCATGATAGCGTATATTCCCCCCTTCAAATTATAAGGATGTGCAATACCTTCATATATAAAAAAGGGCAGATGCTGCCATTATGTACACATAAATTGTACACATAAGTTGTACACATATTACAATAAATGAGCAACACTTTCCTCTCCCCACACATATATACATACATAGGAACCATTTCCTACTTCACATATATACGTACATGAATCATTCCTAATACATGTAGGCTATTTCCTTATTTATGTTTAGTGTGCCTGTTCCACCGCCCTCCCCCTTTTTTTTTTCTTTCTTTTTTTTCTTTTTTCTTTTTTTTTCTTTTTTCTTTTTTTTCTCTTTTTTGTGCAACTTATATTACTTACACGGGAACGTGAACACTTTAGTGAAATATGGAAAAAGAGAAAAATATAAAAATAAAAAAAAAATAGAAAATAATAACAAAGAATAAAAAAAAAGAATAAAAAAAAGGGGGAGGACCACATTAATATGTAAGAGTACAGCGCAGATTAAAAAATAGGGGAGACAGTGGCTCAAATAGCATAATATAATATGCATATTACATGTGAGTGATTTATTTATAATTAAGTTTTCTCCTCTTTTTAAAAAGGAGTTTCTGCATTAAAGAGAAAAGAAAGAAAAGAAAGAAAAGAAAAAAAAGAGAGCAGTTATTATTATTGAGCGATCATAAACAATAAAATGGAAGGTGTTCTACCATATGAGTCGAAAAGGAGCACTATTATTATAACAAATGTATAAACATTTCTATTCATAAATATTGTATACACACTCTCCGTTGAGTTATATATGTATAGTTAATGTTGCTATATATGGGTTGAGCTATCTTAATGAGTACTCATAAATATATACACATACAGAGAAAAGAGGAAAGGGCCCTCTATATTAACAGTACAATATTTGTTAACAATATTTCCTAACAGTTTTCTTTAATTAACTCTTCTTTCAAATAACAATAGAACATAAAATAAGAGTACATGTTGAAAGTTCTGCCAAGAAGAATTACATTCCTTATATATATATAATAACAGTGAAAGTGCGTGTAAAAAACAATAATGTAATGTTCTTCCAAAAAAAAAAAAAAACCCGTACTACTGCACAATATTAGTGCGTGGATGAATGGGTAAAGTACATATATATGGTGAATTACAACTTTTCTTTGTCTTTAATCTTACTATTTCATAGCACACTTATTCCTACTCCATATTAGTCATACATGTGTAATAATTTGATGTACATATATAGTACATTACCGTTACTTGAAAATTAAAGAATGCGTACGGCTGAAGAAAGAATAAAAATTTCATACACTTCGAATCATCACAGAACAGAACAAGCAGAAATTTTGCATACTCCCTTTGTACAAAGTGCATAATTGTGTGAACAATTCTTAAGGAAGAATATAAACAGAAGTATACATAGAAAAAATGGCAGAGGAGGTAACGAAAAGATTACTTCCTTCCTTATTTCAAAAAGGAGGAAGGAAGGGCATTAGATGGAAGGACCATTTGAATAATATGTGTAAATATAATATTTTATGTGTCATTTAATGGAAATATAGGAATGTATATATATACATTATATTAATTATATGTGCAGGTTCAATTTCCAGTTCCACTACCTTCAAGGGTTAATTTCTATGACCCATTTGAACAGAACAACGACGCCGCCCAGAATTGCCAACATGACAGAAACTTCAGTAGTATAAAGAGCCAACTAAGCACTTGTTGCGAAGGTAAAATTTCAAGTTTAGATCACCAGATAGAAAAGGCACTCTGTTTTGTTTCTGGAATGAAAGCATACAAACAATATCCACACTACAAGGACCGTTGGTATTTTTTATATTATTGGTTAGGAGAACAAATATGGAACGAAGTGAAGGGTGACACAGGAAAGAGGAACAAGTTCGCAGGCTGCTTGAAGGAGATTTGTGAATTTATAAAGACTAAATGTAAAAGTGAAGGAGATAATGGAGGTAAGGAATGTGAAATTCCTTGTTCTGAAAACCTTGACGGAGAAACATTCACGAGTAGAAAAGCATTCTTTGACTTCATCAAAAATTATAATGCTCTAAAAGGTTATTTAGAGATGGATTTTTACGATTGTAAAACAAATTGGGAGAAGTATAAGGCGGGCATAAGTACAGCATGTACTGCTGTGCGTGCAGATTGCAGAGAAGGAAGTGAACATGCGGGTGATCCATTTTGTACCGGTTTCTACCATGATAATAGTGTCTCTTGTACGACCTCGCTATCACTGTTAAGGTGTATGTCAAAAACTGAACTAAAAGAAAGCAGATGTCAAGATTGTCCCTGTGATGTAGAAACACTAAAGATCCAACTCGCGGACGAAAAAACAGCAGCATCCATCAAATTAGACGAAGCCGTTCGCAGCGCCACCACAACAACAGCCCTTTCTTCTATAATCGGCACACTCGGAATGACAGTCGCTCCCTTCTTATTGTATAAGGTATAAATACACATCCCATTACAATTATAATGGACAATTATATTTATATTTACAGTTATAAATTATAAATGTAAACAACATAATGAATAGACACTATTTCTATATAAACAATAGATGCAAATTAAACTATATAATATATATGTGTATGTATATAATACATATATTTCCACCTTCCCTTTCTTCCTTTCTTCTTTCCTTTTAGTATTCTCCATTTTCCTCTTTCATAAACAGCACTCTTGGATTGAATAGTAGCAGTGGGAACAGTAGGAAGAACCGGAAAAAAAGATCTACCACCAAACATGATTTCGACACACTCACAGAAAACAGCTCAACATACGATTCAACGGACACTTCAACAATAGGTCCAGCAGCAGATCTTGTCGAAAATTCCACAGTACGTTCCTCTGCTGCATACAACGCAAGACAACCTAACAGGGGAGGTAGGACCAGAACAGGAACAATGAATACACCAGTTCATAGGAACAATATAGGTTATGGGCGCATATAACATCGTATGTAATACCTGCAGGGGGAAGAGGAATGTTCCCTTCCCCTGGAGGAGCATAAATTTACGCAGTGTTTACACAATGTACGAACGGAAGGACCCCTTTTTTTTTTTTTTTCCTTTGTTCTTGCGTACGCTTTCCTTCTAGTTCTGGAGTTCCTGGTGGTGATATGGTCTTAACGGTTGATGGTGTTGCGAAAACAGATGCCACAGGGGTTCCCCCCAAACGTTCATTTTATTTTGGAAAGGGGGGGAGCGAGATTCCGCTGGTCTCAAATTCCCCCTTTTTTTTTGCTTTTGTTTAATGGTCCCACATTTTTTTTTCCGTTCCGTGTATGTACAAAATAATAAACCTATCCCCCTCCCCCCTCAAGGAGAATTGCTCATGTACCCAAATAATGAGACTCAGCTCATTTTTACACGCGAACGTCTGTTCACTCCACTAGTGGACACTGAATTCGGCTGGTCCATTTTGACGCCGTCACCCTTGCAGCCAATCCCAATAGCGCAAAAGGTACATTTTTGGAAAGGGAAAAAAATTTAAACTCAAATGAGAGAGATCCCTCAAAGCAGTTTTGCAAAAGCAAATGAAGCGATACCAGTAAATGGGACGAAACACGAAAAGGAAGAATGTCCCATCGTGGTTAACAAAAAAAAAGAAATAAAAGGGGAAGCCCATTCGTGATACTTCACAGAAGGGCATACTTTTTGCGGAAAAAAAAAAAAAAAAACCAAAAAATGGATAAAAGTGAAGTGTGCAGACGGATGATGTTTGTTGATGAGGGTTTTTTCTTTTTTATTTTATGGCATTATTTTGTATTTTTTTTTTTTTTTTCGGCACGCTAGCTGCTCCTCCATCATGTCGAGTGCAACACAGCAGATCGGTAAATTGGGACGGAAAAAAAAAAAAAAAAAAAAAAGGAATTATTTTTTAGCGCCCCGATGAAAGAGGCATTCCAAATCACTTGCTATGTTCACTTCACCCGAGGTTACTTCCTTACATCTTCATGCGCACACATCATTTGTGTGGGTTGCTCTGCAGAGGATTGATAACGCGTCAACCGAGGGCCCAGAACTCATCCTCGTACATGGACTTGCTGTTATCCCTAGCCTTCATATCTTCATTAAATATGACTTCGAAGTTTTCACTCTTTCCGTCTTCAGTGAGTTGCTTGTACTTGCCATTGTACAAGGCATAGCTAGCGGCACTTCCACTTAGGAGAAAGAGAAGACCCATTCCACTGGCGATGTATGTTTGATTAAACTTTGGTGCACCTCCACTTCCCGCTCCTGCATTGTGTTTTTTTTTCCACTCATTTTTGCTATGTTCATCATGATGATTTTCTTGCTGTTCGTTGAAGCTGTTTTGATGCGTGTTTTCCCCGGCATGGTTTTTATTTTGGCCTTCTCCAGAGGTGCTTGAAAAATCCTCAAACTTATGATCGCGGAAATTCTTTGCTCTTTTTGGTCTACTTATTGGGGCTGCGTCAATTTGGTCATCTGCGAGGTTGTGGCTGCTCGGATGTGCTTCATTCGTTTGGGCTTCATCGCTATTATTATGTGGTTCATGCACTTCATCTTCGTTGGGGTGATTCGCATCACCTGCGGGGGGTGACGCTTCAGAGGGGGTCGCGTCTGTCAACACCTCGTTGTGCTCCTGTGCAATTGCATCCGCCTGGTCAACGTGCACGAAACTTTCTCCCATGCCCTGCTGTTTTCCTTCCCCGTGTAAGTCCCCTTCAAGGAAAACCGGTTGGCTGCTATCGCCCGTGACGGGTAAATTACTTTCTTCCTCTAAGGTCTCTTCGAAGCTGTCCTCATGTTCATCGTCATAATCGTCATTGTTAAAATAAATGGTGGTATTATTTCTTGCGTTCTCTTCGTTGGAATTGTTTGGATCACAATCCTGATCTTCCCTAATGAAAGGGCAGTTAACTATTTTTCTGTGTCTCTTTCCATTTTTACAGGCAGACCATTCCCCCCAAATGTCACACATCTTGCAGGTCGTCTTATCTGTTATGGATTTGTCCGTTAAACATATCCTGGTGCTAATTCCGTCCTTGCAATGAGACCACGAATCCCATTGTTCGCACCTGTTATCCTTAATTCGCTCGCAGCTTATTTGTATAAACGAAAAAAAGAAAATATTTAACACTAATGACTTGAAGCTAGCCATTTTAGTTTTATTCCATTATTTGGCAAAAAAAAAAAAAAAAAAAAAAAAAATTGGCTGTTTTGTTGCGATTTGCCTATCCTGTTCAGGCAATATCGACAGCTAGCTTAAAAGCACACTCAGGAGGGGTGAAAAAAAGTGCACACACAGAATTGTGTAAAAAAGGTAGTACCCACACAGCAATGTTAAAAGTACATGTGCAAGTGTGTAGATACTTATAAACACATCTATGTACGTGGTGCTTACACGGGAGAAGGCAGACAAATGCGACTATACGCCCTTCGATTGCGCAAAACGGGAGGGATTAAACAAGGCAAGAAGCTGCCAACTAACGAAATTGCTATAAAAAATTAATAAGGAACAAAAAAAAAAGCGGAGAAAAATGATATTTTTCCATTACATTGATGCTGCTCTAGTAAACTCCTTCAGCAACAACAATTGGCTACTCACAATTCGGGTGAATAATACGAAAGTTTGAGCAGAGATGAGGATGCAAAAAAAAAAAAAAAAAAAACGCGGTTAACACGAATATAGCATGCAGACAGATAGTCGTTCTACACGCACAGGCATTTTTTGCAAATCTGCATTGTCCTATGCAGCGCTTCTATGTTCCTCTTTCTTTATTATCAATGCATGGGAAATGTAAAAAAGTTAAAAAAAATTCGGCGGAAAAAAACAATGTACTGGTAAAATGTGTGTGCACGAAGCGTTACACGGGGTAAAATAAAAAAGCAAAAAAAAAGGATGGTATGATATTTTGCAGGTCATAAAAAAGACTAATAAAAGTTTTCACTCCAAATAGTGTCTGGGCATATTGATCAAGTGGATGTGTTGGGGGGCAGCGCAAAGGCACCAGATGATGCTCACTCGTTTGCCGAGCCCGCTTTTACGCGTCTGTGCTATTATTCCCCTTTTTACTCACTTAGGCGTTCACGCACGCGCGAGGAAATGTATGCCCGCGGTCATCAGACGGGGGAGTGCGTGCATTCGCATGAACGTGTGCAGCGCCGTGATGGAAATCTCAACGTGCGAACTGGAAAAAAAAAAAAAAAAGCAAAAGGGGTAGAAGAGCCACTAAAGGAAAAAAAGAAAATATAAAAAAAGGTAAAGTGACACTTAGTAACGAAGTGCAAGCGGGAAAAAAAAAAAAGGCTTAGCCCAACCTGTGTAAGGCGAAGTCTCCGCTTCTCCAGTTTGAAGGTTTGTTGCAAAGAGTTCCACGAAATAGCTGTAACTCGCGGGTTGGCAAACAAAAAGTGCGGCGAAGAAATTTCACTACTAACGGAACGAAAAAGTGGTGACAAAACAGTGAGAAGGTCAGTTAAATTTCATAGTGAGCATTGAAGATGCAAGTGGGTGAAACTCACAGGAGGTTGGGGCTGCCTTTTCGAAAAATTAATCAGTAGAGTTCATTCTTAATTTAAAAAAAAATAAAATGAACACACCATAATTTGTGAGCACGGGGTAATGTGACAGGAGTGTTGCACATTTCAAAAAATAAAATTGGGGAGCAAATGATTTGGGAATTTGATAAATGGGCAAATGGGAAAAATGGTGAGTTGGTCACGTGACGAAATGGTGACGCATCAAATTGGTAAATTACTAAATGGCAACCCGGAACTTGACGAAAGTGCCAAAGCGGACGTCGGGTCAGGTCACCTCTTAAAAAAAATAAGCGAAATTACCAGCCTGTTCAGATTTCGCGGTAACTTCGTTAAAAGTGGCAGAAAAGCCATGTGTTGAGGCAGCATGTAGTGTCGGAAGTACTAACACGGAGATTCTTTTCTTTTATTTACTTTACTTTTTTTTTTGTCATGACTTAATTTCCATTATAATTTATTTAGCAATTTTTCCCTTGCACGCGCAATGTAGAAGCAGCTGCATTTTGTATGGTGTGTGTTTCCCAGGGGGGGTGTAATTGCGGGTTGTTTAAAAAAGGGGTTAAAAAAGAAATGGAGGCATGCGTGAAAAAGCGTCACCAGGTTGAAAAAAAAAAAAAAAAACAAGAAAAAGAAAAAGTCACATAATTGAGTTAAATTAAATTAACACAAGACACAGTTAAGTTATCAAATGCCATCTTTTTCATTTTTTTTTACTTCTTTTATGTACCCTAATTTACAAAAAAATTAAGAAGCTAGCCACCGCGCAAATGTGTAACCTCCTTCGATCTGCATCCCCCCCAGAAAAAAAAAAAAAAAAAAAAAAAAAAAAACTGTTCAGGTGAAACAAGCCAAAAATATCCCCCCCCCCAAAAAAAAAAAAAAAAAAACACAAATGATAGGGGGTTCTACACCCTCGGAGCAACGAGTCATTTGTGGAAATTGCATTACAACAGAGTGGAAAAGTACGTTCGGGAATCGTTTCACAATGGGGTCACTTAACCTTTGGGTTTTCCATCTTTACTGAGATGTGTTGTTCATCGCACGGTCGTATTTGACAGCTTAGCGCGGGAAACATCCCAGTCTGCCTCCTAAGAGCAGGCACATCACCGTTTGACTGCTTGAGTAGCCATGTGTAAAGTTTGGGGGATAACACCATTGACCTTTTTTTCCGGCCACATTTCGCGAATGTTGCGCGTTGCGAATTGATTCTTTTTCGCGCTCACAACAGCTTAAAGGCTGATAAAATAACTCCCGCGCAGTGCGGATCAACACACCGATTATACAAGGCTAGTGGGGGACTCTCCTTTCCAGACGCAACGGAAGGCGGTCTTGGAGGAACTGCCGCAACAAGGTAGTTGTAACAATTGGGGAACTATGACGTCCTTTTTTTTTTTTTTTTTCCCATTTGTGTGACCATTTACATTTGGTATTTCCTCATGCACGGCTAAAAATTGCGGGCAATCATGGGAAATGTGCCACTTAAAAAAAATCGCGCATGGGTTGACAACGCTGGCAGAGGGGGGCAGCCCCAGGCAGTCTTTGATTTATCCCCCTATATGTTTCACTTTGTCCTGTTTTGGCCTTTTTTTCTATGCCCGTTCTTTTTTTTTTTTTAAATCTGCTGCGCTTTGTCATTGGTGGGGGAGCGCTTTCTCACCATTTGGGAATGCGTCTGGCATGGGCTCCTTTGCCATGCGGAGGTGTAAAAAAAAAAAAAAAAAAAAAAAAAACAGTTGTACGTTGTTATGATACTTAAAATATGGAAGGAGAAGGAACTCCAAAGGTTCCATTGTTCAATGCGTGGAAAATGAGTAAAGGAGAATAAAAAGGAGTGACCATCCTATGCTGCTGCTCTGTGTGTTTCCATCTGGGGTGAACTCCCCTCCTGCATGTGCTGTCCTCAACTTGTGGGGACGCGTTACATTGCTGCCGAGGGAAAGCGCAAAAAGGCATAGGAGTAACCTGAAGTGGGGGGGGAAATGTTACAAAAAATGGCGAATAAAATAGCGAAAAAAGAGGAGAGCAAAACAGCGCGTAACCAAGGGATCACATGCATCCTCAGATTAAAATTCGCCTTCCCACGCTATCGACGCACACCCTTTGGACGAAGCCACCTCCCCCCCCATTCAAAGACTGTCCCTTAATAATACAAAATTATAAGCCTTGAAAATAACTGAGGGGACACACACACACAAAAAAAAAAAAAAAAAAAATGAAAAAAAAAAAAAAAAAGCTATTAACATTGTGGAAAACATTTAAAATTGGATATGAAGGCACAAAAAGTTGCAACTTCGTTTTTTTTTTTTTTTTTAATATATTAAGCCTTTTCCTTTTTGCTTACTGATCGTTGCTTCCCTTTTTTTTTTTTTTTCTTCCGTTTGGTTTCATTGCGTTCATTGCGCCATGTGCTGTCAGCCTCGCGAAACGCAAAAACACACAAGGCAGCACGCACATACCACCTCTTAATAGTATATCATAGGACGCGAAAAGGAAGCGATCGTAAAAATGAGAAACGACACTGCTGCGGAAGGAACACCTGTGGAAGACGCAGGGAAAGCCGTGCCTTCGAACAGAAGCAAAGACCACAATGAAAGTTGCGCGGAGCAGGCGGGAGACTCCCCAAAGAAGTAACAAAAAAAAAAAAAAAAAAAAAAAAAAAAATCACACTTAAGATGAGAGGACACCTATTGTGTATACCCATTTTCGCACAAAAAATGGAGGAGAATTTGAACAACCGTCCTCAAAAGAGTGACCCATTTAAAGTGGCATGACCGACCTGAATTTGTTTCCATCCACCATCTCCATGTAATTCCCATTTCGCAGAACTGACCTAAACGAAATGAACAAAATGAACAAACCGATGAATGGGTTTGCCGCTAACATCGCCATGGAGGCGCTCGCGAAGGCGTCCAAGTAAAAAAAGAAGAAAAAGCGAAAAAAGAGAAAAAGCGTTCTCAGTTAACTGTACCTGCACACCATATTGTATAACATCGCTTTGCTGAACCAGCTGCTGCTTCCTCATTTTACGTCTCCTACTTGGCCAGCCAAACATGCTCCCCGCCACCCCTTCCTTACATCCCATCGGTGCAGATTTATTTCAAAAAATGAACGCGTCCAGAAGGAGTACAGCGGCGTGGGGCTAAACGACGAAGAAGATAAAGACTCGCGGGAGCACCTAGACGTCAACGGACACAACGCTCACGCAGGTGGAGCGAAAGTCGGGCCAAACAAGAATTTGTAAGGATGGAAAGGGAAAAAGCGCTCATGCTGAAATGTCACTACATGTATGTCAACATGCTGATGCACGGAAGTAATCCTACACCACCACCCATGCTCATATATGCACCCCTTTTTTTTTTTTTTTTTTTTTTTCTCCTCCCTGTCTGAAGCTTACACGGGGCTCACCCCATCTTGCCAGGAATAGACAAGGAACTGCAGGAAAAGCTGAAGAACCGACGGTGTAACGCGTAGAAGGTGAAGTCGCCCACTGGTCAGTTCACCACGTTGCTTTTTTTCAACAATTTCTTTGATGATTATTTCGATTTTTTTCTTTTTTTTTCCACTTTTTTTTTTTTTTTTCATTTTTTCGTTTTCTTTTGATTTATTTTCCATTTCCCTCCGCTTCATTGATCCTTTCATTGCACCTAGTTAAATCCGTTTTAGTAATGTCTGCAACTGCGCCGGCAGACCCCCCCCGCTGATACTCCCTTGCAAGTGTCCGCACGTGTATATGTGCGCCCCTGTGCGTAATTTTTTTTTTTTTTTTTTTTTTCTTTGCGTAGAGAAGGCGCGTCGTCTGCCCAAACGATGCTCAATTGCACAACACTACAAAGGAACGAACTCTCCTCACTTTGCAAAGCACCCAAAAGGGAGGGGGCATTCTTTCTTCACTCATAAGTTTTGCATACAAGGCAGGTTTGCTTTTATCACCACGGTGGACAACCCGATTGGGGTTACAACACATTGTGATATGTAGAATAACGCGGAGTGACGTTCCTCGACAGGAGGTTCTTTTCCGCCACGTGGGTTATTCCAAAGGTGCATTTACAAAATGAGTTGGTCTTCCTGGGCATACCTACTCATGTGTGCATCGTTCTGTGTAAATGATAGGATGGAAAAAGAGGACACCAAAATGAGCGTCCACGAGGGAAGGGATTTTTCTACCCCTCCCGTTAATCAATTTTTTTTTTTTGCGTAAAAGGGTCAACTAAAAGGGGATGCTACGTTGACTGTACAACTTCGTGTAGCAAACACAACGGTTTCGTTTTACCTGTTCTTTTTATTACCCCTTCGCTTTCCTCCTTCCCCCTTTATTGCGTTATTTTTTTTTTGCCGACGCAACAGTGCATGCAACTGAGGAAATCCCCCCCGCGGGCGCAAACCAAAACTGCGTAACAACGGAGCATTTAAAAAAAATGTTTCAAACCAATTTTCTTATAATTCCTATAGAACTTGTTATGAAAAAAAAAATGTCAATGGAGGGATGGCCGCGTTGATGTTTCTTTATTAGCGGCGGGGAAAACTGTTTTCTTTATTTTCCCCTCTCCCCTTCAAGTGTAAAATGAGTAATCATTTTCGTACCTAACATTTTAAAGCATGACGGAGAACTCCTGCTCCATCGATTATTTCGGTAGGCATTTATCTACGCAGGTTTTGTTTCGTCACGTTCATTTTGCCTTTTCGCGTTGCCCTCTTTGCTTCGCCACTGCTTGGGTAGAAGCGTGGGCTATACCCAGACGGACGGATCAACCAATCGGCCGGATGCTAGACCAGCAAGCCGTTTCGCCAGCCACCCCCTTCACCGTGCCGCTTTTATTTTTCCCCCTTTTTTCAGTTTCGAACTTGCCTTACGATGTCACGGAGGAGGAGCTGAAGGACTTTTTTAAACCGGCCTGTGAGGTTACCCACTGCAGGTGAGAAGAATGAAAAAAATATACCTCATCGGAGCAGTGTTGAGTGGGACTTAGTCACCATGTTTAGGGTTGCCTATTTGAGGAACCCAAAGGGAGCTACTAAATGTAAGCACCCACAGGATTCACATTCACTGTGTTACGTTTCTGTTTATTCCTTTCACCCACCCCATGTGCAGACTGAAGAGGACAAAGCTCGGCATTAAGAGCTGCCACGGGTACATACGGTTTGGGGAAAATCTAAACGATGTAGAGGCATACGCACGAAGGGAGAGACTCAAAGGTAGGCAGTTGTGCATTGAATTAGTGGAAAATGGAAAGGACGATATGACAGACGATGAAGAAGACGATGCGATAGACGCGACGGACGGGGAAGGGTTCCCCCCGTGGGAGCAGAACCAGAAGGATGGTCAGCACCCAATTAAGGGGTCAACGAAGCAACAGACAGATGAACAAGCAAAGCGCAGAAACAAATGGAACTCCAAAAAGGGGAATGAAAAGATCGAAATAATTAACAAAAAAGGAGTGATTACAAAACAGGGACATGCAATTCTTAGCAACATGCACATGTATGACGTCGTCCTTTTGGTTCAGAAAATGCAACAGCTAGTTAGACTCTCTCCCCAAACAGCCATTAAATTTCTCAGTAATAATAAGAGCATTTGTTACTCTCTCATCCATGCGCTGTTCCTTCTGGGGATTTTAAACGTAGAGATGAATCCCCTTAGCGAGGAGGACATCACCCGGGTGAAGTTTCATGCGCTTAAGAATAAGTTCCAGTTTTTGTGTGTGGACGGCGAGGAGGAAGATGAGGTGGACACAGATGCGTATCCTTTGGGGGAACAATTATGTCACAGGGGGGGTATCGGTTCGCATGAAGTTGATTGGGGTAACATGGATAGGGGTGATGCTGGTGGACGTGGCTCCGATCTAGGGGAGGTGAGCAACGGGGAAAACCCACCCTGGGGAGGCCCAAATTACGACTACGAACAGAATGGCAGGAGGCAGCTGTACGAGAGGGGAGGAAGGATAAACACAGTCAAAATGGATACCCCCTCATCATTGAAGCATATACGTGGAAAGAACTTACCGGTGAGTAACCTGAAAAATGCATCAAGGGGGTTGTATTCAACAAATCAGAGTACTTCTTACGGGGTCAATCATAACAGCTATGCCCCGTTTAACCATGTGGATGTGCCGTCGGACGGAGGTCAGAGCGGGTACCCAGCAGACAGGGATTCTGCTTTTGGAGAAGTGGAGAGAGAGGCAGTGAAGGGTCAAATGGGTCGACCCAATTTACATGGAACGGTTGGAAGTGCCTACCACCCGCGGCAGCAATTTTCCCAGCTCACCCTCTCTATGAACAATAGACGGGGAGGAACCAGCGGGTACCCCCTCCAGGGGAGCTACTCCAACAAGTACACAATGAAGGGAGGAAAATTGAAGAACAAAAATAAGCAGATCAATAAGCAAAAGAGTAAGCAAAAGAACAAGACAAAGAACTCTGCCAACATGATGCCCCTTGGGAACAGAGCAGGAAGTGGTAATATGTTCTCAAGTGGGGGGAGCAGACCCCTCGATTATGACAGTAACAGCATGCAGGGAAATGCCCACCCGTATAATTACGAAGAGGAGTTCCCCAGTGGAAGGAACACAGGGTTGTATGGAATGCGTGGCGTTGTTGATACGAAGACGGAAAAGGAGACCTACTATGGGAATTATTACGCCAGCGATGGTGTTACAGGTCAGCATGGGGAAGGGGCAGACCCGTTGGATACGCAAATCAATTACAGTGGCGAAATGAGCAACGTCCGGGTGAAGAGCTATGAGGGTAACCAAACTGAGGGAGGAGTTTTCCAAATTGGAGGACAATCTACCTCGTCACTCTACTGGAGGGGCATATCCAGGAAGGGTAATTACCAGGTGGACAGTGAAACAACGCAGAGAGATAGCTACATGAGTGACCACCAAGGAGAAAATGCAGCCGAAGAGAGACACCTCGAATTGGGGAAGAGGCTAATCCAAAAAATTAACACGTCGAATAACCAACGGAGGGGAATAAAACTAATCGACAGAAACGACAGAAATGAACAAACGAAAGAAGAGAACGTTATTAGGATAAAGAATGTAGACCTATATAACGAAGTGGAAAAGACGCAGGAAATTTACTTAAGCAGTAGCTTGAAGGCTCTGTTGAAAAAAGTAAACATGAGCTTGAAGGACATTCCCTATGCTGAGGAAGATTTGGTAAAGGAGGTCATTAATGAGAAGCCCATTTTGGAGAACATTCTCATTAGTAAGTACGCGGATATGGTCAACTGGAACCGGGACCAGGTATTGCGTGTCCTGTCCATTCGGAAGTCGCTGAAAAGCCGCGGGTACAACATTAACGGGGTCATCTGAGGGGGCGGAAGGACGAGCAGTAAATAACCTGTTTGAGCTTGCTCGCCAAGGGGGGTTGTTCATTTGGGGGACCTGCTTCTCCTCCTTTTTTTTCCTTTTTTTTTTATGTATATTTTTTCTTTGAATAACTTCCCAGTGTCAAACTGTTTTTTTTAAGTGACGCGCAGCGGAATAGAAAAAAAAAATTAATTAATTAAAAAAAAAGTAAAAAAAAAAAATTTTTTTAAAAAGTAAAATTGCAAAATGAAGGGTTAACAAATGATGGGTTAACAAATGATGGGCGAGCAAATTGTGCAGGTCAAATGGTGCGGGCAAATCTTTAAAACGCTTAGGACGTGCCTCATGCATTTTTCGCTCCACCTGGCTGGGTCTTGCGTCCCGCTTTCTTCACTCGATTGTGTAGTTTGGTATGCTTCGTGTGTAGCTTTCCAAAGCTCTGCTTCTGTACATAGACGCGCTTGATGGTGTTTCCCAATTCGTCCACTTGGACGTTCTTTAATTTTTTTTTGCTTTTCTTTTTTAACAGTTGATCGACATTTTTGGTTGCCTCTTCGAAGAGGTGGTAGTTTGCAATCTGGGAGTTGTCCAAAACGAAGTTGAAGCGTGGGCCGATTTCCTCCAAAGGGGGAAGGTCACTTGCATGCGGGTGGCCGAAGTGCTCCTTTTTGAGTAGGTACTGGCGGAAGGAGAGTACCTGGTTGGGGGTGGCACCCTCGCTGAACGCGCTAATCACGATAAGACGCTGCACAGAGGAACTGCTCACGGTGTCTACGTTCCTGTGCTTGAAAAAGTCGAAGAGGACATTCCTCAGATTCTTCGTAACGTCAGTCTCCTCAAAGTAGGACCCCTGAATGAGGACGATCGGTTTGGTGTCACAGAGGACGTCCTTTGCGTGGGGAAACATTTTCATAGGAATGTATGACAGTAAAGTAAAGACGTAATAGTCGAACAGCTTGTTGTTGTATAATCTTCCCATAATAAATCTCGACGGTTTCTTCTTCGTTGAAAAAACAGACAAAAAAAAGGAGCAGCTGTTATGTACACATAAGTCGACAAGCTCATTCAGTTTCGTTTGTATGTCTGCCAAATTTGGGTGCACTTTTGGCATGTAGCATGTGAATGGCTTCTGTAAGTTATACAGATCCTGCATGAAATTCTTTAGTTCTTCCGTCCTCTTGTTGCTGCAAATGAATAAACAGCTCTTGGAAGATTCGTGTAATTCTCCCTTTCGCTTTTTTAAAATCAAATTCCCTTTTCTTGTCTTTGCCTTTCCTTCCTCCAACTGTTGGACGATTTCCTCCTTGCTTTGCTCCTCCTCCATCTCCATTTTGGAAGGGTGGCTAAACGTTACAAAACCTACGCGAAAGGGGCTCTCGCAGAACCGTATGTTGTACGCCTTCACGTTTGTACTTTGATTTGCTGCCTGCAAAAAGGGTCCTTCGTTTTTTGGCGTGTGGCGTATCAAGGACGTTTCTGTCCGTGTATACTATGCTGTCATGCGGATTTGGCTGATTGCCGAAGCGAGTCTTACAGCTTCTTCTTTTCTTCTCAGCGTTCTTCTGCGTTAGCTAATGTTGCTGCTGATGGGGGTCCCAGCGTAGCGAACAGACGGGAGTTAAAAGTCTCATCCGTTCTGGTCACTGAGGAGCGGCGTTACGCATAAGTATACATAGGTACATGCCTACACGTAAGTTTATATTTTTCCGCTGCGCTCCTACGGTTGGGTAAATAATACCTCCTGTGGGCGAAAACAATATGACGAAACCTCGCAAAAGAAGCAGCGAGGGACAACAGGAAAAAAAAAAAAAAAAAAAAAAAAAAAATCCCCTTCAGATTATAATGAGATGTACTCCAAGTTGCGTGACACTCTATAGAAAAGGGGAGAAAAATTAGTTTGGAAGAACGTGGCACCACTTCGGAAACATTCCTTCCAGTTGAGAAAGTTTCAACATAAAAAAAAAAACATGTTAATACAGATTAGATACATTCATAGATGGTGGCATGCATTATCTCCGTGGGGTTTATGCTCCGTTGCGCCTCTTTTCCATGACAGCGTTTTGGCAAAGTGCTTACCCGACGGGTGGAGAATCCAAAAAAAAAAAAAAAAAAAAAAGCAACTGTGACGCGCCCACCCTACAACTGGGAAAAGGTTTTCATAAAAAAAAAAAGAAGGAAAAAAAAATTCGACTCCTATGCCCTCGCGGAAGAGATATACATAAATGCTTACATTTGTATGTAGTGTAGTAGCGTATGTGACGTATGAAGGCGCCACTTCCCGTATGCAGAGCAGAGCCGTTCTGCATTATTTCAAAGTTGACTGCTTCATTTTAGCAACTAGCCAAGCGGGATAAAGCAAGCGCTTTTTTTATTTAGTTGAAGCGTAGGGGAGAAAAAATCGAAGCTCCTTCATTTTCATTTGCGCCAAAAGGGGGGATGAATATGAATGCCGAAACGCTCTCCTTTAATGAGCATGAGTTTGTCGAGTTATTCTCATTCCACCAACCGACGGGGGGGAGAGGCAATGATAAGAGCAACCCATCGTACAGTTAACGTTGCTGCTGATACGTAGTAGCTATACTGTGATTGGTCAGTCTCTCTATCGCTTTTTTTTTTTTTTTTTCCAAGCGGGTTGTTATTTTGTATATATGCTTTGCCCACCAAGGGGACCCTCACCCATTGCCCACTTCTGTGCAGTCTGCTGCGCGTCTTCTATTTGCCTTGCTAATTTTAATCGTGGAACAAAATGAAGGCACTCCCTGTGGTGGTAGACCGCATGGGGAAGAAGAAGACCCTCCAGAGCAACAACGGGGAAGTGGTTCGCGCAAAAAAGAAGAAGAAAAATGGCACGGATACTTTGCTGAAAAAGAAGGGAAGTACATCCGCGAAGGAGGAGGCCGTGAGGAAGATTCTTAAAAAATTGAAGTTGATGGGTTCGCTGGTGGGGGAGAAACGGAGCAAGAAGAAGGAAGGGATAGGGAAGAAGCCCAAAAAGGAGGCAACAAAGTTGAAGAAAATTACCCCAAAAGGAAATTTGTTGAGGACGGCCAGCCGCAGGTTGCCCCCCGGGACAGACCCGGACGATCGCGCTGAAGCGAAACAGTTGGCCAAAAACAAAGTCCTCCTCGCAAAAAAGCGAAAGCAAATAATGATCAAGGTAACCCCCAGTGATGGGAACAACGAATGGCTGGAAAAGTTGGACTTGACCTGTTCACAAAACTTTTATTTAAAAAAAATGAAATTGTTTGGACACTGCGAAGTGAGGGAAAGTGAATTCTTGAAGCTCACACATGAAAACGTAGTGGAGGGTCTGAAGAAGCTCCAGGATCTACACATCTCCTTTAACAGGCCATACGACTTCTTAGCAGACATGGTTAAAAGTGACTTGCACATGGAAAAAGTCAGACAAAAAATTGTAAAGGATCACGAACGGGTGGAAGAGAAAGAAAAAAATAAAATAAAAAGAATGAATAAAAAATTTAATAAAAAAAGTGGCTCTGCAAAAGTTGCTAGCCAAATGGAAGCTATAGAAAAAAAAAAAAATTTGCAAAAGATCGACCAACTGCGGAAGGAAGATAAGCTGAACACGCTCAACGTGCAGGAGTTTTTCCTGAAGCATTCTAAGTCGGACCAGGAGAAGGGCCGTCGGGATGGTAATACAAAAAGGGACCAAAAGGGGAATGCAAAAAGGGACCAAAAGAAGAATATAAAAAGCGAGCGAAAGGGGAATGCGAAAAGCGACCGAAAGGGCAAGGCACGCTTTAAGACGAAAAAGCGAATTAAGAAGAACAAAAAAAATAAAAGCAGGAAAAATTTCAAGAGGCGTTAGGCAGCCGCGCATATGTAAACCTACGAGTGTGTAGACGGTATGGATCATCATACCTCCGCGTATGAATGTAGGGGTCCTAATGTACCTGTCCATCCGCCTGTTCGTCCACCTGTTCATACCCACACCACTTTACCTTTTTTTTTGTTTTTTTTGCAAAACGAAAGTTTCCTCCAATTATTTGATATATCCCCCACCTCCCAATTAGTTTTAAAATTATCATAACCATAACTTGTTTGCGTCTGACAATAATAGTTTAACTTTTTTTTTTTTTTTTTTCTTCGTTCAAACATTCTTCATTTGTTTATAATTTTAAGCATATCAAAAGATGGCTAATTCGATGGGGAAAACGCTTCTGATTTAGCAACTGATGGGATGCCACGGTTGGAGGGAACCAATGCTACTTTTCTCCCACTGCTTATACGTCCACTGCAGGGAGTAAGCATGGATTGGGTTGCATGGCTAATCTAGGGACATACGTATTGGAGTACCGACCTGTTGGAATAAAACAAAGCTTATCAACTCATCAGTAGGTTTACCTTTCCTTTCCCTCTTTTTTCGCTGTATGTTTTCTGTTTTTTTTTTTTTTTTTGTTTATTCTCCTCGTTCTCCCAGGAGTGCCTCATCGCTCCTGCCGGACATACCAAAATGAAAGGGAAAAAAGAATATATCTTCAGCGGACCTTAATAAAAAAAAAAAAAGCGCGACGATGCATAACACTTACCAACAGGCATTCGCCTTTCTCCAATGCGTCAACTAAAAAGGGAAGCTTTACACAGGCGAGAGTTACTACCCCATTTGTGAGCAAATGTAAAGTTGGAAAAAAAAGATGGTTCACGAGAAGCACTCAGGTTATTTCACCACCAGTGGCATAATACATTCATGATGCTTGTGGTTATACATGCACATTTAGGCAATTCATGAACCAATAAGGGGCCAGTGTGGTCACGGGAGGGCCACCTTTTCTCCCTGCCCCTCCCTCTAATCTGTTTCGTGCTAGACCTAAAAGAGCACACATGCACATTTTTACGGGTATGCCACCTTATTATCGGCCACCCCCAAAAAAAATTAGCCAAAAGGAAGATTCCCCCAAATTTGTGAATCGCCTAGAACGAAGCAATTCCTTGAAGACACCTCAAAATGTTTTGCTCTCTTTCCGTGTTAATTCCCTCCGTCAGGCTGCCCAAATGTCCCAATAAAAGGAAAACGCGGTTGCATAAGTATGTGACTATACATGCACATATATCATCATGTGTGTATGTGTAGCCACGTACTTATGCTTTCGCTTTGCTTGTTTGGCTGTCCACCACACACCCGTCGACGGCGTAAAGCTGCGCACAGAGGGGAAGCAAAACCAAGCATAAGGGGGTACTAGACAGCACATACTCTTGCAAAATGGAGGCGTCCGGCGAAAGTGCACGTGTGCGAATGAGCTACAATGACTTCATCCTGCTGCTGTCCGTGTGCTACTCCATCGGAGACATCTTTCTACAGTGGAAGGATTTTTCCAAGTGCCACAAACCAATTCACGTATGGCTAGTGGTCTCCTTCATATCTATAGTGCTCTATAGATTGTCTCATTTCCTAGCCCAATATTTAAGCAACGATGGAGATGACCCTATCATATATAGAAGAAACACCCCCCCGTACTACATCAACCTGTTAGTCCTGTGCGTCTTGTTCCCATTCTTTCTCGTATGGAATGTAGTAGGAACAGTGTGGATATATCAAATAATTAAATATACACCGAAATGTCTACCAAGAAACAACCACCCATGGTTTATTGTACTGTGGATTGTACTTTGCTATGTGTGGATCCTGCTGTACTTATTTTTCATTTTGCTGTCCCTATATTTGGAATACCAGGCAAGAATCTACGAGAGAACGCTCATCAGCATGCAGACCAATGATATATTCACCAGGTGGAGTGGCAACATTGATATGATGAGAGACTATGGAATATTCATTTATAGAAATGGGCTAAGACTGAAGCAAATTGAGAACCTACCATATCATTACATTAAGAAAGTTCGGAGCGAATCCAAGTGCTCCATCTGCCTGAACGACTTCCAGGTGGGTGAATGTGTGCGGACGTTGGTGCTCTGCAGCCATACCTTTCACAAATCCTGCATCGACTTGTGGCTTGTTAGGAGCGCCACTTGCCCCAACTGCAAATCGCCAATCGCGTCACAAGGTGTGTTTGCTAATGTGTAGCAGGAAAATGCAGTCAAATTGTGAAGAAGAATGTCCAGCGTGCAGTGCACAGCAGGACGTGTTTAAAGGAGAACAAAAAAAAAAAAAAAAAAATAGCCAAATAGATAGCTAGCTGGGTTGAGCTAGCCAAAATATATGCGCATAAAACATACACACAGTTGGAAATATTATTGCCTGTTCAGGCAAAACTGCCTTTTTTTTTTATTTTTTTTTATTTCGTTTCTTTCTTATAAATTAAGTATTTTTCTTAAATTTTATGAGCAAACTACGTGGAGATAAGCACTCGTCTTTATGTGTGACTTTTTTTCCACTTCTCAAGTTGGTGCAAATGGCATGTTCACCAAATTGCGCATCTAATCAGATCTTCGCAGAATGGATGGAGTATATCCCCACCTTATAACACCAGGGAGAATACGCTGTAGCAGCCCAGACGCTGCACAACACGGTGCAGACCACCCCCGTCATACTAACACCGCATTACCGCATTGCGTCTTCACAGGGAAGACGTTGGCCGCCATAAACTCCGACAAGTCCCTCGCCGAAGCAATCCTGTCCGATATGGACGTCCCGGTAATCCAACCCGAATCAACAAATAAGTTCCGGTACTGCGGGTTGTCCAACTCGTTCAGGAAGCATTTCAAATTCCTTTCGTAGTTGTGCGAATAGAAGGGGATAGAGTCAAACCACTTCTTCACCTTGAGGATAACAGGTTGGGCATTCTTCTCTACATGAAATATTTTTGTCATCTCTTTGGACACTATTTGGATTATGTCTTTCTCCTCCATGTATATATCATTAGGGTTGTTCTGTCCCCCCATGTATAGGGTTAATACAACAACACTATCGTCATTGCACCTTTCCTTGAACATGTTGCTCGTGTAGAAGCACCCGAGGATGTGATTCGTTTTGTCCGCGGATAAAAATCCAAAGCAGTTTCGCGGCAGTGTTATGTCCTTCTTATGGTAGTACACTGTAACGCTGATGATGTTGGAGTATTGCACATTTGTGAGGTTGGTCTTCATTTTGGGGGGTAAGATTTTGCGCATGATATTGGCGCATGTTTTGGAGTTCACCGTAAGGATGACATTTCTCCCGTATACACAAGAGGTTTTGCTCGAATGTTTTCTCCTGATGGTACACACCCAAGTGTCTTCGTCGTGCTTTTCAACAAAATCTACTTCTTCATTTGTCCACACATATTTTTTATTTATGTTTTTTTTTAGTTGGTCAATTATTTCGTACATTCCATATTTCAAGGATATTGTTTTTCCTAAAATTTTTTTTTTTTTATTTTGTTCATATTGCTTGGAGCCTTTTTTGGCTAGCTCGGGATAGAGCAGCAGCATGGTCTGGAGGACTGCGCCTTTGCACTTCGCGTAGATATACTCTACGAAGTGGAGGAACACTTCCACGAGGGAGGTGTGCACGAAAGCACGCTGCCCCTTCATGGTGTCCATCCCTGCGTGGTGCTTAGTTGTCCATTTATCATTTGCTGGGTTGTTATTCTGGTGACTGTCACTATCGTGGTCACCAGTCGATTCGCTGATTCTGCTCGACCCGCCAATTAGGTCCCCCGGGATGGTGTCCCCGGTGGATGTGTCCAGTCTGTGCAACACGTTATTGAAGAAGGACGGGTCGTACTTCTGATTCATTCTTTGCGCGTAGGAGTGTTGTTGGTTTATGGATATGTGTTTCTCTATGTTTGGTAGCTTCCCTTCGTTGGGGGGAGGAGCGGCACAGCCAACTTCACCTCCGCTTAGGCTATCCACTCTGCACACTCCACCCCCCATGCGTTGCTGCGATAGGCGATCCTGCCATATGCGTAACTTGTTCAGGTTATTATCGAACATTTTGAGGTTGCGCGAAAAAAAGGAGATGGCCGAAATGCTGCCCATGCCCCCACAGGATCCATAAATCAACGGTAGGAATAAAAAGTTGAAGTGTTCCATGTCGAAGTTTTCCCTCATGTATCCTTCGACACTTACGTCCTCATCGTACTCCGTCAACTTTTTGTACCTCCTGAATAGGAGCTTATATATTAGCTTCACTTTATTTATGACACTTATAAGGGGGAAAGCAAAGTAACCCCAAATGGACAGACGGAGTGGGTGTAGCTGTCCACCTGAGTATACGTACCTTAGGAGATTCTTATTTAGGACTCTTACGTGTGACAACAGGTTTAATTCGTTTAGTAGCTGGTAACTCTCGTCAGATATTTTTAAAATGGTTGGGCCCAACTCGCACAGGAACTTCTTCCCTTGGTGTTCTAGCCATTCTGTTTTTATATACCCCCCGAGCGTTTGCTCCTTTTCCAGAATAAGTATTGTTATGTCTGGCTTTTTTTTCTTTAGAAAGTAGTGCAGGCAACAGCTGAAGAGTCCTCCGCCTATGATGATTACATCGTACGTTTGCTGCTCGTTTGGGGGTTCCTCATCTGGACTGATTGATGTGTTTGCCTCGTCTGGCTCGACCGCAAGGCCAGCTTCACCTATTACAACCGGCCCACCCGCCTCTCCTCCCCCTTCCTGTGCACTCATTTCCCTCTGCGCAATGTTTATCCAGGCGGGGCTACAGGCAGGGCCACCCTTCTTCACGGGGGGAGAAGCTACGCATACTTAGCGGGTAAAACGAATGCACCAAATGGAACACATAATATGGATAGAAGGAACAAACAGTGGGAAGGAACGAACGAGTGGGTCTGCCGAACAAACAAACTGCGGTCGCAACTAAACGGGTGGTGGAAATTTCTCAAAGGGGTAACGAGGCACTCCCTCTTCTTCCCGCACAGGAAGGAATGTACAACACGTGTGGTGGGGAAATAAACATGGTGGAAGTTGCTCTTCCATTGTTCTGTTCAGAAGGATCGAACACAATTGAGGGGGTAAAATTGCCCAGTTTGCGCAAATGACAAATAGGTAACCTTTTTATGTCATTACATAAGGTGAGGGGAAGAAAAAAAAAATTAAAAAAAAAAAAAAAGAGCAGTAAAAAGGAAGGATACAAAAAGTATGTTGTATTAGGGATGGAGATACGGCACTGTTGCTCGTATAAACGCATGCAAAGAGGTGGCGACAAGGAGAGGAGAGCAAAACAAAAAAGGGTATAACCCATAATGGGCGAACGATCAGGTTGGCAGACGGTGCTATCACAACCGGCTTGTCAACAAACTTGTCAACAAACTTTCCTCAGAAGAATGGCCCAATTATTATTGTCAAAAAAAAAATCTTCGATGCGGACCCCATGGATGCTTAAGCACAAGTCATGGAGCTCCTCCTTCCTAAATACGTGGTAGTACCTCTGTAGCTTTTCCAGATCTGCAAAGTGGGGGAAAAAGGAGTTACCCACATAAATGCACGATATGAACTTTGCACAAAATGAAGGTGATCACAGGGGGGCCATGCAAGCACATCCTCCTTCGCGCGTTGACCCAACAAGCCAGCTCACAATGAATCGGCACATATCATTGCGGGGTTAAAAAGGGGCAAGAAGAAAAAAATATACATTCACGTAGAGGAGCGTATTCGATTGCACGCATCACCACTGTGGCGATGCTTTACCCTTTTTGGCTGGGTGGAGGACTTCCCTTTCGGGCGATTCCACTTCTTTCACGTCTTCAGTGCCTTCCAAGGTGTGCTGCGGCTGAAGGTACCAGGGAACGAAAACTGCCCAGGGGTCACAGGAAGGGGGGGAGGGAAAGACCGATGAAAGTAGATAGTTAGTTAGCATGTCATGAGTATGCTTGCAAAGAAGGGCACTCTTTATGGGCCCCTTATCCGTTGGAACATATCTACGCAGGGAATTCGCGGGACTTACTGTCCTGGGATTCGAACTTCCGGTTTCCGACCACGTTCGATTGCTGCTCGTAGGCCCTGCGGTGGAATAAAGCGATGTGGCGGTTGAGTGAAGCGATGCAGCTATAAAGCGACGCAGTTACGAAGCGACGCGGTGAGGTCACACCTTCCCCTTCAGCTGTCCCACTTACCAGACGTATATGAGGATCCTGCCCCCAACTTTGGTACATCGGACCATCTCAGCCACTGCCTGTCGTCTGAAAAAAAAAAAAAAAAAAAAAAAAAAAAAAAAATAGGAAAAAATGGGAAAAAATCTGTTCGGACCATGATCGGTAGTGTTATTCAGGGGGAGGCACGTAACCTCCTTATCCTTGCCTACGCAATTACCTTTTTTCGTGCGTGCCGATATGATGGATGACGGCGATGGAAATGCACAGATCGGCTATGTCTGCGGGGAAGGGTGAATAAAAAGCCGTTTGCACAAACTGATGTGGTGACGCTAGGCGGAACTACCAAACAAAGAGGCGCTTTGCATAGGTAGTACGAAGTTAGAATACATTGAAGTTGCAGCCCCAGTGGGACCCTTCACCGTTAGCATACTCGATCGTAGAGGTATGCTGACGCAGTTGGCTAGAAACAAATCGGAGTTCCACTTCTTCTGGGCAAGCTTCAAAAGGTGCCAGCTGAAATCCAGACCAATGAAAAAGTACTTCGAAGAAACCTGTACATTCTTGCCGTTGCCACATCCAACGTCTATGATAAGGTTTCCCTCCTGCTCCTCGTTGATGAGGTTTTCCACGTTGTTCCAGGATTTGTACCTGCAGGGAGAATCGCATTACGGGTGAAATTGTCTGGAGGAGGTTGCATTTTCGCCCTGCGTGTGATGATGAAGTAGATGCACGCATCACGCATGTGGTAATTAGCACCCTTAAAAGCTGATACCTGGTGTAGCAAAAATGTTGCGCTATTTTGTTATACACGTCCAGGACATATTTCCTCTCAATTTTATCCGAGTTGTATTTTCCAACTTCTACGGAGACGCAACTTTTCTCCTGTGGTTCGTCCTTAACCTTCTGGTTCCTGTGTTTTTGCGTTAACATTTTTTTTACGCTGGGTTCGTCAATGAAGCGGAAGATCATTAGGTAGCTGTCCTTCCGGCGCATGATCTGTAAAAAGGTGGACATTGCAAGGGAATTGGAAGATGTTCTGAACAGGCTCCCTCCATAATTACGATACACCTAGGTGGAAAAAATAATATAATCTCCCTCCGTAAGTGTGGTAGTACCTCCCCCTCCAGTGGAATCGTCTTCTTCTTGGGAATCCCAAAAATCAGTTCGTATCTTCTTCTGCCCTTAATCCTTATGAGGGTATTTTTCTTCACAATTAGGTTCGTCTTCGTTTCTGCGTCGGGGTGGTAGAGGGGGTACAGATGTAACGACCATTACAACGTTTGGCAGAGTCACCCTCGACGCGGTGCGTTAAATGACATGGCAGACGTCCCTCATCAGTACCATTTCGAATGTTCAGGAAAGACATAGGCAGATCGTTCTTCATTACTAAGAAGGCTATTTCGTCCTGGCGATGTGGATAAAAGCGGTGAAGGGGACAGAAAAATTAATCATCATGTGGAGCATTAATTGTAAAAATGTGCCGCATGGGTGGTGCTTCTCCGTGTGAACGCACCTGGAAAATGTGCCTCGACTCGATGACATACTCGACGGCCTTATTCACGTGACATTTGAGGATGGAGATCTGGTTCGGTTGGCGGCCGTCCAGAAGGACCCCTATGCGGTCCATGCATTTTAGAGAGAAGAACAGGTGCGGGTCCGGGATGCAGTAGGACTTGTAAATTTTGTTCGGCGTGCTCCGGCAGAAGTAGTGGCACACATTGATCTCTGCGGTAGGGGGGGTGATCCAGGCGTGGTGTCAAACTGTTTACCATGTGGTTGCAATGCAGTTGCAATGTCTACTCCACGGGGCCGCATAAACCTACCGTCGTTTTTGGTATACTTAAGCCACTGTTCCTGCTCGTACGCCCGAATGACCTCCTCGGAAAAGTCTTCTCCGATAGCATCCGCTTGGATGGAAATGTCATCCCCACCGTTACCAGCGTTGAGTTCGCTTTCGTTGTGTGCATCCGTTGTAGCTTCCTTGTTAGGGATGCCACCCACCAGGGCAGAGAAATCCCGAGAATAGACGGTGGGGGACTCCTCCTTAATGTCGTATCGCACATTTACATACTCCGCCTGGATGTTCGTTTTACGGTCCTGCTGTCCTTTTGGGGGGTTCTGTCGGGGAAAACGTCGTGGGGGTGAAGGAGGAGCACGCATGACAGGTGTACTAAACCCGGAACGCACACTTGGCACATTCATTTGTGTCACCGCTCCACCTTACGTGGTTCAGAAGATTGAAGACGTAGGAGCAGTCCTTCTTTTTGTAAAACTCCACGTAAACGACATTCTGCTGGAGTATCAAATAGACCATGAAGGTCAAGTCCAGCTTCTGAAAGAAATGCTTGATGTCCTCTTCCTCCCAGGTTAGCAACCCTATCCCCTTCAGCCTCAGCGTGTTGGTTACTTTGTGCGTTCGGTTGTAGTACCTGCGGGGGGGAGCGGCCAAGTGTAGCAGCTGAATGTCGCAGCTAAAAGTATCGACATGGGGAAAAGACTCACCACACAAAGGAATAAACCATACAGACGGGGTAAGTGTCTTTTCCCCCTTCGCATTCCTTACTTGACAGGGTAAGAATCGAGGGACACCTTCACAAAATTCATCTTAGGATGTGTTAGTCATTATCACAGGGGGGGGTGCCATGGGGAAAATCAGAGGCCCGGATTTGGTCTCGACATTTTGCGCCACGGTGGAAAGTCAAATATTCATTCCTTTTCCACACATAAAAAAAAAATTACCACTTTATAATTTGCAGCAGTTTATACAAATACTTCTTCACCAAAAAAAAAAAAAAACATTTTAATAATTCTTTGCTTTTACAAAAGATTCAAAAGGGGGCAACAAACGGGGAACATACAACTAGCGAAATGTATCGGGTCAACAGAATGGAGAGCACATTTGAAAAAAAAAAAAAAAAAAAAAAAAAAATAGCTAGCCAGAGTACCGAGATCACAATATGGATAGAATGATCCTCGAAGGGAGGCGGACCAAACGGAAGGGAAAATCCGAGTGGGGAAAAACAAAATGGTGCAGCGGTCAGTTGGTGTGGCGCCACATGTAGGACGCAACATGTTGATGGCTCTGCACTCATTATCTGGGGGTTGGGGTGCTGCCATTTTAAAAAGTGATGAGTAACAGGTGCATTCGTTCGAGTGTGGCTCCTAGATGGTCAGCCAAGCGAATGTATTCATACATTTTTATATGCGCACCGGTGGGGATGATGTAGTTGCCGGAGGAGGGAGTGCTTCGATCGCCCAGCAAGCGGTGCGTCATCCTAAGTGAACCTCTACACGAGTTAACCGCTTCACCTCTCACCCGTGCTGGGCAAACGTCTGGTAATATAATCCGTCGCCTTTGGGGCCCCCGACGGGCAGCAGCCACAGAAGGATGTTGTCTCCCTGGGGAGTGCACAAAAAGGGGGAATGTTACCACAGGTTGGTGCGTTCGCTCTGGGAAGGTTTTCTATCATTGAGTAACTTCATCGGAGGGAGGCCTTGTCACCTCCTCCCCTCTCGTATTTTATTTTATTTTTTATTTTTTTTTTTTTGTCAACTCACCAAAACTTGATTGAAATTCTCCTCCACGCCCAAGTCGTACATGCTTTTCTTGTCTCTCTTCCCAATCTGAAAAGGTGCTCATGCAGAACAGTGGTGGTGGTGGGGAGTTCCATGTGAAGACATGATCACATCTACACACTTTGGGACATGCTCATTTTGCTAAAGGTGAAGTGGGCCTCTTCCCATATTAATAATCCATGGGGGAGTAAATTTCTCACCACACAAAACTCCAGGGTCGTATAATTGTGGGCAGTCAAATACAGATGGAACAGGAAGAAGGGGAAGATAATCCTAGCAACGCATGTGTGGGGAAAAGAAAAGTTAAAATGATGGTGAGGTGAATTCCGTAGGGGAAAGACTCCCCCGTGTGGATGAAGCCCATGTATCTGATCAGTTCATCCCAAGTGGATAACCCACAATGTGTGACTTTTTTTTTGTTCCACTTCTCTCCATCTTGGAGTCTACTCCCCGTGGGGCCCCTTCATAAATGAGAAAGCCTTACAGCAGGATGACGGCAGCAAGGACGATCTCCAGAAAAATATAAAAAACTTCATTAAAGAGGACGTTCGGGTTTGCATACAAGTCCGGGAAGGACGAGTGACAGTTGACCTCCACATATAGGCAACATAGGTTCGCATAGAAAAGACTTAACAGAAAAAATTTGTAGTTGTAGTGACCCACGCCATTTGCGACCTGCAAGGGGGGGAGGAAGAGAAGCACGCACACAGGAAAATCTGTGCATACTTAGACGAGCTTACACTTTTCTACCTCCCCATTTGGTTGTTCTTATTTTTTTCCTTTTTTTTGGGGGCACACATTGTCCCCCCTTCTGATGCGATACAACAGTTGACAGTGCCGGTTCTGCTAATGGGGGTGCATTTTTAGGAGATTAAATTCCCCACCCAGGGACAGTAGTGGTCCATTTTTAGTATATTCCTTTTGGTGGCTCTGCGGTGGGTGAGGGGAGCACAGAGGTGTGCATATAAGTGGTCAAAAATTTTCACGTTTGTATGATCTCCTTCGTCTTCCCACGGTATATACACGTTCGTTGGACTGCTCACCTGCAGTAGTGGGCCCGATCCGGCTTGTACTTCTTCTCGTGTGTGCAGTATCGGAGCTCGCCTAGAGGGGAAGGAACATACAACAAACAAATGGATAATCCATACATAAGGGCACAAGTCGAAGAAGCGGGAGAGATATTTGTAGATACCCACATGATGCCTCCGCAAAGTGGTCATGAAATCGCCCTGCTTCATGTTTACCATTTTGTCCTCGCTCCTTTATTCTGCTGACGTCCGGCTCGATGGTCCACTCATGGGTGTCTTTTAGGCAATAGACAAGGGGTCAGGAAAAAACATTGCACATGGTTGGACTAGGATGATATGGGTTGGTGCCCCTATTGAGGGAACCTAATTCATGTTTAGCAGGACTCCACACACATTGTTATCCAACGTGACTGTAATAGATGCATATGAGATTTCGTCCCTGTCGCCCCATCAGGAAGGTACTCACTGGGGATGCTACCAGGGTCCACCGTGTACGTTTTGTAAAAGGACCAGATGAAGAGGAATAGCAAAACGTGAACTGGAAAAGAAGCGAAAAAGTACAAATTATAGGTGTAGTGTTACAGGGGGGGCAGTCTGCAACGAGATAATCAGGCACATTTAAATATAGGCACAGACATGGTTTATTATTTCACCCGTAGGGGGTGCGTCTACCCCTTACACGTTAGCAGCTTGGTGTAGCCCTCATTCAACAGGTCGCTGTCCACGTACTGCTTCTGGACGTTTATTTGGAGCAGAACCATGCAGTAGAACTGGGGGTGGGCGGATGAAAAAGGGGAAGGGGCAATGCTGAACGTTTTGTGCATGTAGGTAGGTTTCGCGCATGTAGGTAGGTTTCACGCATGTAGGTAGGATTAACGTATGTAGGTAGATTTGCGGGAGGGGGGGTTGTTCTTATGGGCCTGCCGCTACGAACTCATGATTTCCTCTCCACCAGACTGTTTTTACCGTGACAAATATTGAATACATGACGAGGGTTACCAGGCCTATCAGCTGAATGAATCAGGTTGGGAAGTGAAATGTGCACGCCTGTCCATGCGGGGAGGGAGATCGACCAAAGCACGTGTGGGCATTACTTTACGGACGAATTGCGAAGATGAGAAAAATGTTTTCATACCATTACGGGTAGCAGTTGCCTTATTTCCTTGGGGGGCTTCTCCACCTCTTTCATTTTGGAAATATTATTATTTTATTATTTTTTTGAAGTGCGGGGATGTGTACAACACACACGCAGGTTAATACAAAGTTGTATGGACAGTTGTGCTACGAGCAACAACAACGGAGGGGATGTTGTATGATAAACAAAGAAAAAAAAAAAAAAATTCCTTTTTCCTTACATTTGTCGTTCCACGTTGTTTCTGCAAAATCGGGTGGATACAACTTGATCTGGACAGGAGTTCACGTTACGCAACTGATACACAGATGGTACTAGCGCAAATGTTACATCCAGCCATGCCCTTCCAACAGGAACGAAACCCAAATGGCACACAGAAGGGGTTAACGATAGGCAGGCCAATAATGGGATACCTCCCTTTCCATGTAATTACACTGTACAGATCGCGCCTACAATAAATATGTGTGCATAATTTTTTTTTTTCACGTATATGAGACGGCATCGAAACAAATGATCCATTCGTGCTAAAGTATGGACTGGTTCCACGTCCTTAAACGAACGATGGTAAGTTTTCCAGTGAGCAAAATTTTAAGCCACCCATTTGAATGCGCGAAGGAGGAACACGAAGCGGATTCTCCATGAAGTGTTCCACTGTTCGCGTTTTAATTCATGGGATGGAAAAAAAAAAAAAGGACAGCTTTTTTGCTTAGCTTATGTCGTACCTAATTGCAGGGGAGCTGCTTAAATTGGGTCTATTTGCACGTTCACGTAGATCACAATTGGGCAAAAGTTGCGACGGGGGAATAAATAGAAGAATGTTGACCTGATGAGATAGCTTAATGTTTTTACGACCTGTATACATCCTTCCTTCAAATGGGAAGGGTACACTGAGAAGATATATCCTTTACATTTTTGGAGGCCTTTCTTTCCAATGTGACGACACATGCACAGATGGGGGAGCATCCTCTTCTCCCCTTCTGCGTCACTACGCCTTAAGACTTCAAGGGGAAAATAAAAAAACTACGTGAATTATTTTTATGTGCATTTGTTCTGAACAAATTGACGTACGTTTTATTTTACGTCAATTTTTTCACCGAAGTGTTGCAAAGCAACATTTTTTGAAGTGCCCCAAGTAGGGAAGCGCGTTTGTAACTTTTTTTTTTTTTCCCTTCGCAGCTGTGTTAAGTTTCCCCTTTTTTTTTGCCAACGATTTTTCACAATGGGTTTCCCCCTTTTCCGCAGAGTCACCGCGCCAGATCATGTACTTCAAGCAGCTAGCCGGCGTGGGCAAGGTAAAAAAATAAATAAATAAATAAATAAATGCCTTTCCCTGCGCGGTGCGAAAGGGAAAACCCCTCTGCAGGATTTCGTAGCAATACAAGAGGCAGCATACCGCAGGGGGGAGGTGAATGTTTCCTATTACAACGTTGCACTCCCCCGTAGTGGATTGCCAGGGGAAATTTTTTTTTTTTTTTTGAGGGGGAAAATCGAACAACCAAGGTGATTTTCCATGTCGCACTGCTTTTTTGCTCCGACGGAGGAGCAGTCTATCATGCGGAGGATATGCCCTTGCTCCTGCGTATTTTTTGCTTCTTCTCGTTTTACTGCTTCCCTGAGCGTTAAGCCTACTTTGAGGGAAAATGCAAAATAGAGGTATACCTCTGGAGGCGGTTAGCCAAATGGAAATAAAAAAAAAAAAAAGGAAACATCCATCATGTGACGTACAATTCTTCTTCATGCGCATACGTGTGATACTCCCCACATTATTTTACGGAAATAAATGTTGGGTGAACATTCGGTGGGAGAATCCCTTTTCTGCACCGTTTGTCGCGCACCCTACATTTTATGTGACCCTGCGCGGCGGTAACGTCGTCCACAGGCATACACAAAAAAAAAAAAAAAAAAAAACAGTTTAAAGGGGGATGATCCTAAAACATGTAAAAAAAAAAGCATATAAAAATACACTCACATTTATTCACATATATATTTACGTGCGTAACGACGCTGCTGACAAATGCGCATATGGCAATTTGACATTTTATATCCACCTAAAAGTGGCAACCTTTTCCGGGGTTGAGATTCTTTTCACTTCCCCCCCCGGTGACCGGTAAAAATAAGTTTTTTACCAACTATTGTATTGTATACATCCCTTTTTTGTAGCACCGCAAATGAATTGCATATATGCCCATAATTAAGCCAATGTACCTGTGCCATAATGTAATATGTAAGTGTATTATAAGTATCCTTTCGTAACTATCAGAGCACGTACAATTTTAAATCATTTTTTTTCTACTTCGCAATTTTGTTGCAAGCTTTCCCATATTCCCAGTTTTTGCGAAAAAAAAAAAAAATATAAATTTAACAAAATAAAAAAAAATGCGCATGGATAAAAAGAGTTAGAATAAATTTCCCATCAACTTGCATAAGTTCTTTCATGTTAATCGTTAGTGACCTTTTTTAGCGATCCCCCCAAAGCGCAAGCGCAACTAATTTTTTTTTTTTTTTTAGCAACGTTTTTGAAAAAATATATATAAAAAAAAAAAAATCCTTGAGGAGAAAGTTTTTTCTTTTCCCTTTATGAAATTATTCCTCCCTGCGAATTCAGCAACTTTGGAGTGAACCTCATTTACTGTGACATTCCGCCAAGTGGAGAATCTCACGTAGAGGCCACCCCCCCTCCTACGTCAAGCGCATACGTAAATACGTGTTCATATACGTACATATATAAACATATTCCTACACGCCGCCCTCACGCAACAATGTCGCATCGTAAGTTCGAGAGGCCTCGCCACGGTTCGCTTGGATTTCTGCCAAGGAAAAGGTGCAAAAGATTGAGAGGAAAAATCAGATCCTTCCCAAAGGATGACAAGGAGAAGCCCCCCCACTTTACGGCATTCATGGGCTACAAAGCTGGTATGACCCACATCGTAAGGGAAGTAGATAAACCAGGTTCGAAATTACACAAAAAGGAGATTGTAGAAGCCTGTACCATTATCGAATGTGCCCCAATGGTTGTCGTTGGAATGGTTGGATATAGAGAAACACCAAAGGGACTGAGAATACTCACCACCGTATGGGCAAACCACGTTTCCGACGAGTTCAGAAGAAGATACTACAAAAACTGGTACAAGAGTGACAAGAAGGCATTTACCAAAGCTTTGATGGTGCCCAAGCTAACCAAGGAAAGTCTCTACAAGAGGATAGAAAAATACTGCACTGTGTTAAGAGCCGTTTGTCACACGCAACCATCGAAGACGCCCTTAAGCATGAAAAAGGCACACATCATGGAAATCCAAATTAATGGAGGTGGCATGAAAGCGAAAATTGACTTTTTGAAAGAACTCATGGAGAAAAATTTACCCGTGTCGAATGTATTTAATACGAATGAAATGATCGACGTGATTAGTGTGACTAAGGGACATGGTACGAAAGGTGTGGTCAGCAGATATGGCGTGAAAAGATTACCAAGAAAAACACACAGAGGATTGAGGAAAGTTGCTTGTATTGGTGCATGGCATCCTGCCAGGGTACAATTTCAAGTACCCAGACATGGACAAAAAGGCTATTTCCACCGAACTGAAAGAAATAAAAAAATTTACAGAATTGGCCTTAAGAAGGATAAAAACAACGCGTCAACCGATGCTGATATTACTGAGAAGAAAATTACCCCCATGGGTGGCTTCCCACATTATGGTGTGGTCAATGAGGATTTTATCTTGCTGAAAGGTTGCGTTGCTGGTACGAAGAAGAGACCAATCACGCTGCGAAAAACATTGGTACCACAAGTGTCGAGAGATGCCTTAGCGGAAATTTCACTCAAATTTATCGACACATCCTCCAAGATTGGACATGGAAGATTCCAAACCAGTGAGGAAAAAACTAAGTACTATGGACCTCTGAAGAAGGACTTGAAGGCTTAAGAAGGGGAAAGCGGCCAAGGGATAGCTAATTCTGCCAAATCGCCCAATCGTTCACGCGCGGAAAAGGAGAACAATGTGCATAAAAAATGCCCCTTTATTGAGAGAGACCAACAACTGGGGTGCCGTGGGGTATATTGCATTTGGCTGAATGATGAACTAGCCAAAATGGACTTTTAAAAAAAAAAAAATACGCCAAATGTGGCTTTTCGCATGAACTGTTCAGAAAATTTCCTCTTTTTTTTTGCCCATTTTTAGCCCTTTTCTTCATTTTTTCATCTGTGTGCAATTTTTTTTTTTTTTTACCACCTGCTCACCATCCATTTTAAACACGTTCAGGTAAAAAGCTAAGCAAAATAACTAACCAAAAAGAGAAAAAAAAAAAAAAACTTCTAAAAAGTATACCTATGTAAATATTAATCAACATATGTAACTGCGCAGACGCGGATAACGCGGGATCACCTTGTGGGGGGAAATTACCAAATGCTTGGGGGGGCGTTACGGTAATTGCCCTTCCACTGGAGGAGAGAACTTTCAAAGCAGTAGCAAACAACTTCGGGGTGGAATTCATCCCCATGGTAATTTCCATCTGGAAATTTCCCCTTGGTTGTAATAACCCTAAACAATAGTTCCACTCTCGCGATCACTTAAACCTTCGGCTTAGCTGCGCTCCCGTTTGGGGCACATTTTTTTGCTCATTTTTTTTGGCGCATTTCTGCGGGGATATGCCAATTAAACGCTAAACAATTACCCACTTGCGTATATCCCCCTTCACAATTTCTCGACCTGAGAGCATGCCTTTTTTTCTCCCTCAAGTGTGCGCGCATAAGTTCGCGCAAAATTTAGCTGCCAGCCAAGGGAAATTTTTTCATGACCCTAAGTGGGCGCGTAAAAATGGCAAGCATTAGAGGGAGGCCTCCGCGAAACGTAAAGCTTGTTGGAAGTTTTAAGGCGGCGCTTGATATTGCGCAAGTGCTAAAGAGAATTGTGCCGTGTTCCATGTTTCGTGTGCACTTGGACGTGTGCATGTGTAAAGCCGAGTGGTAAGCCTTTTCCCCGGTGCGAACAGCCCGAGGCACGAAAAAGCGCATAAGGGCGTGTAGTTTTTTATTTTCCGATATATCCGCTCAAAACAATGTTTTTTCCGCCGCGAAGAGCAGTATATCCTAAGTTAAGCAAAAAAAATTCTGCACCTCTCGAATTAGTGACTTCTTGAATTATCTGCTTGGTCACTCCATCCTTTGGCCGCTTCTTTACCTCTCCACTGCGCATCACCAGCTCTTCACTTTAAACCCCCCCAATTTGCAAAAATAGCAATTTGAAATTCACGCACTGGGAAAAAAAAAGTGTATACACTTCTGCAAGCCCTAAAAACTTTACACCTCTGTGTGCACATTTTGGGGCCTTTTCCGTTTTCCCCCTTTTTTTCTTGTTTTCCTCGATTTTCCTATTTTCCCCATTTTGAGCGTCGCCCGGCACACCAAATGATTAGCAGAAAAAGCGAAGTCGCTAATTTCACCCCGAGGGCCATTACGAATAGGCCTATAAGTAGTAACCGACGGAGGGGTAGGAACGAAATAACGGAGGAACAAAAGAATGAGATAAAGGAAGCTTTCGATTTATTTGACACGGAAAAAACGGGGAAAATCGACTACCATGAGTTGAAGGTATGGCGCGCTAATGGGTAGCGAGCTCCCTTTCGTGTGAACGGCACCGCGAGTTGTACCACCTTCAATTATAGCTGCCTTTTTACGAAAGAATATCGTGAGGACGGGGGAGGGCAATAAACGAACGGAGATGCATCAACGCACTGCAATCGAGGCAGTAAAAATAAGACGTCTCTAGATCGTCCTCTTTTTTCTCTATGCAAGAAGCTTGCTCAACTGTACAACATGACTTACGTTACACCCCACTGTTTGGGTACCCCCATTTTAATCCCCCTTTCTGCTTTTTTTTCCTATATATGTTTCCTTCAGGTGGCAATAAGAGCACTTGGGTTTGACATAAAGAAGGCAGACGTTTTGGAACTCATGAGGGAATACGATAAATCCAATTCGGGCTATATAGACTACAATGATTTTCTGGACATTAGTAAGTCGACCGGAAGGGGGAAATATGATGGGTGGGCCAGTGGTGACTCCCCAAGGTGAAGTTGCCTAGACGAAGAGGGACATAAAAAAAAGGGAGGGTAGAAATTTACGCACGTTGTTATTCCGTAGAAAAGACTACACTTTTTTTTCTTTATTTATGTTCCCATTTAGTGACGCAGAAGATCGGGGACAGAGACCCAACGGAGGAAATAATCAAAGCGTTTAAACTGTTTGACGATGACGACACGGGTAGGAATTTTTACAACACTGATCGGGGATGGAATGACTTTCTTTTCCCTTTTCTTATGTCCCAATTTGCCATTTCACTGTGGTGCAGCAGGGCGAATGTGCAATTGAATTGCTATTCCGGTTTTCCGCCATATGATTTGCATTTTCTCCTGTAGAGGATGAGGTGGACTGATTTGCACACCCCTCTAGACATATTTTTTTTCACGTTCCAAATTGACCCAACTTTGCAGGAAAAATATCGCTAAAGAATTTGCGGAGGGTGTCCCGAGAACTGGTGAGAAGAGCGGGCAACCGGCCGACCAACGCGTTGCCATTGCGTACAATGCATTTGTAGATCGCTCACACAATATTCACACAATAATCACGCACCACTAACACACACCCCCGCAGGGAGAAAACCTATCCGACGACGAACTGCAAGCGATGATAGACGAATTTGACAAGGACATGGACGGAGAAATTAGCCAAGAGGAATTCTTCAGCATAATGAAACAAACCAGTCTTTACTGATTGGAAATTTGTGTATGTCCCTGTGTGCAATTTTTTTTTTTTTTTTTTTTTTTAAATTTTGCCTGACCTGTACATACACTTTTGGTGAGTCATTCAACCGGTTTGCTACGTTTTTTCCTCGATTTGCTTGCCTATGCATTAAGGCCGTGGGAACATAACACATGAATCAGCATTCACGTTCTTTCGTTTATGCAACTATGCATGTTCGATCGATGTGCAACAACTGTGTGCTTTGTAAAAGTTGTTTTTGTTAACTTTTTTTTTCGCCCAAAATTAAAAGGCGCATCGATTGGCGTATCATTCCAAACGATGGATAGACACGGGGTTGACAAGTGCAAGATATTTGAAGGTTACCGGGCGTACACAAGAGGGCACATGTAGACGCATATATACATGTGTGCACATGTGTTTGGGTGCCCGGCCGACCTCAACTGGGTGAGCTTACCTACGCGGCCTGCCCAATTAAGTTCCATTTTCTCACGTGCCGTGCCCAACAAATTCCCGCTCGCAGAAATAGAGGACTTTGTCCTCCACGTAATGTCCTGGTTGTTGAGCTTTGACGTGGATATTTTTAAGGCCAACTCGGAGAAGCAGTACCCCCGCAGCCTCCTCAATCGGCGCCTCGTGGGGCTCTGCAGGAGTGCGTACATGCGTAGAGACCTGCCGAAGCATGCTTACAGTTACGCCTGTGTATTTTAATTCGCCCTCCCTTTGTGTCCATTCCGTTCATGTCATGTCACTCTCCCCCCGTCCCTCAGCCGTATCGGTGGTACAGCTCGTCAACGACTTGGTCATCCAGGTTTAAATTAAAAAGGGGAGAAAAATGAGAAGTGGCTACACGGAGAGGCAACTCCCAAATGTATAATCCAAATGAGTACCCCTTCCTGTTGGGAAATGGGACTGACTAACTTAGCCCCCTCTCATGGACGCCCATTTTGCTTTCCCCCTCATTAAGGACAAAAGTTGCACGCAGAGGGAAATATACTACAAGCTGTACAACCTCTTCAGCGAGCAGTGTCAAGCGAATCGGCACATCCTGGTGAGGGGAGCATCCACGTGGAAGCACCCCTATGGGGGAGCAACCTAATGGGAGGGTTATCCTCTCAGTGTGACAACTTTGCATGCGCACCCCACCCTCTTTAGCACGTTTGCCACATCTTGGGATTTCCCAGGGCATCCCTGAATGTCTATGCCTCGGAAAAAGGTTCCCTCAATGAGGAGCGCGCCGTTTCGCGCGTGAAAATGGGTGTCTTCTGGGGGGGGTCACATACATGTGTATATATATGAACATGTGTATGTTCGTGTATATCATCGTGCACGTGCCACCCCCTCCCACGTAGTTTCCCCGTGGGTAAATTCCAACGTGGACTACTTCACTTGAACACTCAGGGTGCATAGGAGGTCTCCTCGTGCTTCGAAAGAACAACGAGCGTTTGAATCTGAACGAAGTGGGTACGTCCCAGGGGAGTATCTGCGAAGTGCATGTCGAACATGCCAAACGTGGACAACTCATTCGCCACAACCTCCAACAAATATCCACTCTTACAGAAAACGGGTTAATGATTAATGACAGCCTTTTAAATGTCGATCAAGTGGAGAGTCAAGCAAACTACATACTCGTGGTGGAAAAATATTCGCTATATCAGAAGCTTTGCGAAAAGCAGATATGGAATGTACTTTGAAAGAACTACATGAGGGGGGTAACCCACCACGTGTCGACACGCACCTATACATATGCACATGTGACGGTTCCCATTTTACTTCCTATTGGGTGAAATGTTCCCATCACCTGTAGCATTTTTTTTTTTTTCTTCACGCCAGATTTTGCCCTGCATTTTAATAACCGGGAAAGGAGTGCCAGATTTTTCCACCCGGAAAATTATTTGCGAGTTGGTGGAACTCTTCCAACTGGAGGTAGGTAGCGCGCCTGCGTCGCTGGGCTGTCTTCGTGTGGGGAGGAAATTCCCTTGACCAGTCAACCTGTCATTCTGAGGCACTCCATGGGCAGCTTCTAACGTAGCTGCACGCTACGCGTCCATTTATATTTCCCCTTTTCGAATTCCCCCCCTGCAGTGCGTCTACGTGGGGGACTACGACCCCTACGGCTTCCGAATATACTTGAGCTACAAGGAGGGCTGCAAAACTAATGAAGACGACATCTTCGCTTGTCCCGATATGCGATGGGTTGGCATGAACTTTCAGGACATAGAGCTTATCCCCAAGGAGGCCCTCCTGGCGTTATCCAAGAGGGACAAAAATGTCTTGCGCAACATGCTAAATGGTGACAGCCCTAAGTGCAGTGCAAAGGTGAGAAGCGAAATCATCCAAATGGAAAAGCTGAGTAAGAAATTTGAAATAGAGGCTATGGAGTCTTTGGGTACGGACTTCTTCATCCGGGAGTATTTGATTCGAAGGGTAATGCGAAGGGAGTGGGCCTCCTAAGGGGGGGAAGCTAGTTGTAGAAGCGAAGTGGGAAAACAAAGTGGGGACAGATCTTTCCCCTTCCTGGGAAATTCGTTACGAAATCATGATTATTCATCCATCTTTTTTTATTCTCCGTTTGTCTTGGATGTATCTGTAGTGGGGGGTAGGGGAGGAGTGAAAAGGAAGAGGCGTGCAATAGTTGGTCGCACGTGAGGGGGTATGTATGTGGTGTTATGAAAAAGTGCCAAGACGGTGCAGCGGGTCCTTTCACCTCCCCCCTGCCTGGGTGTCCCTCCTCTGAGCTGACCTGTTAATAACACTTTTGGGGACAAACTCGAGGGAGTACTTTTGCACATATTTGGAGTTCATGAGGAAGGGTTTATTTTTGCAGTGCAGAAAGTACGGGAGGACGTTTTTCTTTAACCCATATGTGAAAAACTTTTTAATGTGCTTGGAACACTTTCCAGCTGTGATGGTCATCGTTGCACGTGTGTCCCGGCGAAGAAAAACGGCACCGCGGAAGGTGGGTAAAAAAGTTGAAGTGTAAAATGGTCCACGTTTTTTTTTTTTTAATTCTTTTTATTTCTTCTTTCGCATGTTTACCCTTTCAACTTTGAACGGGTTCGTTATTACGCCAAATGGGCAAACATAGGTGGTGGCAATTCCAGCGGGGGATCAGCTTAAATACACAAGTTGTTAATTTATACCATCGGGATCGAACCCCACCCACCCCGTTTTATTTTCCCCTGGGTATGGGCGGAAGAGCAGAGACGGAAAAATGGGCCGAATCTCCATCAAAAAAAAAAAAAAAAAAAATACATATATATGTACATGCATATAAATGCATTTGTTTATGAGCATCCTAACCTGCTCCTAATTTGTTGACAAATTTTTCCCCCTTTCGGCGCGCCCTACAATGGAGGAAGAAACAAAGCAACAAAAAAAGGCTCCCATGATGTAATGATCCCATCATTTCATCATCCCATGGTAGAATATTTCCATAGGAATATATCGCTCTGTACCATAACCACACCGTACTTACCATGCTGCGGTTCTGAGTTGTAAATCCTCTTTCTGCATTTCGACCAAGGGGAGAGAAAAAGGGGCCCTCCTTTGCGAAGCGTTATCCACTAAAGTGTTGCATGTACGCAAACGGAGGAGCCACGACAAGGGCAACGTGATAAAGCGCAATAAAGTTATAAGTGCGGGGGGAGGTTCATAAAAAAGGGGAAAAGCGAACAGGGGAGAAGTACCTGCCAAGCTTTTCCTCTTCCCTTCGCTGGTAAAATTCACCACGTCTGCAACAGTTCTTTCTCCCCATCAAACCGCCACACAGTTAAAACAACGGCGCTGAGCCGAACGTTACAATGTACTTCGTCATAGAGGAATGGAAAAATGTAATAATAAAGCCAAGTCAGCTGGGCCCGAGATACCAGCAGTACATAGAAGATATGCTGCGAAATAGTGTAGAAGGTCAGTGCAATGCCAAGTATGGATACATAATTTGCGTCATCCGCATAATTCATAGTGAGCCTGGACGTGTACAGGACGGAACGAGCATGATCGTTGTGAAGGTCAAATACCAGGCCATCGTCTTCAAGCCGTTTAAGGACGAGGTGGGTTACTGTTCTTCCCCAGTGAACGGGATCCATATGGTTGGAGGACGCTGATGGGGAAACTTCACCCCTGCACCGTCTATGCGTAGATTGAGTTGATTCAACCGATCGGTGTATGCAGCATACTGCACATTCCTCCCCTTTTTTTTTTTTTTTTTTTTTTAAATTTTGCCTGACTGCCCATTGTAGGTACTCGACGCAGTCGTCACGGACGTAAACAAACTGGGTTTCTTCGCTCAGGCAGGCCCTCTCAAAATTTTCATATCGAGAACAGCCATTCCCAAGTACTTCGAATACTCGGAGGATTCCCACTACCCCTGTTTTTCCTCAGGAGTGTACAACATAAAACCGCAGACAACAGTGAGGATAAAACTGCAAGGTATTCGCTACGATTTGTCCAACATGTTTGCAATTGCTACCATTAACAATGAGTACCTAGGATGCATCGAGTCGAACACATTGCACGTTATGTGATTTATGTGAGAGGGGTAATTTTTTTTTTTTCAATTTTTTAATTAAAATAAAAATGTGTGCATATGGATGAATATACGTGCTTCGTAGCTGCGTAAACCTTGTAGGGGAGAGCCATTTTGTTTTGACCTCTCCCCATTCGCACGAACACGGCATTTTTTTTTTTCCTTTTTTTTTGCGCATTTGTTTCCACACAAAAGAGACATGGAGGAAACATTCTGCTTTAAACGTATGGACAGTCACCCAACGGAGGTGACACTTTCTAATCAGGGGGAATACGAACATGTGCTGATGACAACACTGGCATAGAATCGTACGAAGTTGCAAGAATCATGCGCTTGGAATTTTTAGCCCCTCTATAGTGAGCCATAAAACCGTTTTAGCTAGCTCAACCCAGCTAGCTATCTATTTGGCTATTTTTTTTTTTTTTTTTTCCTACGCGTGAAAAGTGCAATCGGGAAAGTACACACATTTGTGTGCAAGGAAGGAAGTATCCTTCTGTACACATTTGTGCTACGTTCAGTATGAAGCAAATGTAGTGGGCAAATATGGAGGGAAACTCCAATATGTGATTATTTTTAATTATTTTTTTTTCCCTTTTCACAATGCGGGTAACGTAATTGCCAAGTGAGAGTAATCATGTCGACGTAGCCAGTTCGGTTGAGGAAGCCCTTTCTTTTATGCTGGAAATTTGGTGGCTCCATCGGCTGCGCGGCATTGGACTGTTCGTCCCTCGGAACGGTGCGTATTCAATTAACTTGGTGAATTAAAAAAAAAAAAATTTGAGAGAAGAGCAAAGAGGCGCTGATGGGGAAACGTAGTTTGTAAAGGATTCACAAAGGAATGGGTGTGTGCCCACCCCTGAGAGTCATTCTCTTTGTTCACTTTGAACGGTGTGCACGTGTGCGCGTGTGTGCATGTACATGTGCACATGCCACTTGTTGCTAGAGAAGTTACAAAAAAAGATGCGCAACTATGCACTGCCATCGGAGTGCACGTGCGGGGTGCGCGGGTAGTGAAGAGAAAGTGAACGGAGTATGCCTTTTCATGGGGCGGCGAGGTTGTAAGTCGTAGAGTTCGCGGAAGGCAAAGTTAACTCAAATCTCTCTAATTTTCCCTGGGGCGAGCAACAAGGAGAGGCACCTCAAGGGACATGGCAGAAGAGTAATGCAAAAGAGTATCACCAAGCGATAATGCAATGGAGCAGTAAAGTGCGTGTGCAGAAAAAGTCTGGTGGGCAAAATTTTTTTGGGGGAAATGTAACAAACTAGGAATACACAAATGGGTGAGCAACCTAAGAGGGGTGAGCGGGCGCACACCAGTTCGGTGGTGCTCATTCGTGGGTGGTTATTCACCAGTGGTTTATATATCAGCGCCCAGTCATCAATGGGTCGCATGCCAACTGGTTCAGGCGTACACACCTCCGTGTGTGTATCCGCAAACTACGGCCACACTTACATGTGTGTACTTGCCGGGGGGCAAAAAAAAACAATGAAACGTTAAAAAAGACAATATACAGACTATTCAGTTGCAAGAATGAAATACGTGCATTAAGGCAGTTTCGCCTTTCCGAAAAAAAAATATATATATTTTTTTTTTTTTATTTTACACCGTGTGAAGTTCGCTTTTTCTTTTCAACCTTAACTCAATTTAAACTGGTGCTGAATGATGAGATAAAGTTAAATCAAGCCAACTTGGGAGGACGATTTTGTGAAAAATGCAAGTTGGTTGGAGTTGCACTGCCCAGCGAGAGCGAGTCCAAGCGGTTTGTCCTCCGGTTCGTGGCGCATCTTGACCAACCAACCGGGGGCAAGTGCTCCCGAGTACGAACAATTGCAATCTGCTGCGAACAATTACGACCATCCCGAGAAAACTCAATCACGAACAGTTTGCGACGATTCCCAGACGATTTAGCAAACGACTCACCGAAAAATAACAAGTGAACAAACCATTAGGGTTGAAACGCGTGCAAATATATAACACAAAGTATCACGAACGTTGGTGTTGAATGAATTATATATAATTCTCCTTGCCGATTACGGGTGGAATTGTTTTGCATTTTTCACACTTTCTCGCGTGTATACGTTTCTGCTCGCGCTTGCGCGTCTGACTTTTGCGCTCACATCCGCGTGGATGTGCACATACGCACAAAAAAAAAAAAAAAAAGTTGAACGAAATTTTTTCTGTTTCACTTTTTGTTTCGCTCATGCGTACATAGTCATCATTATTAGCATTATCTTTGCCATCACGGATTGTACGTTTTTTGTTCACCATTAATTGTACATTTTGTTCAATGCATTTCTGTTAGTTTTTGTTCACTTAGTTTTTGTTCATTCAGTTTTTGTTCACCGCATTTTTGTTCACTGCATTTTTGTTAATTTTGTTGACTACCTGTTCCTGTTTCAGTTACATTTAGTTTTGAATTTTTTTTTTTTCCCACTCGCCAATTTTTATATTGGTATTCAAATTTGTTCACCCCATTTTCGTTTTCCCCCACTTTGCACATCCATTGTTTGTACGAAAAAACAAAAGTAGCAAAGCATTCCTTTAGTTTATTTTATTTTTCTTTCTTTTATGCGTCGACTAGCACACGCGTGTGTGTACCAAGTGTTAACACATTTTTGGTGACGCACGTTTTACTCGAGTTAGGAGTAGTTGGCGAAAATTTAGCAACCATTCAGTAACAACTTAGTGACAACTTAGTGACAACTTAGTGACAACTTAGTGACAACTTAGTGACAACTTAGTGACAACTTAGTGACAACTTAGTGACAACTTAGTGACAACTTAGTGACAATTTAGTTACAATTTAGTTACAACTTTTTTTATTTTTTTTAAATAGCCATTTTGCTAACTTTTTTTTTTTTTTTTTTTTTTTAACTAGCCATTTTTGCATAATTTTTTTTTTTTTGCCAATAATCATTTGTATTGTTGATCAAAATGATAGAAGGTAAGTTTTGACATTCATGAGTTGGAACATCAGCGAGGGAGCAAGTTGCAAATGCACTTGACACAGAGGGGTGTGTCTGTGCAACTTGTGTGTTCCGTTTTTGTCTAAGTCTACCGCTTCCTCCCCTGTGTGTACAACAATCGCACACCGTGGGTGCAAGACCGTGCGGAGAGGCCACTCCCCCAATGTGCGATTCCGTTTCGCACGTTATTGGTTCGCTTATCCCCCTCACGTGGCCACTTCACTTTTGCCTCCTCCCCGTGCAGACACCCAGTTGACGGAGGAAATCCTCAACGCAGAGCTGTTGAACGAGAATAACGAGCAGACCACCCTTCAGGCAGAAATCGAAAAGAACAAGGAACTCAATGGAGTGGTAATCTTCGTGTATCCTAAAGCAGACACACCAGGATGTACCGAACAGGCCAAGCTGTACAAGGAGAAGTTTGAGGAGTTCACGTCCAATAACTATGCTGTGTATGGATTGTCCGCCGATTCAGCTGATGCGCAGGTATGGCACGAGTGAACAAAGTTTAGCTCCGTTTGCGTGAATGATGTGCATGCATATCTTTTCCATTTGATTGGCCTATCGGAGGTGTCTTTTTTTCATTTTCGTGAAGATCACACATGTCTTTCGCGTTGTGGGGGCAAAATGTGGGGATATGCTCACCGGTCTGTATGGGAAGTTGATTGGTGCGATCGCATCAGGTGCATCCGTTGCATTAATGGGTACATAATTTAACACACTGTTTTTACTTTTTCTTTTTTGCGTCCCCGTTGCAGCTAAAATGGAAGGAGAAATTGGAACTGCCCTTTGGACTGCTCTGTGACGTGGAGAAGAATGTGCTAAACTTAATGGGATTCCTGAAGGAGGACGAGAAAATTGCCCGATCACATGTAGTGATAAAGAACGATTCTGTTGTGTCGTATTTTAAAAAAGGGGTGAAACCAGGAATGTCCGCAGAGAACGTGCTGAACTTTATTATTAATGGAGAGAAAGAAGAGGACAATGCGAATGCAGATGGAAACGATGATGATGCAGCTGAGGATGAGACGGAAGGTGGAAACGTTAATGGAGACATTAAGGAAGAAGGTAATGAAGACGGAGAGGAAGGAGATACCAAAGTTGAAGGCACAGAAGGTAATGAAGAAGAAGGAGGAGAAAACAACGATGCTGAAGGGGAAGGAAAGAATGATGAAAATGGCAAAGTGAAGGCGGCTGCTTCTTCATCTGCATCGAAGAAATCAAAAGGTGGTGCTTCTGCAGGAGGAAATGCTGCAAAGAGCAAAAAGAAAACCGTTAAGAAAAGCAACAACGCAGGAAGCAAGAATAGCAAAGCGGCCAAGAAAGGAACGGCTGTGAAAAAAGAAATAAAGAAAAAAGGGAACAACAAAGGACAACAGCAAAAGAAGAATGGAAAGGTGACACCGAAGAATAAACTTGCCAAAGGAAAGATGGCAAATACGAAAAAAGGAGGCTCAGGTGGAAATGTTAAAAAAGAGAACAAAAACAACAAGAACAACAAGAACAATAAAAATGTGAAGAATAACGCAGCAAAGAACAGCAAAAATAACAGTAAGGCAAATAAAAATATGAACAAGAAAAATGTCAACAGCAAGGATAAACAGAAAGGAGGAGCTGGGGGCAAAGTGAAGGGCAAAGGTGGAAACGCAAATGCCAATAAAAAATCCATGAACAATAATATGAACAAGTCAGGTGGAAAGAAAAACGTCAAAGGAAAGGAGGCAAATAAAAAAGTTGCCAACAAGAAAATAGACAAGAAGAACGTGCAGGTGTCTAAGAAGAGCAACAGCGCCGCGGGAGGCAAAAACAAAAATGCAAACATAAGCAAGAACAGCGCGAAGAGCAACAAGAACGCGAAAAAGATGGTCAAGAAAAAATGAACACATGGGTAAAATAATTCCTTCCAAGGGAACGTTACCTTCCAAAGGGGAGGTCGTCTGAAGGTATGGAGGACCGATCGGCCCTGCAAAATCGCCTGCCTAGAGGAGATAAAGACAGCCACTCCGCCATGGAGTGTGCCAACTTCCCCAATAGCACCATGTGTTGCCTTTATGCCTATGCACAAATACCCATTTCCGTTTGAGGCATCCTGCAGGCATAAGTAAATGTGTGCCGATCTGTTTAAACACAATACGATCCACCCACCCTGGCGCATGCTTTTTTTTTTGAACGTTTTTTTTTTTTTTTTTTTTCTTCTGCCAATTTTTTCCTACGCATTTTTGTTTTAATTTTTTTAAGCGCCCACATACGGGCGTGTAGTTACGTAGTGTATGTTGCATGTAGCATAGTTCATGCAGTGTAAGTACGCGTATATAAGTGCATGGCGGTAGCATAGCTTTATGTGCACTCGCCGTACTTGCTCCGTCTTGGCGCACAAAAAAGAAAAAAAAAATAAAAAAAAGATGTAAAAAATTGTGTAGTGTCACGCGGTGTCCATTTTTTTGAAGTCCCCCAGAAGATGCGTGTGCACGTTATTTTATTTTATGTTATGTTATTTTTTTTTTTTTTTAACCCTTTTGTTGTACACCCATGGGTATTGTAACATGGGCATTGTCCTCCCGATTGGTAAAAAAAAAAAAAAAAAAAAAAAAAACAGAACGAAAAAGAAAAAAAAAAAATAGATGAACAAAAAAAAAGTTAAAAAAAAAGACATCGAAAGAGACGCAAAAGAAACGGCGCGGAAAAATGCATAACCAGTAAGAAGCCACGTTAAAAACTTTTTTTGTTTTTTCGAGACAGAAACTTTTTTTGAGCATTAAATTTTTATCGAGCCAATAGTAGTGCGTGTGTCGGGCGTTTTCGCAAGGAGCCACACAGATCAGAAGTGTCACCCCGTTACGAACCGTAGAACTGCACCGCACGTGATTCAAAGTGTTCGCGTGACTGGCGATCTACGACATCCGTAACGTTTTGGCGGCGCTTCTGCCGATTGTAGAGCCGGTAGAGGTGCTGTTTGGTGCTTTCCGGGGTGTACAGTCTGGCGTCAGGGCGGCTAATCCTCTTTGTAAAGCGGAAGAGGTCCCCCCAGAGTAACTTCCTCGCACTTTTGTATCCATATCCCTTAAGAATGGTACCGTTTTTTGTTCGTAAATTAGGTATTAGGGATGAACTTTTGGTGACCACAAGTCGTTCGAAGTTTTGCGGTCTGGAACATACATCGATGAGGACATGCTTGCCCGACTTGATCGTAGGAAGAATGACCCGTGGCCAGAAGAAAGATTTCTCCTCAGGAGTAGAAGCATCTGCTTCAGATTTGTAGGTTGTTCTTGGTCCTTCCCCTTTACGAATAACAAGGTAGGAATATTTCAATTCGTCTACATTTTTAGCTCGACTACCTTTACAGTAGATATGGTGAGAGAGTCTATGTGTCCTCTGAGAGAAGTGGCACCAGTCCTTGCCTGTTAAAGCTAAAGGACAGATGCTTTCATGAGGACATGGAGCGATGAAATGAAATCTGTCATACTTCAACTCGGTTATGAAAAGCTCTCTTATCGAATGGATCATGCGGAACCCAGTGGGGGTGCCACTTTCCACAATGATGAGTATCCCTCCAGTGGACAACCTATCCCACATGTTTTTTATGTAGAGATTTCTTGCGTTGTAATCATAAAGGGTTAACAACATGTGTGACGTTATTACGAGGTCGTACTTTTCCATGTTGCTGTAGAGGTTCATCTGGTACAGCACGTTGGGGATGCGCTCCGTCAGATATTTTGAAATGGACTCGAACGAGTCGGACGACTCCACGGCGACTATGTGGCCACCACCACTACTACTGCTACTATTGCTATTGCTGCTATTGCTGTTATCGTTGTGGTTGCTGTTTTTGTTACCCCCACTTGGGTACAACTCATTCACCGCCACTACAGCTACAGCGGGGACGCCTGAATAGGTCAGCACTTTCTTGGGGGTAAATGCTGGCACCCGGGTCCTGATCTCATGCAGAACTCTATACAAAACACCATAGTGGGCATTAAAATTGTGAAGCGTATACGCGATGCACGACTCAGGGAAGAAAGTCATCCTCGCGGGGGAAACGTTCCTCCCTATGTGTCTTGCATCCTCCGCATGTGCCAGTGCCATTTGCTCTATGTCTTTCCACTTGTTCTGGTACTCTCCCAAATGTTGTTTCAAACATTGGTATGATTTCTTTTCAAGAAGGTTATCTAATTTGTTCCTTCCTTTTTTTTTTTTTTTCTTTTCTACTACACAAGCATCCTCCTCATCGTCCACTTCCTCCTGTAACTGATGCAACAATTTTGAGGGTAGAATTCGAGGCAACTCTACACAGTTCCTGCTTGTTACTTTCTGCATTACATATCGTCCCAATTTTTCCAAATCTTTTTTCTTCACAAATTGTTTTGCCAAATTGTGTAGTTTTTGCCTGACCTGTTCAGGTATTTTTAATGTTTTTAAGGATACCATACTTACTCGGTCCAGATGGTCCACCTCCTGGGCACTCAAACTTTGACTCTCCGCGAGTTTGTCAAACTTGAACCCCCTCAGGGTGGCCATGCCGCGGGCGCCCCCCCGTCTAGGCAGCAGCATCTCACGTAAGGTGGTGACAACTTAAATTACGGCGGCCCTGTGTTTGCTACTATCCTGTGCGTCCATTCGAATTACAATTAGACCTTCTATATAACTTCATCTGGTAGGTAACATCATGGGCAGGGCAATACACTCATTAAAAAAGAAAGGTAAAAGCAACATGCTTTCTTACGTGCTGCACGCCATCATCACGCCTCATCAGAGTGGCGTCGTTTCTTTTTTTTTTTTTCTATGCTACTTTTTTACCAACCTGTGCGCGGGCGGCGAAGTGGTATATTCTCCCATGCCCGCCCACTTTTTGCGTTTTCCCAATTTTTCCATTCCGCATCCTTTGGCGGGGGACTTACTGTCGAAAAAAAAAATAATTAAAATAAAAAAAATATATATGGCAATAAAAGGTGGCACAAAATACCATGGCAAGCGTGTGATCTCCTGTTTGTCCCTTTTTTAAATGGTCCAGCGGGGAATCCTAACACGGGTCGGCATAGAAGCGCCCCACCGGAAATGCAGCCAACAGCCGTTTGCGGTGCTGCTGCACTGTTGGGCTTTCTTCGCTGCTACCAGGTTATTTATTTTTTTTTCCGTCGTAGGGGTAACTGGAAAGAGGGAAAAATGCCTACCCGTGAAGGAAAAACCTTTTCTGGTGATGACGTTTTAGCGTTCCTTGTCGACGTTATTTTCTGGCGCAAATTGGGGGCATAATTTTGGCACGTTATTTGTCATCATTTGACCTTATTTTGGCCATTTTTTTTTTTTTTTTTTTTCTACTTGTTTGCTGTTTGCTGCGGCCTCTTTTTGCTGCTCCTATTTTTTTTTTTTTCTTGCAACAGTGTACTTTGCGTCCCTTTAGTGAATCAAATGCAGTCTCAGGAGAGACGCGAATGAAACGTCAACCTGGCGGAAAACCGTTTAAGCGGGCAGATCGAGGGGGCATGTGGAGTAGCCAAGTTGTCATTTTATCGGTAAAGGTTTTCCCACCAAAGGGAATTCAAACTAAAGTTAAAGGATAGTCCCCCCGAAGAGGAACTTCCAACGTGCCACGACAACATGGAACTGCTCAAAGTGAAGAGATACGCAGAACTCATCGATGAGTTCGCCAGGCAGGCCGATGAGCCGCTACAAGTGGAGGAAACATCCCTTGAAGAAAAAGGAACTAGCCAAAAGGGAAAAAAGGATGTAATAGAAATTATAGAATATTTTTCAAACATGTTGGTAAAATATTTTTACAGTGAAGACCAACTTAACGAAATTTCAATCGTTGAGTCTGGGTTCGATTCTGAGCAGCTGTGGCTGTTTATTGAGTGTCTCATAAAGGAGAAGAAACTGGACAACCTGCTTTCCTTTTTTGAAAAGTACGAAAGGGAGTTGGACAGTCGGGTAGGGAATGGTACCGAATCGGAGGAATGTTCCGATGAGGAAGAAGATGCCACGGCAGGAGGGGCGACTCAGAAGAAGCGCAAAGTCAACACAGTCAACGGAACCAAGCGGGTGAAGATGAAGGTGGGAGGACCCTCATCTAAAAGGAGAAAGGTGCATTTTTCAGAGGAGGGATCAAATTTCAGCAACGCTACCACCGTTAGTGTGGATGGCAGCGAGGTTGACCAGAATAATGGAAGTGCTTCTGGGGGGGATCATTTTTTCGATGAAGATGAAATGCACCAATTTTTGGACAAAGAGGAGAGGAAGGTGTTACGTGGCCAGTCGGGGGGGAGCTCCAACGAGGGGGAAAGTGATGACGGTGATGATAGTGGTGACGATAGCGGAGGTGACGTGGACCTGAACGAGTTCGAGTGCGATTACGAGGAGGGACGTAAGTTGAAGTACGGCGATTTCTACCAAGGGGGGAAAAACCACGAAGAGGATGACAACGACGATGAGGAGGACGACGAAGAAGAAGAGGACGAAGAGGAAGATGGAAAATATTCCGACGAGGAGGACGATGAAGAAGAAAATGATGACGATGATGAGGAGGAGGACGAGAAAAGTGACGTGGAGGAGGAAGATGATGATGAAGAAGAGGATAGTGATGACGATGAAGACGATGACCATGGTGATGACGATCGGCGCGGGCGAAATCGACGCAACCGAAAAGAGAGGGACGAAGAGATCGAGCAAGAGCTCCATGAAATAAATCAGTTTGACAGCCTGCACCGGGGTGGTGACGACGATGCAGAGAGTAACGATGCTGCAAGTGACGATGCTGGAATGGACGATGCTAAAATGGACAGGGATAAAATAGAGAAGGAACTGGTCCAAAAGAAGCACTGGTCTCTCACAGGGGAGGTGTTCGCACACGATCGTCCCAAGAACAGTCTGCTCAACCTGAATGTTGATATACCGAAGTTAAGTTCCGGTGGGAATGACGCGTATGTAAGTAAAGCTGTTGGAGAGGAGGAGGATGACGATGATGATGAGAACACAGAAGGGGCAGATGGAAGCCAAACCGAAAAGGGAGGAAAAAAACATCTTAGCAAAAGCAAGCGGAGAAACCTCCTGAATGACGAAATCGAAACGGTGGTGAAGCAAAGGATACAGAATATGTTGTTCGACGACGTGGAAAAAAAACGAATAGAAGACTTAGATCTCCTAATCAACGAGTCGAAAGAGAAGGATGGCAAGGAAGACGAAGTGAATTTTGATCACCTGAATTTTAACAAAAGTAAGCTGAGTCTAGCAGACGAATATACAAAAAAGTATGAGGAGGAAATAAAAAAAAATCCATCTGAAAAGAAGGAAATAAATTTGCAAAAATTGGAGTTAATGAATCTATACAAGAAGATCATCCACTGTTGTGATTCGCTCTGCAATGACTACTACCTTCCCAAGCCGGCACTACTCAATCCATCGAACAAGAATGATCAGTTTTCTAGTCTTCATATCGAGGAAACCGTTCCCATTATCCTGTCAGAGAAGGACAGAAGTGCACCTGAGCAACTGTTCCAACCAGGACACATAAAACAACTCGACGAAATGCACCAGAAGGAGAAAAAATCCATCAGAAAATCTAACAAGGTTAAGAGGAAGAAGAAGTTACTTCACCTGTTTGGACAAAGCGGCAAAGGCATCAGTGAACTGAAAAAGAGGAATGAATATCTGACTGGTAAAAATAAAAAGGTAAAGGAGGAGAAGGAAAGTGCCGCCAAGTACGGCGTAGGTTCCAAGAACCAGTTGCAAGGCAAAGGGCCTAGTCGCTACGATTTCGCCGGGGCCATCTCCCAGGCGCAGGCCCGTGACGCCAGGGGCCAAGCGGGGAAGCGGCAGAAGGGGTAACCTTGACGAAGTGGTGGGGTGGTGAACGTGGTGCAGTCTATTTCAATTTGCCATGTCACACCGGACGCCATCCCGATCCACACCGGAGCCACTACGTGAACGCATTCCCCAAACGGAACTGCTACAAAGTTAGTACATCCTGCCAGGCCGTAAGTAAAGATGGGGAAAGGGTATCAGAAAAGTTGATAGTTCCTCCTCCGTGTGTGCAGCAATGCTGACTATACGCTCAGTCACGTTAAAAGGTGAACCAGGGAGAGGAAGGTCTCCCTTCTTTGCGTTATTGCATCGATTTTACTCTGTCCTGCGGGAAAAAAAAAATTTTCTGCACAAAATGGTGAGGAGTGGCAGTGCTAGTGTTGTTTGCGAATGTGCTCCCTCCTTCAATGAAAATGTGCCCCATTTTTTTTGGCGTAAATTTTTCCTTTTTTGTACTCCCCACGAGGAGTGACGTGCACAGATAATTTGCTCAACCGCGGATTAAGCGAAACACCGATCTGAATTTTCCCCCCTCTGTGGGAGGATACATTTGAAAAAAAAAAAAAATCATTTTTTCTTCTCAAAAGACATAATTTGCTTGTAGAGGTAGCTGCAATTGCGGCGGTTGCTGCGGTTGTGGCGGGGGGAGGCAGTTCTTTGGTCTCCACCTTCGGCATGGCAAATGAATGATTATTGGTCCATCCGTTTTGTGCTAATGGGACACACATGGCATACGCTCGGGATAGGAGTGAAGTACACGTGATGCGTGATTCACTTATGAGGGCTGCCTCACTGCACCTTTCTAAGGGGAACAACGGGGGGTATACTTTCGACTGACCACGTTACCCTTGTGTGGTCTTTTACAACAAGGTGTTTTTTTTTTTTTTTTTTTAATCTGTTACAAGGAAAGGAATCAAAGCAAGTTAAGTTGCACTTTTTCATTTTTGGCTAATCATAATCTCGTTGCCTTTTTGCAATTTCACCACTTCATCAATTTGCTACTTCGCCAATTTGCCACTTTTTTGTTCTCCCCCCCGTCGGACCATTCTACGCGGGGCGCGCTCCGATGGTGCTGTCATATAAAGTTGAAAAAAAAAAAAAGAGGTGAACATGTGATCATGCAATCTGGTAGGCATACAACCTGTGGAGCAATTGGTGAACAGAACATCATGCCAAGGGGAATTTCTTTTTTCTTTTTTTTTTTCTCCTTACACATGCAAGCAATTCCCTTGTATCCCCCCCGTAGCAACAACATACACGAAAATACAAGCAACGCAATGGTGAGCAAATTTCCCCCTGCATTGGTAATTGAGTGTATAAGTGACAGGCAACCAACCTATGTTTAATTTTCGCGCCACATGAACATGTGTCAAGTGCACAACTGCAGGTCGGCCCGCATAAACGCGCATGCAAGAACAAGTGCCACCTGTGCAACGCCACCCCCAGGAATGGCAACACTTTTTTTTTTTTTTTTTTTTTTTTTATCCCCTGAGAAATTACACCGCACGTGGGGTTATCCTCTGGATGATTTTTTTTTTCCCTCTTAAATTTTCGTGATTCTTTGTGACGCTCCTCTGGGTTCATTCCTACACGTGTGTATTCCACGGGGAAGCATACGAATACATCAACGTCGGCGTGGCTGCAACCACGACCATTGGCATTATTTACCTTTCACCATTCGGTGTGAGTTTTTTTTTTCCATTTCGAATGACGTCACGGTAAGCAGAGAAGTGCGTGAGGCAACAACCTTGCCAGTTGAATTTTCCCTGGTTCGGTTGCCGCATATGTAGAGTGATACCAACCAGGAGGAAACAAAAAACAGTTTCGAGGAAAGATGGGAAAGGACCTTGCAAAAGAGACCTACCTACTGGTACTCACAGGTAAAGTGGCAGATTAAGGCGTGATTTTTTTTTTTTTTTTTTTTTGGGGGGGGTGCCCTAATCTGGTCGGAACTGCCCATTCGTTTAAGTATCCCTGTTTGTGTGACGGGGGGACTCGTTGGTGAGAAAGCGGCCACGCACACAGGTACGTATATATAGGCAGGTACATATAGGTGGTCAAGTATAGGTGGACACCCACGCCAGCACCATCTGCCACTCCTTCGAAGCGCCAAAAGGGAAATGCAGAACAAGTCGAACTGTGAGAAGAACGTACCACTGGAGGAGTTACACTTCGGAGGAGTGCATGGCGAAATGTATACACCTCAGGTAGAGTTTCCCCCAAATCAGTTGGGTGGTGACTCAGAAGACGGTTCAAGCAACCGTGCAAGAACCAACCGAGTAGACGCACTGCAAATGATCAAGACGAATGAGGTAAGTCTGTTCGAATCGCAAAACGATACAATGAGTAACAAGCTGAAGAATCTACACATACTAGGTGACCATGCAGGAGTGGGGGTAACCGAAATGGACAGACCTAATTCAATTGAAGTGACGCAGGATAGAATTGTGAACCCATATCCGGCAGGGGGTATACATAGTAACATTCTGAACTTATACAATGGAGAGTACAGAACGGGTGAACTACCCAGCGGGGTGACTTCACTACAGATGCTGGAGGGAGAGGCCCACGCGGAAGACACACTAGTGCTTAACAAAAGGGATGAACCAATTAACCAACTTGATTCTTGGGGGGATTACAACTTTTTCAATAGTGGCATGCCCCACCAGGGACATATCGAGACGGCCTTCTGTTTAGGAAAAGGAGACACCAATTTCTTTGCGCGTGTCACTGGTAGGGATACGCCTCCGGGGGAGTACCCTATGCGTGACGTCCCTTCCATGGGGATTCCAAACAGAGGTGAAGAAACCACACTTAACAATATACACAAAAGAGAGTGCTCCTTTGATACATGGGAAAGGTCCCCTCCTGATGAGTTCGACATTTGGGGTTACCACTACATCGGTGGGGGGGGTACCCATGTGAAAAGTCCCTTACTGAATGAACGAACCCATTATTACAACGTGAAGTTCGGTGGGGAGGATGAGGACGACATGGGGACAGTCCCAAAAGGGGGATGCTTCTCCACCTTAACAAACAAGTGTGATAGATGTAGCAGTGGAGGGGCACTTCAAGGTGACTGTTCCGAGGAGGGAAGAGAAAAGTTGCTCTCCTTGAACCACTTAAGCAGTTACGAAGATAATCCGATGTTTTATGAGGAGAGGGAGGAAACCCAGATGGGGTTGAATTTGGGTAGGGTGCCAGCTGGACCGATCGAATGCCCAACGGAAACAGTGCAGTACCACAAGGGGGAGGAGCAGCCGGATGACACCATTCTGCTGAACACGGTGAATTACCTCCACGGCGGGGATAAGAACCCGTGTTATGAATACGCACCAGTAGGAGGTAACTACAAGGGAGAACCATTCATTTTACAGTCTCACGTTTCAGAAATGGCAAGCACAGACGGAGCTTCAAAGAACACGTTCGACTTCCCACTTGTTGAAGGCATCCACATGAACGATACGAACCTGTTGAAAAGGAAACAAGAAAGCGTGAAGATGCGTTTGAAGGGGGACCTACATGAGGAGGGTCACGGTGATGATTCCCTACGTATTAGAACAAGTGGATTTCCAAACGAACGACTCAATCGTCTCTGCATTGGAAACCAATTGGACAGTCGTCTCGACGGGGGGGAAGTATCCACAGGAGAGAAGACATTTTGCAGAATCAAAACAGATAGAGGAAGAAACGAGTACCCCCGTGGAGAGAACAAACGTCTTAACCAGAGGGGGGAGGATAAGCTGGGTCTGCAGATATGCGATCTGTTGGGATGCACCCCAAGGATTTCTGCTCTTTACGGGGGAGATGAGGAAACAGGAGGGGAAGACCCGAAAGGAGAGAACCCACAAAGGATGGTGGACCATTTTCCCTTCATCAGAGGAACAAAGAAAGAAGACAGACTACCCCATGCCGATACGTACCAGTTGAATGAATTCCTAATTGTGGACCCCCCCTATTTTATTGGAAATAAGTTGATAAACCCCACAGAGAAGAACCCACGAAAGCTAATCCGCTGTGAAGACATGCACTGGGGAGAGAGTACTTCAGGGAGGGACACACACAATGCACAGACAAAGAGGATAAATGAGAACCAACTCATAAGGGTAGAAAATATGTTTGAGGAGGATACGGTAGATGTGGTTAGAAGTAGCGAAGGGGTGGCAGCTCCTAAACTGATGCTGGGTGATCATAAAGGGGGGGACACACACAACAGGGGGGAACTGAACCGCTTGACGTCAAACCGGAGTGAGGAACATATAATGACCCCTCCCTTTGCCACAAACCATGTGCTGAAGACACACATATTTAGAGATGGTATGTTGTACGATCCCAATGAAGAAGCAACAGTTGGGAAGAGAAGCACCTTCCCTCCGGTCGTTACTTCGGTGGTGCCAAATCGAGAAGGTTGCCTGGCCAGTCTGGTTAGTAGCAACACAAAGCAGTTCCAATGCAAATCTCCAGACCTTTCCATCGATCAGAAAATCAGTACTACACATATAGGTAGGGACGCATCAGGAGGTAACAGAATGGAAAAGGTCCCCTATAAGGAAAGTGGACGTTGCACTGAAGAGGAAGAAAGGGGGATGTTTAAGGACCCTTTTTTATACACTACTAGGGGGGAGAATCCATGGGCATTCCAGCAGAAGGAAGACATTTTTACAAACAACAGAACTGAAATGAACAAAAGCCAGTTGACCTACACGCAGAGGTTATTTGCTAGCCCGTACCGTCATGAAGAAAAGGGGACCCTACAAAATGCGACACTCGGAAATGCCCGCACTGGAGATGATGAACGAAAGGAGAGCCATAGTGACGGTACTGTGTCCCCCTCCCCGGGGGATAAACCATGGGGTAACAATCCTCTGACCCTTTCCCTCCCCATTTCGAAGGCAGACAAAGGTTTACACACTACCTGTAACAACATTATCATGGAAAGGGCGATACCAAGGGCAACCTATGCTAGAAGAACTACAAACGTGGGAGAATCAAGAAACGCACTGAAGGATAGCAATGTGAATTTATTGAAATGTTTTAGGATGAATTTTGAGAGGGGGAGATCTTCCACCGTTGGAAGTGCTCGTCTTGGGGTGGGTGACTACACTAGGATGCGTTCAATTGGTAGGGTCTCTAATAGGAGGACTCCCCTTCGGGGTGACTTCGCCTTGAGGCCAACGGATGGGGACGTTACGCAGAAGAGCAACCTGTTCGAGTCCGTCGATGCGTTCTTCTACAATTTTAAAAAAAGTGGGGGTTCCTCCGGGGGGGAATATGACCAGGTGGAGGGACACACTGTCGGGGGGAATGCTCCTGCGTGTAGTAGCGTGAAAACGACGACTACGAACACGAACTGCACGCAGGGTTGGACGACGCTAAAGGGGGAGGACAACCACCATGCGTGTCTGCACGAAAAAGAAGCGAACAAGGAAGATCAACATTCCCCATTGCATTTCCCCAACGTGGAAGAGGAAAAACTGCCGAAGGAGGAGTTCCCCCCCTTGTACGAAAAAGACGGAGCAGACGCAGAAAAGGAAGAGAAAACCATTCTAACGATTCAGTGGAACATAAAAAAGATTTCTTTACTCTGTTCGAGCGACAACTACTTCGTTGTATCTCCTGAGTACAAAACAGAGACGCTGATCAATGAGTTTTTTATTCTCTTAAACATAAACCAGGACGTTCAAATTTTGGTGGAGAATTCCTTTGACCTTCTTTTCTCCTACACAGGATTCTGTGACATCCTTTTTTCAGTTACCTGTGGAAAGTACCAGAAGAAGTTTTGCTTCTATGACTTTTCCACGATTCCTTGGTTTGGATTCAACAAATGGGGGATTCTAAAAAACTGCATGGAAAACGACAGCATATCTATCACGGTAGACATTCACGACATTCGAAGGAAGGACTCTCTCAGGGACGTCTTCCTCACCAACGTAATAGCTTCCATGAGGAGTAACAATGGAAGTTTTCACTTCAAGGAGGGAACCCCTACTTCGTCTTCCGCAACAGTGGTAGAAGAGAAGAAGCCGTCTTCTTCCTCTATGATCGGCACGCCATCCGCCACAGGTGTTACTAGCTCCTCTTCCTTAGATGCAGGGCGTCACAAATGCTTCTTCCCTCATAGTACACCCAAAATGAGCGACTCCTACAATAAATTGGTCAATCCTAATTTTAAGAGGAGACACACAGGAAGCATGCACACGGCTAGTACGCGCCAAAATACAATCCAATGGCAAAACAGACAAACCAGCGTGAATAATTACAACGGAAAAATCACAAATCAGCAAAACCACAAAACCAACAGGGAGACCAACACAACGCCAACGGTAACGCAAACACACGGGAATAAACTCTACAAAGTGACGAAGAAAAATGTAAACACAGAAAAAACAATTGAAGTATGCTCCCCCTTTGAGCGTAATCATGGAGGGAACTCCGTTCAACCACAGGGGTGTCAGGAAGGGACCCTCCCCAAAGGAACCCCTGGAAGTGGTGCCAATGGATGTGCTAATCAACCCATTGCACAGTTGGAATGTCCACCCCAAATGAAGAAAAAGGAGAACCCCTTCCGAAAGGACCCCCCCCAAGACGCGTCACAAAATAAGGAGCTACCCACTAGAGAGGGTAAATCCGTCCAGGGAGGGGGATAAGATCCCCCCACGATAGAAACGTGCCAACTGGAAGAGCATCTCCAAAAAAATGTTATCACATGATTGGTTCTCCCCTGTTAAAATAAAATTGCTCAATAGGTGACCAATGGAGGTCAGGGCAGGAGCTTCTTTTTTTTTTTTTTTTTTTTTTTTTTCCAACGCAGAAGTTGTGGTGTGCCCCCCTTCCTGTGGATGATCCCCCGATGGGTGCACACACACCTTACAAATGATTGCGTGGCGGAAGCGCCGTCACTGCACCGTTGCCGTTTTGTGACTTTCCCCTCCCTACCAACGCGTACCTCCCTTTCGACCTGTGCCCCCAAGTGATAACCCCTTTAGGCGTGTTGCAAAAATGCACATCCCTGTATAGGTGTATTTTTAAGGGGGGGGACTCTGTGCCTCTTCTTTGATGCCCCAGGTTGTATTGCTTCCTGCGAAGCGAAGGAAACGAACGGATAGTGGACGCCCACTTTGGCTAAAATAAACTACAACACTGTTGTTACTGTTGTAAAAAAGGGAACGTATAAAAATAATGGAAATAATGTAAATAATGGAAAGGATAAATTAGAGCATAATGCATGATGCTTAGTATGGCGCGTGCAGAAGGTGGATTCTTCTGAACGAAGGGGAGGGGACACTTCGCCTATTCCCACGTTTGCATCAAACTTCACGTCCTATTTCACGCCCACTTCGAATCTCATCCCGGGTGACCGTCGAAGAGACGCAGGTGCCCCGTGTTCACGTGGATGAGCTCGTTCTTCCCCCGTAAGAGGAGGAGTGAGCCGTCGTGGAGCAGCCCTTGGAGGCACCCATGAATTAACTCATGATCCGTATCGACCAGAACGTTCCTGTCTTTGTATAGAAGCCTTGGCGTTATGTAATCCAGGAAGGAAGAGAATCCCTCCTCTCTCAGTTTTACCAATACTGCATGCAAATTGTAGATTAACTTTTCCGTGACATCCTCTACTGATGGGATTAAATACAGGCTGTTGAAATCTCGTTGTAGTTCCTTCTGCACAGAAGTGTAGTTGTTACCTAGGAGGTTATTCCTATCCGTTAGGGTTAAGTTGATCCCTATGCCAATCATCACACAGACGTAACGGTTCAGCAACGAAGGGAAGTCATCTAGGTAGTATAAGTTAACAAGACAACCGGCTATTTTTTTTTCGTTCACGAGGACATCATTGATCCATTTGATCTGTGTTACTAAGTGGAAGTGCTCCAACGTTTTGCTCACTGCCACGGTGGAGGTTTGTGCTAGGTACTTGACCTTCTCTATGTCTTCCCTCTTCCACAGAAGAACAAAGGTTGTAAAAATATTTCCCCTTTCCGATAGCCATACTCTGTCTTGCTTCTTCTTCGTGTCTCTCGTCCCGATCCCATTTGTCTGTTCGTTGCAAGTCACCACGATTATGTTTTTTTCGTCTTGTAAAATCCCATTTTGTAGCAGACGCGCCATGTTCCGTTTGCAGTACAGCTGGGTGGAGTCCAGCACGTCGAAGTGCAGACGCAGAGCACCCAGCTCAGGGTAGGACCTTTCGAAAGAGGCTTCGGGGTCCATCGTCCTTCTGGTGGGGATGCTCCGCTCACGGTTGCTTTTTTTTCTATTTAACCGATTCCCCCTCGGTGGAGGTATCTTTCGCTGTAGATTACGAAACCGGTGAACTTCTTCTTATACCCTTTTTTTTTTTTTTCCTTTCTTTGTTAAGAATATTATGTTGCGCTTGCATACAGGTGTGGAAAATTTCTCTGTAAGTAACGTGCCTTCCGGAAAATAACCTCCTTGTGGAACTACGCATGCTTGTCCGCCACGACTCTACATTCTTCCATTTTTACGTGCACATGTTTGTGTACACTTTTTTGGGCTTCCTCGGTTTCGTTTTCTCTGAATTTTCCTGCACGCTGCTTTGCCTACGTGCATGCATGCCTTGTGGCTTTTTTCCCCGCGCGGAAAACAACGGCGTGCAACCACATAGGAAAAAAAAACCACTTGCGATGGAAAATTATTTATTTTACTACATGTTCGCATCGTTATCTTTCTACGTTGCTGTTTTATTATATTTTTATTTTTTTTTGATATAAGGTAAGACTAGCCAAAAGTGGACGAACAAGGGACAAACGAGCGTATCTTAAGTTTACACATTTGTGGTTCCCCAAATGGGGGCAAATAGGGAGGGGACATACCCCTTGTCGTTGTATGCCATTCTTCCTGGGGATCATTCGGCGCGTCTTGTTTGGGTTTATCAACTGGGTGACGTGGAAAGGAGTGCTAGCCATTTTGGAGGATGATTTTTTTGCCCCTTTTTTACCTGACCGGCAAGGTGATTTTTTAAGTGTTATTTTGAAAAGCGCTTTTTTTTTGCCTGAACGGCAAGGTAATTTTCCCCCCGTTGGAAATGAACACTTGGCAGAACGGGTGGGGAGTCAAATGGGAAAGACGCAGCCCAGCAACGTCTCTATAAGGAGAGGAACCATATCTACACAGATCGTGGAAACCACCACATGTCTACTTAATCACCTCCCCGCGATTAATCTACTTGTAGATTTCACATTAACGTATTTTTTTATATCTGTTATACTGCTTTAATGTCCACACATTGGTACATATAAAGTATTTATTTTTATATATGCAGTTAATTAAAAAAAAAAAAAAAAGGAGGCACGCTACACGTGGGGAAAACACAAGGGAATAAAAGGTGGGTAAAAATTATAAGGCACATTAACCGAAAAAATGTGCAGAACGAGGGATAGCACAACTGTGCGTTTGTTATATTCTCGGTTTCAGCGCGCCTTCGTTGAATCTTCATGGCCGTCCGCTATGCGTGACATTCACGTGGATGCACACGCCGGTGTTGTATGGGTGATATTTCCTGGAAGAGTCGTTGGTTATACATACTTGCTCAAACGGGGAAGACCCTGGGATGGGTACCCCCCCTTAGTTGTTTCTTACCATTCTTCCGCTGCAATTGGGTTTTTCCATTCCTCGTTCGCATTGTCATTCCATTCTTCCTTCTTGTTCCACTCTTCATATGGAGCCTCCGTGGCGAATTGGTTCTCAGTCAAGTGAGGAGCTGCGGGGGCCGTTTCTTCTATGGCTAAATTTTTCAGTTCAAATTGTTCGGGGTCTCTCCACAAGAACATATCTACCATGACCTTCCATGGCTTCGACCTTGGCAAGGTTCCCTTGAGGTATAAAACTTCTTGTGCTAGCAGCCAGTACATAAGTGCAATGGATTCCTTTCCTTTATTGTTACAAGGAATAGCAATGTCTACATGCTCTAGGGGAGAATCCGAATCGCACAGAGCAATGACAGGGATGTTTGCATAGGCTGATTCTTTAACCGGTTGTGCATCTGTCCTTGGATCCGTTACAATTAGCAATCTGGGTTCAGTAAACTTCTGGATAATTTGATTCGTCAACATACCAGGGGTCCACCTTCCTGCGATGGCTTGTGCTCCTGTGTATTGAGCGAATTTCAAAACGGCTCTACTTCCAAATGGTCTTGCTGACACTACCACTACATCTGCTGGGTTGTTAATGGCTACGATAATTCTTGCGGCCAGCTGGAGCTTCTCATACGTCTTGGCTAAGTTGAGGATGTGCACGCCGTCCTTCGCCCTGGTGTATACGTACCTCTTCATTTTATTTTCCAGGTTCTTCGTTCCGATGTGGACCTAAATTGGTTGCGGGGGGATACATATGAGGGGTTCCTTGCAACGCGGCTCCGCGTAGAGGTAGCTCAGTTCAGATGCATCTCCGTTGAGATGCACTCGGTTTAGATGCATCTCCGTTCAGAGGGGGCTACGTTATGCAACATACTATGGTGTTGGGGGGGGCGGCGTGACCTAGCCCGTGAGGAGGTACTACCCCCATGCAAGGGCATATACGTTTGCAAAGGCATATACATTTGGAAAGCCACCCCCCTCCGGGAGGCCTGCCCAATTGCATCTCACCATCCAGTGCTTACCTTACAGATGAGCATCTTCGCGATGCTCTCCTCCTTGGGGGACTGCACTTTCTTATTAGTCGACATTTTTTTTTTTCTAAAGTTATACTCGATGGGGACGTAATAAATATCCTAGCCTCGTGTTGTTGCGTTGTTTAAATTGTTCACTTTTACTACGCGTGACAAAAATGGGCTTATGCTCACCTTTCGTGTTTTTTTTTTTTTTTCTTTGTCACTATATAATGAGCGGTAGAATGTTCTTTTCTATAAGGAAGTTCATTCGATACTTTTCATGTATGCTTCTTTTTGCGTAAATCCTGAAGGTTTAAATTTTTTTTTTTTTTTTTTTTTTTTTTTATCTGCAAAAATTGTTATTTGCAATTGCGGCATGGAAAAAAGCCTCGTTCAGCTTATGCGTGGAAAAGCAGAGTGGAGTGAACTCCGTTTTGCATTCCTTCACCTTTATGCGCGGGATGGACTTAAATGGAGGTGGAAGTCACAATTCCGTTTTCAATGCAGTTATTATTTTAACCCTCACGGGGTCACAAAGTGTAATGCGCATATGACGCGTATAGGCATATCATATGTATTATTTTTATATGTATCTGCACTGTGGGGGTGGAAAAAAAATACCATCGGGGACGATCAAGGTTCCGAGGGGAGGGTTTCTTTTTTTCTCACCGTTGGGGTAACCTAACAAATGAGAAAGGGAGAAGTTGCAATATGCTCTCCTCACATGACAAGTAAAAGGAACAGGCCAAAAAAGAAATGCGGCCACACCGTCACCGTTTCCAACGACAATATGGGCAACGGTACGCGCTGTTGTGTATGCGCTTTTGCTTTTCTTAGCAGATGACCCTCCCCCCTCCACATTATCGCAAGCAGGTTAACTTCACAAACGCGTGGTGCGTTAGGCAGGGGCCCATTTTTACCGCATATGTTTTATGTACGCCTTAAATATACAGTACAGCAGAATAACGCAGGGCGTTTTACCTGTGAATCGCGCGTTTTTTTTTTTTTTTTTTTTTTTTCTTCGCGGGGGAATTGAGGGGTGCTCCTTAACCGCGTTGTAAGGTGCTTGTCGTGGGATCCCTGCGCCAATTTTTTCGCATCGTTCTGTGCAGCGCAATGTTTTGCATAAAAAATATTTTACTTTTCCACAGTTTCATTTCCACCGCTCTATTTTCCTCCTGTTTTGTTGCCTCTTTTTTTAACTGCGGAGTTGAGGAACATACATGCTGCTTCTTCACCCCATAATAAAATCCTTTCGCTCTGTGCTACCGCTATTATGTTTGGAGACTCCTCCCCGAACTGGCACATACAGGTTAACCTTTCCGTAGGTGTATATGTTTCCCCTTCCACGCTTCCCTGTTCGCCCTTACCTGTTTGTATAACCAGTTAGGCATTCCTCCGTTAGTTGTTCCCCCCTATGGCAACGTAAAAATGCATTTTCGTCACACCGTAAGTGCGTCAAATGGTATTTAAAAAAAATTCCCCTACAAGGAGCTACCTTTTTCAGAAAGAGGCGACAGACGGGTGGGGTTTAGTCCCCTTTTCCGTATGACCCAAAATGGGAAAAAAAAAAAAAAAAAAAAAAATTCCCCGCGACAACATTCGTGTTTACCATTTGGAGGGTTATAGAAATGCCAAAGTGGATGTGGTGGATTGCAAAAGAGTTCGCTTGTCTGAGGAAATCCCGTTTGGGGTGGTTCGTTTCACGGTGAAGAGGATTCTTAATGGAACGTAGGGCTTCTTCCCCACCGGGAGGAGCAAACTGTTAGGCACGCACCACACTAATGGTTCCCCCCCCAAGGGGCTGTGGAGCAGTAAGCTCATCGCTGTGGTAGCGCAATACGCGCAAAACAAAATTGTCCCAAAATGCTCCCTCACGTGTTTCAACCCCAGTTGTGTAAATCACGTTTACAACTTTTTTCTTCACATTTTCATGTCGAAAAATTGAAAGGGACGCCTTTCCCGCAAGAGGGAATTGCTCATTTGCCTGACCGCGCCACTTCCACACATGTGGGGGAATAAATATGTTGGACAAAAATATGTAAATCGTAACAAGTGAACAGATGAGGTCAAAATGGAAAGGTTTTGTTTCCCCGGGTACGTATACATATGTGTACACATGCATATACATTTTTACCGCGCTGATGTGGTAAAATTTCCCATAAATGTAACACCCGCGTGGCGTAGAGAAGTGTGTCCGGTTTGTTCAAATGGGTTGGCTGGTTGATCGGTTGTCTCCGCAGTAAAAATTAAAAGGACCAGTTGGGACGAATAGGATGCTCCCCTTTATTATGCGCCAAATCCATGCAAAGGTGTCACTGTGGAAAAAAAAAAAAATATTCCACAGGCAGATGTTCAGCACGTACGACATGTGCGCACAGACAGGGGGCATATTTTATGTGCCGCTTTACCTGACTGTTTTGCATTTTTCTTTTTTTTTGCTTTTCCATTTTGCATCTCCCTTCAATTGTTTTTCCCACGAGTTATCCAATTCGTCCTTTATTCAAAAAAATACACACATCAAAAGTTCGACCAACATCTCACGAACCCTACATTTGCGTAAACGCATTTTTGCGTCCTCACATATGAACAACCGCTCACCCCCATCTTTTTACGATTTTCAAACCTGTTAAGATGTCTCACCACGTGGCACGGCAAAAACAGATGGAGTACATTTACTCGCGAAGTTTCCTTAGAAAGGTAGTAACTCGAGCGTTAAGGAAAAGGGGCAAGCTCCCATCCACGGACTGGTTTCCGCCATGCAACGCTAACAAGAAATCCCCCATTTTCCTTTTTGTATGAACAAGTCATATTTTTTTTCTACCTTGCACAGCTAGATCGTTCACACCTTGCTCAAATGTGTGTAAATAGCTATTTTTTTTTTTTTTTTTTTTTTTTTTTTAAATTTGCCTGACTTGGTCATAATTTTTTCTAAAATGTGACCGGTGTGCGCTTTTACTCTTTTTCTGCGCTCCCTTGAGGAACTACCAAATTGCAACGCTTTTGATCTGTTGTAAAGGAGGTTTCCGCTCTACATTGGCGTTTGCATGTCCATTTGTTCTACATACAGTTTATCTTTTTAGTTCCTTCCGACTGGCATTATATGACTGCCTATCGGTCTGTTTCGATCTGCTCCGATGTTCACCTTTCTTTTTTGCCTCTTTACATAACGTGTGCGTTTTTTTTCTCTCAAAAAGGGGGAAGAAAATACTACGCGGTTTAGGAGCTTCTTCGCGCAGTTAGCAAAGGGCGCATATTTATGTAACACATTTTTACGCGCATTTTTGGGTACTTCCTCCTCTTAGCGTATGATTATTTTTGTTTGTTCTGTTTCGTTCTATTTCGCTCTTCTTTTTTTTTTTTTTTTTTGTTCTGTGCCGCTGCGCTTATTGAACATACTGCGCGTATTTTTTCTTGCCACGCTGAGTGCGTACCGTGAGGAGTTTGCACTCGACGTTTGAGGCGGTTTTTAAAGGGAAAAAACACAAAGTGATGATGTGGCAAAAATGAGAAAACATGAAAATTGTTAAATGCTAAAATGTGAAGTGGCAAACTCGCAAAAATTTCCCCCTTTGCACATGCCCGCTCTCCCCACTGTTCACCCAATAGAGCCTAGCATATTTATCCGCGCACAAGTCAGAGGAGGTTCCGCTTAAACCTACGCGACCGTTGAACAGGTACGAGTCGTAAAATAAAAGGAGCCAAGTGCGGGTCGGCCATTTAGCGCTGGTGCTTACCATGTGCATCTCGCCAATGAGAGGTGTGCACTAATTATTTTTGTGAACAACCACTAACGACATCATTTTTTTTTTTTTTTTTTCTTCTTTACCTCAGAAAAAAAAGGGCACCGTTTAGCTCAGGAGTGAAAAAAAAAAAGAAAATTTTATTCTAAGTATTGAGGTCACCTAGTGAAGAACAAATCTGCATTTGATTAGAAGTGCGAAAGGTTAAAAAAAAAAAAAAAAAAACTTCCACAGAAAAGAACGCATTATCTGTGCTGCGCAAACAATGACGTTGTGCAGAAGCGTAGAATAGTTCTTTTCACAAACGACGACGCAGAGGACTGATCTCTCTGTTTCGTGTTAAGGGGCGAATGGAAAAGGGTTGTATGTGCAACTGTGTATGTCAAACGGTACGAACGGTAAGCCAAGTTAATACACCCCTCGTGAATTATATTCCCCACTTGTTAAACCATGAAATCGCTGAAAATTAAAGGGCTTGTGAAGGGGAAGGACGAGGCGTACTACAACCTTGTCACGGTTATAAGCCTGAACGATGAGGAGCTAGACGAGCAAATTATTAAAAGGGAGGAAAGCGTAAAGGCCAATTGGGCAGCCATAAAAAATGCCAAGGAAATTAGCAAAAGTGAGAAAAAGCTGTTTGGTGAAATCATGAGAAATGAAAGAGTCCGTCTAAGGGTAAAGGGAAATATAAAAAAGGTAACACGGAGGAGGGAAGAACTGAGCGAGCATTACCGGGGGGAAGCACTTAATTGTTTTTTGGATGGAAACGTAAGTGGTGACAAGAAATATATGAAAGAAATTTTGAACTACCTGCGTAATGTCCAGGGGGTAAAATTTCACGGAAACGTTGTTAAGAGGGGGAGAAGCACGCGTAGAGACAACGTGGAGGAGGGTGCCCCGAAACGATTGTATGACCAAAGGGATGTTACCCAGCGGGAAAGGTTACTGAGGGGCCGCCTCATATGGCGGGGGGAGGAGCAAAGAAAGCGAGAAAAGGCAAAAAGGGAAGAAGTAAAAGCAGATAATGTAAAAATGGAAGAAGCAAAAATAGGGGTACACCAAACGAACAGCAGCCACGCCGTGAAAGGCAGAAGGGCGAAGCTGCCCCCACTGCGCAAAGTCAAAAACAAGGCCATTCAAAAAAAAAAAGGAAAAAAAAAGAGCATGAGAGCTAGCCAAAACGTAGTCACCGAACCGGGAAGCAATAACAACATAGCGGAAAAGACACTAAGAAGGATCCTCCAGGAAATAAAAATGTCGTTAAAGGAGTTGAAGAAGCCGAGGGTGGTCATCCAATCGTCACAGAAAAAGGTTGATTGTAGGACGAAGAAGCAGGAAGAGAGACACAGCGTTATATACAATTTGAAACAGGACAAATGTGTTGGTCCACCAAGGAACAACTGCCCCGTGAAGAAGAGCCCAAACTATGAACAGCATAAATTGTATTTTAAAGGACTCTTCCAGCATATAAGAGGAGGGAAGAAGGGGTCACTAGTCATGGCTTCTTCATCGAAGGGAAAAATCATCCCAACTGTAAACTGGGCTTCCATCGGGGCGGCTAAAAGTGCAAAGGAAGAGGATCCCCTCTGTGCGGTAGGTGAAGACGATACCATTGACATAACCTGTGAAGATGAGTTCGAAAAGAAAAAATTTGTTCTGAAGGAAAAGATTAAGGACGAGTATAGGAGGAAGAGGAAGGAGTCAAGTATATACAGAAACAGGAACGAAGGGTTCTTTCCACCTGATCTGGTATCTGCCTCGAACGAGAGACGCAGCTCTAAGTATATGTTCGATGAGACAGCCCTCAGCGAAAGCGACCGGGACGATTTGGAGTACCTGGTCAGCGTGAAGGGGAAAAACGCGCGGAGGTACGAGGGTCGCCCTGGGAAGGAGGTACATCCATCGAAGGAACAACCGGAAGGCAAAGAAGCAACGGGCAAGCCAGTACGTAGACCCCCTCTGGAATTTTCCCCTCCGCCAGACAAACAAATTGGAGACAGTCCACCAGGAGGAAACGCCCCGCTTGTAAAAAATGCGAACAAAGAAAGGGCCCAAATGAAACAACAGTTGAATCATCCAACGGAATACAGAACAGAATCATGTGTGAAGGAAACCACTGGAATAGTAACACATGTTGGTACCTCCGTTGTGGGTCCCGTGAAAGATAATGCCGTAGATGGAGGAAACTGCTCTGATGCAAATAATCCAGGAAAAGGTGATGAAAACGACATGGGTAAAAATGCACAAAACGGTCCCCCCCAGATGAACGGAAAGAAAAATCTGGCGGGAATTATGAAGTCCAACGGGATTTTATTGAAGAAGCATCATGGTAGGAAGGACATCCTAAGGGAAAAGAAACTCAAGGATGACGCTCAGAAGGGGGTGAAGGATAAACCGAGTGGTTGTCAGATTGGGGAGGATGGAACGGATAAGGAGGACCCCGCAGTTGTAGGAGAGGAGAAGAAGACAGAGTCTGCATTTTTGGGAAAAAACTCCACACAGGTACCACCTCCTGTGGGGGTAAAGACGGAACATGGAATGCCAAAGGAGAGTACCCCCACGGGGGACGCTTTAAAAGGGAAGAAGATTTCGCCTCCAGTGAGGGCTCCGGGACCGAAGGTGTTTAATAACCCTCCTCGTGGTTTGGTCAGTCAGAACGGGGAAGCCAAGAATGTAGGTGAGTCCGGTTCACCCGTGATGGAGACCTCAGGAATGAGCGAAGAGAGGGAAGAAACGGCAGCTCCAGTGGTAGATAAATTGGCTCCTGTGAAAAAGGATAACACACACAGTGGTGCAAAGGTGGAAGTTGGACGGGTTAACGTAAAGGTGGGTCTACCATTGGAGAAGGTCATCGAAGCGTCCTCAGAGGGGGCACACGTGAAGGAAGCAAACCCGCCTAGCGAAGGAACTGCCTCGATGGAGTTCCCAAAAGGAGGGAGCAAACCGCCAAGCATCAAAGTGGGTGTGAATAAACCAGATGGGAGTGAAGCCGGGATGAGTTCCCCCTCTGGTGAAGCAGCTAAAGAAGAGGTACAAAACGACAGTAAGGGAGAGTCGAAAAAGGATCTGTCACAGGAGGAGGAAAACAAAGTAGACGCAGAGATAGAGAAAGGTAACTCGGCTTCCTCCAACAGTGAGGTGAAGAATGGAGGAGGTAATAAAATAGTGGCCAGCGTGAAGGTCCCGTTAAAGCTGAACAACATGGTGATGAAGAAGGCCCTGCTTGGGAAGATGCTGGCAAAGCGGGTTCCCAAAGGGACTCCACCTGTGGGGGAAAACAAAGAGGGAAAAACAATACAGGAAGGGAAAGACAACAAAGAGGGAGAAGCCAGCGAAAAGAACAAACCGATGGAGAAGGTAATCCCGAAAACCATTCCGAAGAGTAAGGCTGTTATTCCAAAGGTGATTCCCCCGAAAGGCGTCCCGTTAAAGGGTAATGCTATTTTGAAGGCAAAGGTGGGGAAGGTTCCGGTTGCGAAGGGGAGCGTGTCCTTCAAGGGGGAAGCAACAGAAGTGAAGACAGTAGAAGAGAAGGTTGAAGAAGAGAAGGCAGTAGAAGTGAAGGCAGTAGAAGAGAAGGTCGTAGAAGAGAAGGCAGTAGAAGTGAAGGCAGTAGAAGAGAAGGTCATAGAAGAAAAGATCGTAGAAGAAGAGAAGGTTGAGGAAAAAAACGTTGAAGAAGAGAAGGTTGAAGAAGAGAAGGTTGAGGAAAAAAACGTTGAAGAAGAGAAGGTTGAAGAAGAGAAGGTTGAGGAAAAAAACGTTGAAGAAGAGAAGGTTGAAGAAGAGAAGGTTGAAGAAAAAAAGGTTGAAGAAAAAAAGGTTGAAGAAGAAAAGGTCGTTGAAGAAAAGGTCGTAGAAGAGAACGTTGCAGAAGAAAAGGTCATAGAAGAAAAGAGCGTTGCAGAAGGGAATGGAACGACGGAGGAGAAGGTGCCACTGCAAGTAGGCGCACCCACGGTGAAATCCGTACGAAACGTAAAGTATGCAAAAAAGGACGAAGGGGTACCCAAAGGAGAAAACAACTCCAGTGAGAGGGGGTTCATAGAAAATGCAGTGAGGAAAAATATAGAAAGGATGTTAGAGAGGACAGAGAATTCGATAGTGCATGTTAGGGATGAGAAAAATGGAAAACGACCTAGCTTGGCAAAAATTTTGATGGGGGGTCCTAAAGGATTGAATGTAATGAAGAGCAAAAAGGTGAAGGGGGGAACTGTCCTCCCCCAAAGGGAAAACTCCACTGTGAAAGGAACAGGAGACAACGTTGTAATTGGTCCTGGAAGTGATGCTGAATGCGATGTGCCCCCCACCGAGGGGCGAAAAAGATACTCAGTGACGCTAAACAAATTTTCCAAAAAGATTGAAGTAAAGAAGAAGAGCTCTGTAGATGTGGTTGAATTGTTGAATGCGCTGGAGGAGAAATCTGGGGAGGATTCCTCAGTTCGAAGTGGTTTACCAGGTACAGACGATGCAGAGAAGGTGACCCCCCCTAGTGTCACCACCGCTGATGAGTTACCAAAGAGGACGCCGATGGTAAAACCTCTTGTTAAGAAGGACGGGTTGGCAAAATTAACATTCAAAAGAACAGTGGAAAATAAAAAGGCACCACAATTGGGGGAGGAAGATAGGGACAAGCAGGACGGTGAACAGAAGAAGGAAAACCAAGTCGATGAAAAAGGGGAAGGATTACACGGTGAAGAAACGCACAGCGAAGGAGATCAGAAGGAGGAAAAAGGAGAAGATCCCCCTCTGCCCAAAAAGAACGTCGTGAAAATTCCCCTTTTACCACCCAAAATGAAAAATGCACCATTTGGACAGCCGAAGGGGGGCCCAAGCAAAAACAACTTTATGGCAAAACTGCAGATGGTGAAGAATAAGTCTACGATGAAGCAGTTTCCTCTAAAAAAGGTAGCGATGTTCAAGCCGAGTGGCGAGGAGAGTAGTCCTAACGAGAGTGGCAACATCGGGGAGAAAAGCAACCCTGGTGGAAGTGGAAGCACCGGGGAAGGAACTTCTCCAGAGGAGGAACAGAACCCGCAAGTCAAGGCAGAGGAAGATACCACCACCAAGGAGGTAAATTTCCCCCCCATAAGTGAAAAGAACGAAAATGAAGCAAAAGACAATTCAGATAACAGTAGCGAACCCTTGTTCGACACAAAGAAATGCCCAGTGAAAAAAATGCCACCCAAATCGATGGTGAAAATTTTGCCGAAAATTCCCCCCAAAGTTGTTACTCCATTTAGTGGAGTTAAGGACGCAAAACATATGACCAAGGTGAAGCCGCCCTTTTTAAACAAGCTCAAGGCAAAGGCGTTGCCCCCACCAAGCATGCGAAGAGAAGACACAGAGAAGGGATTAAGTGAAGAGGAGAAACCTCTCCCATGAGGACACTCCATAGGAAGATCACTTATGCAATGGCACATTTGGGAATGGGAAAATAAATCCATTCCCGTTTTGTCTGGAAAGGAAAAGTTGTGAAAGGCATGGTCGATTAGTACACATATGTGCACATGTACCGTACGTTGGGTGGGGGAAGGAAAGGAGACAGACACCACCACCCCCATTACATCATGATGATTGTTTTTGTTTTGTTTTTTTTGTTTTTGCTTTAAAATTTTAACTCCACAGGGTCGCCGTGTTGGGCACAAGCAATCCCCACTCACCCCCGGTGCGTCCCCTAATTTGTTCATTCGTTTGTTCTTCCGTTCGCATGATCATGCAAGTGTTGACACATCCACTTGTCCATTCCGTGTATTTGTGCGCCATTTGGTGACGCGCCGGCGGCCGACATTCCTAACATGTCTCACGCACGTTGCGCAAACATGACTCATTTCGGATTATCCGTTTTGTTCCTCCTTCATCAGAGGTGACTTCATTTTTTTTTTTTTTTTTGTTCTCAACCGTTGGTTGAAGAGAAGGAGCAAACCAGCTGTGCATGCATCATTGTTGGGGGGGGTTCGTTAATCAGGCTAACCCTACGCGTGTGTATGTGGGCACACCCCTGAGTTGGTCTTCCGTACAGCCAAAGGGTGAAAAAGCTCATGTGCATGCACGGGTGGAAAAAAAAAAAAAAAAAAAAAAAAAGAGAGCAATTTTTGGATAATTTTTTTGGTAATGTTCTGACTTGTTCAGGCAGAATAGACAATTTTTTTTTTTTTTTTTTTTTTTTTCAAATGGCTATCTGGTAACTGTTCCTACAAAGTGAAGAATTATTTTTCACACAATTTTGATGTTGTCCCACTTGCTCGTCCTTATTTCCGTCTTTATTTCCCCTTTTGAGAACAATCCTGACACCTTGCAACAACCCAGCAGAGGAGCCCTCCACAACGAAAGCCATAAATTGTTGGATCACCTTTTTCAAGCGACACGTCCCCTCGATTAACACGCAACAGGAACATCCTTCCAATCACCTTCCGATAAAATTCACCTCCACCCATAAGCACAATGTACTACAAGGAATATTACACGTACGACGTGGTATACCCCGCGTACTACTCAGGATACGTGTTGTATGAAGTACCAAGAGAGAAGAACATCTTTTGCAGTTTAGCGGAGGCACTATGCAGTTGCTGCTTATTCACAGCAACGGCTGTCACGTCCATTTTTATCGTGTCGGCTGACGCGATGTTAAGGTGTTGTGAAGGCAGAGACTGAGCACGGAAGGTGCCACGTGAATGGGGGAAAATCTTAACCATTGCAGAGGACGCAACTGTGCGATCAAATCGGAAGACAAGTTGGCAGCGTTGCAAAAGTGATGACGAATCTGTTGGATAAAAGTTTAGTAAAACTCGGATTTCATAATATTTAAAAAAAAAAAAATTCTTTAACTTTTTTGAATAGCTTGTATTTCCATCCGTTCATTCCATGTATGCCCCCGTGAAGAGGATGCCATTTTTTTTTTTTTTTTTTTCTGTACACACAATTTAATAACTCAGGTGGGATTCACCTCTGCTTTGCGGTTAAAATGGGAAAAAAAAATGGCATAGAAAATATGTAGTGGATTGGTGTCCCCGGAAATGTGTCTACCTTTTGCGCCTGCTAAAGGGCAATTTTGGATGGACTTTCGAACAGGAACACGTCAGACTCTTCCCGAGCACGTTCGTCCGCAATGGACCAATGTGTAGGGACCCCTAGAGACACGACGAGGGGGTGAACATTTACCGGCAGTCGCCGTGCAAGGGGAAATGCCGCCGTAGTTGATTTGCTTTTCTAAAGGGTGCAAAAAAAAAAAAAAAAAAAAAAAAAAAAAAAGCAAATATACGGTTAGCAGACCAAGTGCGCCGCGTGCCATACACGTGTACCACATCGCGTAACTGCTCTAATTTTTTTTTTTCTTTCTGAATCACCACCTCCCCTGTTTGGCAATTTTCCCCACCTTGGAAAGGGGTTACCCAGAGGGGAAATGCCTCCTGCACACTTATTTCGGACCGGACGCCGTGTCTCCCAAGGGGTGATAAGGGAAACTGTCTCCTAATTGGGAAAGCTGGACAGGTCCTTCCACCCGTTGTCCATCCCAATTGAAGACCTCGGAAAAGGGGCGAATCTATATCTGTGTGATGATAGGGAGAGACAGCCAAAATGGAAGACTGGTCGGACGGGGACTCCGCTAGTGATTCACAGTGGAGCGACTCCCTGACGGGTGACTCCTTGAGCGGGGCGCCCCTGGGTGATGGCTACCCCTCCACGTGGAAATCCATACGCATCAAAAAAGGGGAAGAATTCAAAATTCCCCTGTCATTACACCCGTCTCGACTTCTTTCCAACTTGGGAGGCAAATTTTCCACGTCGAGAAGGGATGCCGAAAGGAGCATTTTCAAATACGTGTGGATGAGCGAAGATGAGCTGGGGGGAGAATCAACTGAAGAGGGGGAGGAAGAAGGACAATACAAGTACGTGTACCAAACGAGGTTCAGCAGACACAGTGTGGTTAGGGCAAATGTTGATGAGTATTCGATAAGGAGGACTGTTCTGCCGGTGCGAGGGGGGAGAAGTGATAAAAAGAATCGAATCGGGGATGACCCCCCAAATGGGACGAAGCTGCACGGACGGAAAATCACACGTGAGTTGAATCCCCAAACGGGTAGAACCTCCCAGTTGGGGATACAGGCGGAAGAAGAACGTGGTAACATCTTGCTGGAAAACGCCTGGAGGGATATTAAACTGGAGGAAGGAGATCCATTTGGTAGAACCCCATTTGGTGGTGACCCCCTCCGCAGTGATCCCTACCTTTGCTACCCCCTACAGTTGTGCAGTAGGGACGAAAAACAACGCAGACGCATCAGCAAGGAGCCGTACAAAGTACTGAGCGCCCCAAACTTGGTAGACGACTTTTATCTGAACTTAGTAGACTGGTCAAGACAAAACGTAATCGCCGTGGGGTTGCACGATAAGTTGTGCGTGTGGAATGAAAACACCTCTAGGGGAGAAGAAGTATTCACCTTAAAAAGGAAAAAAAAGAAGAAAAAAGAGAAAAAAAAAAAAAACACACAGAAGGACAAAAAAAATAAAAAAAGCATAACATCATTAAGGTGGAACTTTTTTGGCAACCACTTAGCTGTTGGGTTGTCAAACGGGGTGGTTCAAATTTGGGATCTGGAAAAAGAAGTGAAGGTGAGAAAGTACAGGAATCATAAACGAAGAGTTGGATCATTGGCATGGTACTACGACACGTTAACCACTGGCAGTAAGGACAACAAGATTGTCTGCTCAGATATCAGATGCAAGGACAGTAGTTACGCACAGCTAATCAGTCACTCTTCGGAAGTCTGTGGTCTTCAATGGAATTATAAAACGAAGCAGTTGGCTTCCGGTTCTAATGACAACTCTGTCTACATATGGGACTGCAGAAAACGTATTCCCCTGTTTCAGCTTACAAAGCATACCGCTGCAGTGAAGGCCATCAGTTGGTCTCCTCATAAATACAACTTGCTTGCTACAGGGGGAGGGTCTGCCGATAAAAAAATATTCTTTTGGGACACCTCCACGGGGGAGTGTCTTCATGAACTGCACACAAGTTCGCAGGTTTCAAACATTTTTTGGAACAAGCATGCAGAGGAGTTTGTGTCTACCCATAGTTACTCACTTGGACAGGTAATACTGTGGAAATACCCGAGGCTGAAAAAAGTGTCCGCCCTCAGTGGGCATGCTCTGCGTGTTCTGTATGGAGCTCTCAGTCCGGATGGAGAATCCATCGTCACGGGTTCGCCCGATGAGACGTTGCGTCTCTGGAGGGTCTTCCCCAGCGGAGGCAGCAACAGTGCTATAATTAACGGTGCAGGGAACTGTGTTGAAAGCTGCCTAGGAAACCGTCTCGGCAATCCTAACAATAGCCACCGCTTGGCATATCACCCACCGTGCCAATTTCCCTTTTCAAACTGTTATGAACAAGTCAGGTAAAACGCCTCTCCACGTTGACAAAAAAGAAATAATGATTATCTCCTCCGGTGGTTCGTTCCCACCTTGTGCTCTACTTTGACATCCAGGGAAGCCTCCTCCTCGGCCCTCCATCTTTGCGGCAACCAAATCGATTGTCCTGTTTTTGTCTGTACGGATAGGCCTCCTCCATATACGCATCCCCCCAGGGGTTGGCTACCCCATCTGCGTCTGCGCTTAACCGCCTATAATGCGAACTCCTGGAGGTATGTAAGGGAAGCCGCTTTTCAGAACCCCTTCCTTGGTTGCAACTTTGACGTGGTACGTACCATCGAGGAACGACCTGGTCACCACTTTGGTAAAGCCTCCTCTTAAAGTCACTTAAATCATCACACCAATGGTACTTGGAGTAGACGTTATTGAAGTAGCTCTCGAACTCCTCTTCCTGTTTTATCTGTGGTGATGGAGTGGAGAGTGAATCTTCTGCGTCGGCTGCTGAGTAGAAATTGTCGCTGTCTAAAGAGTTACACCGAACAGAACGGGAATCACAACTACTGCGGCTGTTTGCTTCTACGGATGCACTATCACAGGTGGGTACACACGTACCACTCGATGTCCTCCTCAAGTAGTTCCTCCCCCTTTTATTCCTTCCACACGAGTTGGGAAGAAAACATTCTGCTTCTGCTTCTGTTTTTTTTTTCTTTTTTTCTTTTTCAAATTTTCCATCCATTCGGTTAGGGAATGTAGAAGAAGCTACGCCACGACTTCCCCCTTTGGATTTGTTCACATGTCTTCGGTTCAGGTGTTCCATTTTTTCCACCCTGTCGAGAGTCCTCTGCAGTTCCTTCATCTTTGACTCCATCGTGAAGTAGTTGTCCACCTGTTTTCTGTTTCCTCTTATGAATATGTCATAATTTAGATCCTCACTAGGGGGTTCAATCGTCTGAGTGACCCCCTTCGTGTATGCTTCTTTCTCTTCTCTGAGGTCAGGATAGGATCCTTGTTGCACTGGTTCTTTTTTTCTGCATTTCTTCGCATGGCGTGGGTGCTGCTCATTGGGGTCTCCCCTCTTGTTTGACCGGTCCAGGCGTTCCTCCTTCTCAGATTTTATGTTGCACGTTTGTCTAATATTTCCCTCTGGGTCGTTTTGATCGGTGTTCACTTCGCATCGCTCCTGTGTGCATTCTCTTTGGGGACGGGGCAGTTGTTCCCGTTCCATCCTGCTATGCTGGGTGTCCATCCGTTTCACCTCCCGTGAAGAAGACCCTCCGAAGTAACTCCTAACCAAGTCGTCTCCATTAAAGTTGCAGGACATGTTGAAGTAGGACGTGAAATGGATTCTCCCCGTTATAATGTTATTGTAATGCATGTCCTTATCGTTGCACAAATCTGCCTGACCATGTGCAGGTGAAAAGGAAAGGGCCTGCTGGTCTATTTCGTCCACATCCGAGTCGTATTCGTCACTTGAGTTGTTCTCATCGGAGAGGTAGAAGACGCACGATTGGGGTGATCGTTCCTCTTGCGCTGGTGGGTGAAGAGTTCTGTATGGGAGAGAACTCTTTGTATAAATGTTATGATCGTACATTCCGTTTTTTTCCCCCATTTTGGGAGATGCTTCCCCCCAATGTGTATATTCCATCACTTCTGCACCTCCCCCCTTATTGCCACGCCGCTGGGAAAAAATCCTCCTCCTATTCTTCTCCAGAATGCGTGAAATAATACCCCCAAAACAGATGACCACATTTTCCTTAAAATTCTTGGTGGCAAATAAACACAACAAATTCAAGTCTGAGCAGAATTTAAAAATGAGCTTCAACTCAGTGAGAGGAAGTGCCAGACTGTGATCTTCAAATTTCTTGTTTTTGAAAAAGTACTTGGTCTTACAAGAAGGGATGGATATTTTTTTATTGTTGTAAAAGAAATGCTCTCTTTTGATTTTTTCCCTGTTGAGACTGAAGTCGGATGTTTCTATGGCGCTAAGGACAATGGAATCATCTGTGTTTTTTAGAAAAACGTTTCTCTCATTTGCTAGGTCTTTCAAGTTTATTAGAAAGAGAGTGGGTTCTACTTGTATAATGGATTCATTTTTATACATGTAACTTTTTAGTGGGTTGCAGAAGGGCCTCAGTTTAAGCACCGCGCTGCAGTGTGTGTTGCGCTTTTTAAACTTCACCACCACCTCGAGGGTGCCGTTCTTCGTGTTGAATTTGAGAATCAGTTTGGACACCTCTGCGGTGCCACAAGGGCGATTAACGCTGTCATCACCGTGGGGTACACCGCTACCACAACCGCTGTTACCACCAACATGGTTGTCACGCTTCGCGCTGGAGTGAACAGTTCCCCCTCCCCAGGTCGGTGCCAACCTGCCCTGCTCGCCCCTTTCGTAGTTCCCCAAGTGGGAATTCCCATCACTCCTTAACAGTCTTGTTATTTGGTAGCTAAACAGGCAGTGGTATAAGTCTTTCGAGCTGAGGGATCCACTGGCACTGTTTTCATCACAGTTCACATTGCCCAGGGAGAAGAACTTTTTGTCTACGTGGATTATTAACTCGTTCGTTAAGCTGTTGGACCCGATGAGCTCTAGCTTGCTGCGCGTGAGTCGGAGGTGTAGATGTTCGCTCACCGATGTGAAGAGCTTCAGTATCCGTTCGAATACTTCGATGTAGGGCCTCTTGATTATTACTTCCATGGGAAGTGTAGAGGTTTGAAGTTGTGCAAGGGGGGTGAATGTGATGAAGGGAGTTGGAAGTGTTCACCTGGCAGGATAATGCTGGTACCTTCTTGATAGACCTCTCTCCTAATCATTGATGTTGCCTCCTTTTTCTCCCCCCTGGATGAACCTCCACTTGGGAAAATTCAAAACCGCGGAAAAAACAACTTCACGTTGGTGCAACACACGCCGGTATGAACACCACAACTTTGCACAGTAGCGCGTGCCGCTTGTCAAAACGGTGAAAATGTTCCTACATTCAAATGGATGTAGTCAGAATGCAGTTTTTGTTTTCCCCTCAAGTGGGTTCCTAGCCGAGTTTACTTATTTTCCGCCCCTCGGAGCGCACGGGAACAGCGGTAACAAGTAGCCATTTCGAAATTGTGCACTCACAGGGTGATTACTTTTTTTTTTTTTTTTTTTTTTTCAAAAAAGTTATGAACAGGTCAGGCAAAATATCAAAAAAGGAGATGAAAAAAAAAAAAAAAAAAGCTAGCCAAAATGAAACACATTGTGGGTGAAACGACAATATGGTGAGACTTCCCCCACGGCTGAAACAACTCACTTGGCGCAACAGTTTTGTACATTCAAAAGGGGGGACACCATGGAAGAAGCGGCTCCACAGTAGCAGGAACAGCAACAGCAGTGTGGCACACTGCAGGGATGAAGGTGACCTGCACAAATATGTATGCGTCGTGCCGTATAAGAACGACAATGTCCTGTCGCTGGAGAAAACGTATGACGAGAAATATCCCCACGTGGTTAGCGAAAACAGCATTGAAGTGGAGTCCAATTTGAAATACATATACAAGCTGCTACTAACGAGCAGAACAGTGGAACAAATCCGATTGCTGTTACATAATTCGTACTGCGCGTATGAGAATAACTTCATAAATGACGTGAGGAACATTAACTGGGCTGCCTATATCCCCTTCAGCAGTGTCTTCACGGAGCCACAAATAAATGTGAAAAGCATAAAGTCAAGGCTGTTCCACACCTGCATGATTAAAAACATCATCCTGAACGTGATTAAAAAGCAGCAACAAGTGTATATAGAAAAAAACGGAGATGAAAATATTCTTTTGAAGAAGAAAAAACTCAATCCATCCTCTCTCCAACCGCTAAAAATACATGTCCTCTTCCGTTACAACGAATTAAAAATTAGTGTAAACATAAGTAATGACTTAAACAAACGTTTGTACATTGCACACAAAAGTGACAGCTCATTAAAAAGCACAATCATAGCTTCCGCATTGTTCAGAATTAACATTTTTAATTATACCAATGGGGGAAAAAACCTCTATTTTTTGGATCCCTTCTGTAATGATGGAAGCATTATTTTGGAAATATTTTCCATTTTAATGACTGCCCCTTGTGGTTCCCCCAGTATTAACTACCCCATTGTGTCCTTTCCTATGCATTCCCCTTCTACGTTTTGGGAAGCTTTAAATGAAGTGAACATGACGCCAGGGAAGTTCACCGATAGGGTGTTCCTCCTTGGGGTTGACGATAGTAAGGATCACATAAGACAAGCTAATGCAAATTTGAAGAGACTCTTTCTGACCATGCCGAGGTCTGTTGATGAGGAGGGTGTGCAGGTGGGGGGAAAGGTCCCTTTGTCCAGAGAAGGGGTGGACAAATCGGTTCGAAGTGGAGGGGGGGATGCTCCTTCCCATTTTAGTGCGTTAGGAACACATGAACTGAACGCTCTATTCTCCAACGATGGAATATTTCAAAACAGAAGCGATGACCCCCTCGCCATGTCGAGGAGGATAAAATTCTTACACATGGATTTCCTAAAACTTAACAGTGTGAACGAAAACTGTGTTATCATTACGAGCATTGTAAACGTGGACGAGAAAAAAAAAAAAAAATTGGAGAAAATCCTCCTCCGCTCGCAGATTTTAAATGCATTCGTATTCGCCCAGGAGAGTTATAAAGAAAGGACGAAGCTGAAGTTTAAGTTGGTTTCTCGATTCGTGTCAGATGGGCAGAACATCATTTTGGTTCAGCTCTTTGGGCAGCCTCGGCGTGGGGTGTACGACGAGACGTGGGACGGTTAGATACGCCACCGAGGCGCCACCGAGGCGCCACCCAGGCGATACTCAGTTATTACCCCCATGTGCAGATGCATCCCCCACTGCAAACATTTAAAAGAGCGCAACGAAAAGGGAAAAGAAAGAAGCAAGTTAAATGGGGATTATATTTAGGTTACGTCAGGACGAGGATTGGCCTGATGAGAACCCCAGGACCACCTAATGGATGACCCTCAAAATTTCGTAGACGATATTTTTCAAGTTTTCGTCACAGAACGTCTGGCTGACGCAGTGGGCTTTGATGTCCAGCAGTTTTTTTTTGTAAAAATTGAACATGCCGTTGAGTTCCATTTTTCTTTGGTCCTCTGGGGTGGGGGGTGGAGGGGATACACACAGGGGGGTTAGAGGGGGCACACAGAGGAAGATTAGAGGGGGACTAGCGAGCCGTTCGGAACGCATCCCCATGTAAGAAGCTATTTTTTTTTTTCCTTTTTACGCACCAAGGAGTAACTTGAGGTCCAGGTACTCAGTACGGAGGTTCGAAAGTTCTTTTCGCATTTCCTGCAGTGGGTTTGGACGGAGGAATGGTGAAGCGATTCTCCGTTTTGTACCGGTCGACGTTGGTGGGGGCATCCAAACGGGTTGGACACAATGCGGAAAGGATTACCTCCGACTGCTTTAACGCCTCGTTGAAATTCGTCTTGTATTCATTTTTAAACTTTTGGCAGTACACGTAGTAGTCGTTTAGCTGTTGGGGGGAGCGGGGCCAAAAAGCAGGTAAATAGATGAGCAGCTGTACATGTGCACTTTTGCGTAGGCGCGCGGATCGATGTATTGGATGGGCCCACCCCCAAAAGGAAACACACATGATAGGGAGTACCTCCTTCTCTTTGCTCGCAGCCTCGTCTCTTATGTACTGCAGCGTGCGTGCCTCCTCGTCCCTGTATATTTGCTCTTGTCGTTTGAAGGCGGCTTCAGCATTACTGAAGTGGTGAAGCGATAAAGCAGTGTGAAAAAAAAAAAAAAAAAAATCACCTGAACAGGTCAGCACATTTACAGTGCACACATAGCCTTTTCCTTTTCCTTTTCGACGCACGTGTGTTGTCTTTCCTTTCCATTTATTCCTCACCCAACCTCTTTATTTCCTCCTTGGTTAAGCTGCCCTTTGGGGGTCTTTTCTTCGTTTTTTTCTTCCTCGCCATGGTGCCCCTCTTCTTCTTGTCTTTCATGAGGCCCAAAATCATCTCGTTCATATCGCTCTCTTTAAGCGCTTGAGCGTTCATGGTTGAGCGGGGGGAATTCAAGAGGGACAAGCGGAGACGGGGTCCAAATGGTGTGCAAAGTAAAACACACACGATAGTACAAGTAAACGACAGGAACAGACAACCTTGTAGGGGGGTGTGTAAACTGGGGAAACAATTCAGTATATGTTGCTAGACAAGGGAGAGACAAAAAAAAAATAACTCAAGTTAAAATGCATGCCTTTAATTTTTTCTTTTCTTCAAGTGGAAACTTTACAACTGTCGTTTAATACACGGGGCGTGTTTTAACCTCCACCCCCCTATGGGACGGTTAAGTGTTCCCACTGTATGTACACGTAACGATTGGCCAACGGTGATCGGGACCCCCACAAGAAAAGTGGACGCCGATGCGCTTTTCCGAGTGACCATTTTGCATTTTTTTTTTTTTACATCATTCCTAGTACTCCTTCACAGAGATAATCCATTTTTCCTGGGAGGGGGGGAAGGCACCCAGACAGGGAGCGCCCCAACGGAGTAACAGCAGGGAGATCGGCACATCCTCACAAGTAACGATGAGGTGAAATAATGAAGAGGAAACCTTCCTTGCCAACTACACGGTGGTGCGTGAATGGATGGCCACCCAGGCGGAGTGGCCCAACTGGATTTTGCTTGCTTTTGCCTCCTGCGCTGGGGAATATTTCGCCCTTTGGAGTCACGATCCCCTCCACATTGTTCTACGCGAAAGATGTATTTACAAAAAATAAAATAAATGAATAAATAAATAGCTAATTGGGTGAGGGTGCGGGACCCACGTTCAGCTCAAACTTCCTGGTAAAGGGAAAAAAAATGGGTTGGAATTTTAGTGCCACAGAAGAGGAATTAATGCTCCGTATATATGTAGGCGTAGAAAAGGTGCGATAAAAGGATGAAGGGTAAAAAAGGCTTGACACGCCTAACAAATAAGCGCTAAAATAGGGAAAATTTATGTAGGGGCAACGGTGCGGTATCTGCGGCAATGCTAAGGATAAAGCAGCAAAGGGTTGAAACGCTACCCCGAACAGACGTCAAGGCAGCGCGAAGGATCCATAAAGCACTACCCGTAGAGCATTCTCCCCACCCGTTGAGCCGTCAATCATTCTTCCGGGGTCGTCAATGGAAACAGGGGTAATAATAACCATTCGTTCACGCATACACTCCGCACGCAGTTTTGTGAAGATAGGAGCTGAATGGCATTACAGCTTTTTTTTTTTTTTTTTTTTTTTTTTTTCATTTTATCGTTATAGCATTGCAGCGTTGATAGCGTAGCTCCTTCCTTATACTTTACATCGCTTCGCTTTGCTTCACTTTTTTTTTTTTTTTTTTTTTTTTTTCATTCAAGCCCTGGCCACGAAATAGCACGAACGTGCACTCAACACTGTTAGAAGAGAAGGAACAACCCTCTCTTGCTTGCCACTTTGCTTGCCCATTTGCCTTACTGTTTGCCTACCCATTTGCGTTTCTAACTTTACGAATCAGTTTTTACGAACCTGCCCAGTCCGTCCAGTGAGTGCACCTCTACCCATACTGCGATACATGCCTGTGCGGTTCTCCACAGGATAGTTCATTCAGTTAGGCATGTGTTGCTGTCCCGTATTTTTGGCAGAGCATCACCAGTTATTTGTACCACAGTTGAAGCGCTTCCCTTTGTAGCGTTTTAAGTGAACCGCTTGGATAGGCCGTTTTATGCATCGTTCCGCTGGAGGATACGCGAAACGTTGCTCTCTCCTACGTTGGAAGTGAACTGTGTAGAGCTGGACGTAGTTCCAAGCAGCGTGCAAGGTATACTCCCTTCCGCACAGTAGGAAGGGCAGCACGCTAAGCGTCTACACGATTCTTCATAAACAGAGACAAGAACACTCTACCAAGTGAATACGAAGGTGCTTAGTTGTACCCCCTCCCTACCGTGTGAGTCACTTAAAGAGCCACAAAAATGAACGCCAAGAACAACATATTTCAGATCCTCCGAGAGGAAGATAAGATAAAGAGGAAGTCAAAGCAGCTGAAGGAGAGCCAGCAGAAGAAGGAAAATGAGAAGAAGGATATTAGCACCTTTTCCTTCGATGTGAGTGCGGCGGTTCAACGAATCTGCCCCGGGCGCGTGTATTGTGCCTGTGCGTTATTTCGCCCTTGCATTTTTTTATGCATTTTTTCGTAACACCATTTTGATCCCTATTTTTGCCCCCCAGATAAGCAAGTACTCCTCCTGGGCCGACATGGTGGACGAGTACGACGAGTTCTTCTACGAAGTGGAGAAGCTGAAGGATCAGCAGAAGAACGGAGCAAATAACAACAAGGAGAAGAAAAAGAAAAAAACGAAAAAAAAAAAAAAAGAGGACGAATATAGTGATGATAGTAGTGAGGAAGACAAAGAGGACGCCGACCAACCCACGCAGGGAAACATCCCCGAAAAGGAAAAAAAAAACAACAAATCTTCGAGCACTCCTAATGCAAAGAAGAAGCAGAATGGAAGTGCCAATGGGATTAACAATCTAGCTAAACAAAAACAAATGGAGAAAAAAAAAAAATACAAAAAGGAAAGAGAAAAAAATAAACTGGAAAATATCTTACTTGAATTTACAAGCACATATAATCCCAGCGCGGAAAAGGAAGTGCAGGATGGGGAGGAGCTCCCAAATGGAGTTGATTCAGTTAAGATTACTGTACCAGGGGATGCCAATGGAGGAGGAGGGGCTACGCCTACAGGTGTAGATGCGAATGGCCCAGAAGTGGAAAACCAGGACGAGGGGATAATGAAGACAAGCTAAAGAAAAAGGAGAAGAAGAAAAAAAAAGACAAGAAGAAAAAGGAAAAGAAAAAGCAGGAAGAACTGAACGATTCACTCAAGAGGGAGGAGCTGGGTGTGACTACCCCTGGAGAGAAGGTTGACGAGGGGGCCAACGGCGAGGCAGGAACACCCCACCAGAAGGAAAAAACCGTAAGTGGAGGAACGAACAAGTGGTGAAACGCCATGCCCATTTTAACACAGTGCTCTGCGTGGCCAACTCACTTTGGCTGCCGTGCCTTTGGTGAAGTTACCCATGCGATAATTTCACTTAACATTTACCCGTATATTATTCTTCAAATTTCCCTGCATATTTCTCTTCCCTTTTTTCCCCTTCTGCCTGTTAGCCCATCCCCGTGAACGAAAAATTAAAAATGCTGCTCAGCATGACGTCGAAGAAAAAAAAAAAACGAGAGAAAATCGACGACATTATTGCCATTGTGGAGAGAGAGGAAAATATAAAAAAAAAACAGCAGGAAAAAATTAAGCAGAAGGAGAAGCAAAAGTTAAAGATGCTCCAGAAGTCGATGCAGTGAGGTGGCCGTTTCTTCGCCTGTCCGTCCAGCATAGTTGTTATCACCATCGGAAGCAACACTACCAGTGTATTCAACCCCTCAGGGATGATGTCGTGGGGGAAGGGCCCAACGGTCAAACCAGATTTGCTAAACAAGATTGGGTGTGTACCACATACGGAAAGGTTTGCATTCCCCCGATTAAGGATGTGCCTGCATGGTAGAGCTGGTTCTATTCCTTCGTAAAATCAAGCTTATATGCAGTGTGTGCCTTACCCCATGGCGCCACAGGTACAACTTGCCGATTTCCCTTTTTGTTTGTTCTAAGCCACAAAGTACAACGCAACATTGGAAACGCAACAGTGGAAACTTTTTTTTAATTTTTTCCCCAAAAGCGAATCCTGGTTGGCATGTGACACACGGAGGACATATGTCCTGGTCTGCCGATTCCATGTGTTTGTTCCCGTGAGAGAGTACAGTCAAATGGTCTCACACGAGTATAACTGAATGAGTGCGTCTGTGCTTTGGTGTGCTCACGTCTATGTGTGCTATACCCCTCTTCATTTATCAAGCACATTTCTTTTTCTTTTTTTTTTTTTTTGTAATTGTTAATAAATTAATTTTTACACGTTTGAAAAAGAAAACTTTGCTCCAAAACAGGAGGGAGCGCGCAAAGGTCGCAATTATTTTTTCGCAAACAGGGGGAGCCACCCACCACCCCACGTGTGTATGTGTGTGTAACAACGCTGTATGCCCCTCTGCTGGAGTGGCCATAAGGATGACACGCTGGTAAAGTATTATTAAACAAATGTGAAAAACGCAAAAAACGCAAAAAGTATAAATACGGTTAAGTAGGTGTAAATGTACCAGTGATATACAGTCGGACGATGCGCGCAAACGGTTGCCAGCTGGACGGTGCCACTTCCCCCAAGCGGTGTGTGCGTGCGAGGCGCCGTATGCACGGGCGTATTCCCCCCCCTGGGGGGCAGGCCAACTAGTTGTGTGTGTTGTGGCTGCTCTTTTGTTGGGCGGTTGTTCGGTGTGCGCGTCTCCATATGCGTCTTCGTATGCGTCCGAATGGTACAAATATGCATGCAAATGTTTTTTCCCCTTTATCTGTGTGGTAATCCAGTTTGCCTTTTTTTTTTTTTTTTTTTTTTTTGTGAAAAATTTTGATCCATTTTTACCTGACCCGTTCAGGCGTTTTGCAAAAACTTGGGAAGTCGCCAGCTTGACTGCCCATTTGTGTGCACGCAGTTGTCTCCTCTTTTGCATCCCCTTTGGGAGGCGCAGCAGTGTGCAACATTACGGGTGACATACAGGCGTGTTAGTAGGGAGTATTTTTAGGGAGTGTTTCTCCGGGGTGATGCTCACATGGGTTAAGGTAAAATGGCCCAGGCAGACGCGAATAACCTGCACCACTACAACAGGAATACCGTCACGGAAGGTAACGCGAATGTGCTGAACGAATGGGGCGGCATGAAGGCGAGTTCGCACACGTTTATTAAGGACATGAGCAAAGGATATTCGTGCCCGGTGAAACTTAAAAAAGGTGAATCAATGGGGGAAGTAGACGGAGCGACTAGCGAATTTGCTGCTCCATTCTACCCAGAGGAAAACAACACACAACGGAGAAGGCGAAGCACTCACCTGGTCGAGCAGACGTCCGAACTTTTTTGCGATGACCAGGTGGGAGACCAGACACCTCAACCAGCATGTGACGTTCGAATGGGGGAACCCTACGATGGAGTGGGCACCTCGAGGAGAGAAAGACGAAGCAGTCACGGGGGAGACGCAAAGAAACGGGTGACTACAAAACTTGCAGACAGCCACATACTGAACAAGCTCACGAGGACGCTGTTGCAGGGAATTCAGGAGAAGGTGGAGGAAGAGCGTAAAGCATCGATGAGGGAAGTTAAGGGTAAGCAAAACGGCGAAGAAAAATCCACCTGTACAGGGCGCTCAAGCTCAGCGATGCGTGAACAGAACTTATGGAATGCGAAGGACGAATTGGGTGGAGCACCTCCCAAAGGGGGACTCCCTAATGATGCGAAATGGACTACGTTGAACAGCGGTAACCAAGGTGTAGTGTTCCGGAGAAAGGGGCGAGCTTCCCACGTTAGTAGTGGTCCAAACGGGGGTAACGCTCTGACTGCTAAAACGTCAACCACAGGCGTGCAGGTCACGCCGCAAACAGAACAAACCTTCTACGTGTACCAGACGGAGGGACAAATCCCAGGCTCCTGCGAAAACAACGACTTTATTGGACTCGCGCAACAGGAAGGAAATAGACACAGTGTGAGTAACAAAAGCGTCTGCTTCGTGGATGAGGCAAGACACAGCAGTGGTGGTTACGTTGATTCGGCACAGGGGCAACAAGTGTATCTTCAGGAAGGTGTAAACAACGGAACGCATCCTTACCTTGCTCAGGAGTCGCTCATTGTGGATGGAAACGGCTACGTGGTTGGAAGCGGTACTGATAAAGTGGGGGGTGTGCTAAAACGACCCGATGAAGGGGGCTTCCACTTGGTTGGCACGGGGGACGTGGGGAGTTACGTGGGTCAGCAGGGCATCGCCAGTCAGGCAGTCCATACGAATTGGAGCGGCACCCCCCAGTACGGCAGTCAGCCCAATTATGGCACACAAACCAACTATGGAAGCCACATCCAGCATAGTGGTCACCCCAATTATGGTACCCAAATGAACTACGCAAACTATGACGTGACGAAAACCCCCGCTTCAGCGTCGATACGGATCAGCACCGTCGGTCATCCCAAACGATTGTCCCATCCGCAGAGGAAGTCTTTCCACGTGCCACCCAGAGCGAGTTCGGCGAAAAAAAACTTCTTCTGCAACAGCTCCGTAAAGAATAAGCAGCTCCACGGAAGGAAACAGTTAATGGGGAACAAAACGGAAATATTAATTTACCCCAACGGGTCGATGAGGGGGAGTGCTGACCAGACGAATGGATCTAAGAAGTATTCACTTGACAGACGGGGAAGTCCCTTTCTCCTTTCCTCACCCAGCAAAGCAACAACTCGTTTCCCCAGCAGCAACATTTTCATTCGAACCAAATCGCTGCGGCGTCAATCACAGGATGGAACGAACAGGAAGGGGTCTGTGTCTCCCTTAAATAAGTTTTCCCTAGGTAGACAGAAATCCGTTCCAGTGAGGACCCACTCAAGGAATACTACCACCACCCCTATGTGCACACAAGAAATAACATATAGTTTCCCACCACAGGGGGGTTGCATCCCTGGGGTGGTAGGAGATCAGAGAGTTATACAAGCCTTTGCGTCTACCCTCCCTCATGGAACTCACCACAGTGGAATGTTCATAGGGCAAAACAGCAACTCAGGTGATGCATACAAAGGGGACTTCAATGAAGATATGAACAGCTACGTAAATAAGTGTTCCACGGATGTGTCTAGCAGGGTGGCGGACGTTGGATCTCCCCTGAGTGATCAGATTACTTCTTTGAATAGTAAAATTGGAAGGCTAACCAGTAGAATTCGATCCATAAACGGGGAGAAGTGGAATTTGAGCGAGTTGGCCCGGCTGTACAAGGTAGGCAGGAGTGCGCATCGGGGGGAACACCTCCCCATAGAGTGAACTGTCATCACATCCTACCTGTCCACCTGTAATCACATCCTGTTTGTTCGCAGAACGAGTGCAACCGGCTGCGTGAAGTCATCGCGAAGAACAAGCAGACGCACTACGACCCAGTGAACTTCCGCAAAGTGAACTACGAACAGTTGAACGGGCAACTGGAGGAGGAAAACGAAAAACTCCGAAACCAAATGACAGCCCTCGGAAAAGCAATCCTTTCAAGCTATGACATAAATGGGATAAAAAAAATCCTCGCTAGGCAGATAGTAAACCTGAATGAGGAGAATGAAAAATACAGACAAGAGATCAAAGTGCTGAAAAAGCAGAAGGACGTTAATAGGGAGGTTCTGTTTAATCTGAGCAGAGGGGATGTCTCCACGGATGCCATCGACAGTGTGTTCATGCAGACGAAGAACGTCGTCATAGAGGTAGGTCTCCCTCCCATTCGGCACGGACAAACCTATATCTGCTTCACCACACAAACGTCATAACCCAAGTGAGGTAGAGCAAACTGAAAGAAACAACCCTAACCCGTGACGACCCCTCCTTCTTCCGCAGGGCCACCAAACTATAAACGTGTTTTACCTTAACCTGAAGAACCTCATCGATGAGCTTTTTCAACGAATAAAGTTCCTCCTCCTGGAGGATGAATACGTAAGTGCACTGTTTGGGGGGGTGCCGAACCGTCGTCCCATTAGGACAAGTTCTTCCCATCGCTTTACTTCACTTCACCTGTTTTATTCACCTGTTTTATTCACCTGTTTTATTCACCTGTTTTATTCACCACTTTTCTATTCACCACTTAGACCCCGAACGAGAAGCTGCTCTACGTGACCAGCCTGGAGGAGCTAGTCAACGAGAATTTCGAGGAGGTACCGGAATGTCCCTGTGCACCTGCGATGGTGCACTCGATTTAAGCGCGTTCTTGTTGTGTGCACATGAGTACGGTCGACGCTGCTCACAAGTCTGCTTACACAACTGCCCTTACAGATAAACCACATCGTGGTTAAGATAAACGAGCTGCGAAAAAAAATGAAGAACGTGAAGGCACACATCTTTAACACGGACAGGAGCAACCCCAACTGGTTCGTTCCCTTCGCTTCACAATGGCGAACCGTTTGGGATTGATCAATGCGTTCGGTGGGGAAGCACCATGTGTGTTTCCTCTCCTCTATGGGTGAGTCGTTCATTCGTTTTACACATTCTTTCCCCGTCTCTGCAGCTCGTGCAAGCCGTCCAGGATCATCCTCGAAGACGATATCAACCACCTGGAGGAGGAACTGCACAACCACTCGATTATGTTGAAAAATTTGCGAAAAAAAAATCTGGCCCTGTGTCTGAACAACCTGCATTGCCAATTTGATCACGTGAGTTTTCTTCACACGTTCCTGCGTCGATGGTTGTCTGTGGCCAAGTGGTGTGCCGACTGTGCTTCCACCTATATCTGCTAAGCGTACATTTGCCTCTTTTTTTTTTTCCTTAATGGCAGGACGAGAAAGGTGATGTCCCCCCCGGAGGTGCAATTAAAGACCACCACAAAACGGGTAAGTGGAAGTAAACGAACGGAGGTGAAAGAGAATCCCCCAACAGTTTGAGCAGTCGCCACGATGGAGTTACCCTTCCCTCCCTTATTTTATTTTTTTTTTTTCTTACATCGAAATTGTAGATAAGCATAAGAACAGTAATAAGGAGAAGGCTCTTCACAGGAGGGAGGAGGGAAAGGCTACTCAAGCAGTCAAGGATAGACCTCCCACTAATTTAGACAAGGAAGAAGCGAACTTGGAAGAGAACCCCGACGAGTCCTACCACAACAGGCTGCACGAGAAGGTGGGCTTACCTGGCCAATTGTACCGTTACGTGTATCTCCTATTAGTCGTTTCGTCTGCTTCTTTTATACACATTTTGGTTCCCTTTTTTTTTTTTTTTTTTTTTTCCCTACCTCCTCTCCCCACGGCAGATCCGAGTCATCGAGCATCAGCTGCACACCCTGAACGATGTAACCAACAAACATATGAGAAAAAAAAAAGTGGCCCATAGGACAATTTTTCACATACCCAGTTAAGTTAATCGTCCCCATTTTTTATCCCACCATGCACAATACTTACCCCCCCTGCAGCACATAAATTCCAGCTTCTGCGATGGCGATAAAGAGCATGGAGGTGATGACGCCCAACTAGGCTGCGCAGAACTTGATGGTCCAACAAAGAAATGCACGACGAAGAGGAAACAAAAAATAACTAACGAAAGGCATGCAAAAGGAGAATCGTCTTACACCTCTTCATCACCCCGTTCATCTGTATCCGATGAAAGTGCAAGTGTGCCCTCAGAAAATAAAAATTGGTTAAGTGAGGAAGAAGTAAGTGCAGGAATGGAACGGTGGACTAAGTGAACTGCAGCTTCAACGTGTTCTTCACTATACACGGATGGGTGGTTGCTTCCAGGAAGTGTGAGGGCGGCATGCGTTCGTCTCCCGTCCAGATGAAGCACTTGCATGAACATGGTCGTATTTTGCTATTTTTTTTTTTTCATCAGGTGGAACGCAGCAAGAGCAGGATGATCAAACTGCTAGCAGTAATTGGAAGAAAAATGATATGCCCGTGTGTGGCTCTGTGCAACGTGGTGATTGAACCGTCGTTGCGTCATTTATTCGTATGGTCACTTGCTCGTGTGGTAACCATGTTGCCTTTTTTTTCCCACCTGTACAGCTGCTCAAGGGAAAACACAACGCGGACTTGGTAGAAAACACCAAGAGTTACGTCAGCTCCTTCGGGGAATATGTAAGAGGGAGAGCTTCCCGATCAGTGCGACACCGTCATTGTTGCTTCATTTGATATGTCCACTGTGTTGTCCCCATCGTGGTGGTCTACAAAAAATGCCCTGCATTGTGCCCCTTTTTCCTCCCCCTCCTGCGCAGAAACCAAACAACAAGTATAACTTACAGAAAATTTACGACAACTTGAAAGCCATACGGAACACAATAAAGAACACGGAGGATGACACGGAGCGGAACATCCTGGCCCTGGTACGGACGCAACCAGCGCACCACCCACACAACAGTACCTCACACCTGTGTATGTCAACACACCGGTCCGTTTTCCCCTCCACACACTTGGCAGATCGAATCCCAGGCCAACGAAATAAAAATATTTGGAAACGTAAGACGGAAATGGAAAGGAAGCCCAAAGAGGGGCACAAAAATACATACCCAACGTGATGGGACAAACAAGTGGAACACTGCTTAATGAGCAATTCATCTTATCTGCCCAGTTGTTATATTTTTCCTTCTTCCCTCCTTTTTACCTTTCAGTGTGTAGATGACTTGAAGACGACTATGGCATCCTGAGTTGTGAATTTTTTTTTTTTTTTTTCGTACAGATTTGTCAAATGCTATGCAGGGAGGAAGCGGGAGGATAAGATGCCATTCGTGTACTTTTTTACACGTCACGTGTGTAGCTGTATGTGTTTACTTACGGTGCCGTAACTGCTCCCGCGTTTGGCCATTTTACAATTCGATGAGGTCATTTGTTTATGTGTGATGTACTTTGATCGAATTGGTTTGGGGCACCGAAAGATGGTTTTCCTTTTTTATTCCCCCTGCGTGTGATCCCTTATTTTTGCGCATTCCTTTCGTATTCTTTTTTTTTTTTAAAACGAGTTAGTAAAACTGTTCGCCTTCAGCGGTGCCATCTGCGCAATGTGCTGCATGACATGTGTGGCAAAAAAAAAAAAAACCGATAACCTCTTCGTGTTTGTATCAAAGCAGTTTCCTCCCCCAAAAAAAAAGAAAAAAATTGGCACTGAAAAGGTCACCCCTGGAGTGAATTCGTCGCCGCGTGATCAGATCACTGTAAAGGAGTGACTCTTTCGAGTATTTGTATTAAAAAAGAGAAAACACTTTTTCCGTCCTCCCAGTGTACATATATACTGACGTACGAATGCATGTATGTGCGCATCCGTGCACGGAGAATTCGCCGCCTTGAGCACACAGGAATGAGGCTTGTCTGTTAGCCCCACCATTTAGTATCGCCAAGTTACATCCGAAGAAGGAAATTAAAAAACATATCGTCACCTCTCCAAACTTGTACAACACAAAGCAACATCACAAAATGGGAAAATACAATTTAATATTCAAGAAAAACTGGTTTGCAAAGAGCATTTTTGGGACCGTCGGCATTATGGTTGTTCTGGATCAGCTAGCTAGATAGTACAAAAAAAAAAAAAAAAAAAATGTGCAAATTTTGGCACAATTCGCCTGAACAGTACAGGTGTTTTTTTCGTTTATATGACAAGCATGGCAACTCGTTTTGCACGAATATTAGCATTTGTGTGATTTTCCGTGCGAAGTTTCCTCACACGATATATGTGTACCCTTTTGCCATTCCCTAAGTCAGTACAACATCCCGGAGATTAGAGATCCCAACCTAACCCAGTGGTCGTGGTGGCTGGATAAAGTTGCCGCGAAGAGGTACGCCAAAATGAGAGCAACAGAGGGGGGGATACATGTGTAGGGTGTCAGCGCTGCGGGTGTACCTTTTGTGAGGGAACCACACATAGCTGTATGCACATATGTGTCGCGCAGAATGCAAAATTTATGCCGCTATACGGAGTGACCTGCACGGACGACCGCGAACAACGTGACATCGCACCCTCTTTCTCCGTTTTCCCCTGTTAATTCCCCACTACAGGCTAGAGATGGGCCAAGGAGACTACTCAACGGATAAGACAGGGAAAAACGCGTAACGAATGGACCATGCGAAATAATACAAGATGGTCGTCTGAGGAACTCAAGAAGAGCTTCCTAGTTGGGAGGACGGGGTCCATTTGGTGTCTACTTATTTGTTTATTTTTTTACTTATTTTTATTTATTTTTTTTTTCCATGCATGTGATGACTTCACACGAAAAATTCGTCACCGTGGCGACAACGTTTTAAAGCGTTCACATGTAGAATAATCCTCCCCGTGGGCGCACGCGTGGAAGACAAGCACACTTCCCTATGTGTGTCCCCCGCTAACCAAAGTGCGAAGGCAAGAACTTGCGGGCACGCATAATGTTGGGGTTGTAGTCAACCGGAGAATCGCGTATCCGCAGGACATAGCTAGGCATTTGGAACTTGAACTTCTTGATGTCATCCCGTGAGACGTATTTTATTTTCATTTTTTCATTGTACTTTTTGATGGACAAATTTCTTTTACTTGCATTTCGACCTGACTGCAACCTTTCCCATCCAAATCTGGTTAAGCGAAATCGTAACGCAACCTTGGAGTGGTTTTTATATTTTAATTTTTTTTTTCGTAATTGTGACACTCTGTGTCGGAATCGGATTAGAGTCCAGTTGATATTTTCCCTCGGATTGTAAAATCGCTTCAGCTGTTTCGTTACGTCTATTTGTGTGCAGGTCATGTTGCTTATTCGTTGTTGTGGGGGGTTTGTACTGATGATTGTGCTGCACTTGAACGGAGTATACGCCACGGTGCTTGCTTCCCTTCGGAGGGGCAAATACTTCCTGACTCCGTTTGGATGTTTTGTCAATGTGGGGGGGAAGACCCGAAGGCACCTTCCAATTGGGCAGCTGCGAAGGAGCATTTTCGTTCGAGTAGAGGGTGGGTGGGCGTTACTATCCTGTGTGCAGACACAAAAGCGATTTCTCCTGACGTTTGTTCTTGTAGGGGACACGTACTTATTAGCGTCCACGTGAGGGGCAATTTGCGTTAATGGTCAGAGGTGTGTATAATGTATTGTATGGCACTTGGTAGATGGTATTTTTTTTTTTTTTTTTTTTTTTTATGAACTGTTCATAATTTTTTCTTGCGCGTTCATAAAAAAAAAAAAAAAAAAAAATTGTGTGCAACTTCGCGTGGCCGTAAACAAATGTTCCCTTGAAAGGAGTCCAAGGCGGAAAGAACAGGCTCTTCCGGTAGTATTCCCCTACGTATCACTGTGTGACGCAGCTTCGGACGTGGTGCCAACGTGACTCCAAATAGTTGGGTTCATGTAAAGGGGGGAGAGAGACCACGAAACTCGTACAGCATTATTTATGCGAACCGTTCCGGCTGTTACTCTCCTGAGCAGTTCGAGCGATTGGTGATTTTTAAAGGTGGGTAACTGGTTTGAGGGCGTTATGTAGGAATTTTCCACGCGGTCTGGGATGTGTGGATAGACCGCTTTTCTTGCCGCCTTTCCCCCCCTGTTGCTGAACCGAAGCGGCACTGAGAACTGCTTACTTCACGTCGAAGCCCTCATCCCGCAAACACTGGTTGTGGTCTTCAATGTATTTCCTGCACTGCTCCTCTCCAAGTTTGACGATGCACTCGTCTCTCAGCTTCTTGGTTTCCAAGCAGACGCAGCAGATTTTCTTCTTCGGTGTCCCACCCTTGGCCTCTTCACTGGTGTTTTTGAACGGCCAGTTACAGAAGAAGCCCATTTTCCTGTTGCAGTGGGGTACGGTACAGCCGAAGGAACAACAGTGGGGTACCACTAGAAGGTGCTCGAGAGAATTATGAGAAGGAGCAACGTCCTTATCGACGCGCCTTTGCTTAGCCAGTTTGATCGTATATGTAATCTTTGGTCATGCCCCTTAGGGAAGAAGCCCGCTACGTTTGTTCTTCTTTCGAAGCGCTTTTCTGTGTTAACAGGGGTGTGGGAGTTCTTCAAAGGGGGACCAAGTGCAACAAAAAGGGTTGTTCATTTTGCTCTGCTATTTTTTTTGTAAACTTTCGATGATAGATGGTAATGCTTTTTTCTTTTCCCTTTTTTTTTTTTTTTTTTTTTTTTTTTTTTGTATAGCATAGCGATCTGTGTAGTATTGGGGACCATCCGCAGGCGACACCTTTTGTGCACAGGGCTGAGGACCCGCTCCACCTACGCACCCTGGCTTCCACAAAAACGTTGGCGTATTTTCCAAGCCGTTGCAAAGCTACCTTTGTGGAAGTTGCACTGATGGAGAGTGGCCCCTTTGGTCATTTAAAAAAAAACGTTCATCAAGTGTGACGTTGCGGTGCTACGTACATGTGCATAAAATAGCATCGTGCAGGTGGACTCTCCACCTCTGTTGTCACCGGAACGACAAGACTACTAAACTTTCCCTTACAATGAAGAGGTCAATAGTGTCCCCCCAAAAGGGTTTGGGGGTGTGTATTACCCCCCTTGTGTGACCTAATGCAGGCATATTTAGCTGTTCTTTATAGAAGGAAGAAAAAAAAGGAAAGTGTGTACAAGCCGGGGGAAATGTTCTAGCTGTGCTTTTTATAGACAGTTAATCATATGATGGGAACGATTATTTTGAGGAGGTTTGTTTTCCCTTCTCTTCTATCCCCCCACACATAAGACGGCTCTTCCGTGTCGAGCAATTTTTCCGCTTCCAGTTTAGCACTTCCCACATCATGTGTGATATAACGGAAGGAGAAAAACCTTCTGCAAAGAGGCGGTCCTTCCATTTTGCACCTTCCATTTCCGTTAATCCATGTGAGGGTAAAAATGCTTATCCCTTCACCGTGGCATGCGTTTTGGTAAGCGTGACTTCTCTAACCCATGTACCGTTAGTGGGCTACACACACAGGGGAGAAAAAAAAAAAAAAATGGGACCCGTGGGGAAGGTTCCCCTATTATCCTGTCTAATTGGGGGGAGGAAAAAAAAAAAAAAAAAAAACTTCTTAGAATCCCCATTTCGGATAATTCGCTCCGTTTATTCGTCTAACTAGTGCCACAAGGGAAAAAGCAATTCATATGCGCTTTCACTTGTAGGAGCGGATGTGCATTCTCACGGTAATCAGAAACATGCTGGAACCTTCGCGCATCCAGCAGTACGGCTACACGGTATGCGTGCAGTCGAGGGGGAGACCACAAGGATTGCAGGTCCGTCGTCTTCTACTCTCTTCCTCCCACTGAGCATACACCCGTGTTAGCAACCAGGAGAAGTCACAATGAACTACTCCTCGTTGAATAGAAATCTCTTCGTTAAGTTTAGTAACGCTGGACATAGGTCCCAAAATGAGGAAGCCAAAGGGGCATTAGGTTCTGTTGCAAGAAGAAGAACCTTAGAAGAGCTTTCCCGGGGTAGTGGACAGAAGGGAACAAACCACCAATGGGGGGTAGCAACTGATGCAATTGGTGAACCATCTGGCGGCGCCAAGAAAAAAAAAAAAATAGATGTCTTACTCGAGATAGATGATATTTTGAAGGACCACGTCCCTGTGAAGGAGGAGAACGTTCCAAGCAGCAAGAAGAAGGGACCACAACAGAAGAGTGGGGTACTTGGCGCAGCAGGCAAAGGACAGGCGGCTCTGGCGGAGGCATCATCTTTGGCACCATCCTCAGTATTGACGTCGGCTTCTGCACCTACTTTGGTAGTCGCTGCTCCAGCACAGGGAGGGGTAACAAACGGGTCGATGCTTCCCCCCCTTGGGGTAAAAAGCGAAAAGAAAATACCAAGCAGTGCACAAGAGGGTGCATTTAAAAAAAAGCTGGATATCGTGGAGGCGAGCTTCAGCGTGGTGGACAAGTGGTCCACCCATATAGAGCTGATTGACTTTGTCAGGAACAACATGAGGAACAACGAGTTCATCTACGTGCGGAGGTGAGTGCATTGCCCCATTTTGTTCGGCCATCAAAATGCTTTTTTTCCATGTTTAGACTTCATCCTAATTTAACTCCTTCTTGTCCCTTCTGTTATTGATGTCTTAGCCTGCCCGGAGGAGGGTACGAGAAAGCGCCCTGCGGATCCAAGAAGGAAGAAGGAGTCATGTCCATATCGCTAAGCGGCGTAATGACCAACGAGAAAAACGAAACGACCTTCTACGAACTGAACGAATGGAAGAGCCACATAACTCTGCTGAACAGTGCCCTGAGCTTGAAGTTCGTGAGAAAGTTCCCCCTTTACAAATATTTTTTTCTCCTGAAAAATATGATTAAGTCGTCTAAATTCAAGAGGAAGAAAAAACACATAAAGGAGAACCTGTTGTTCCTGAATGAGCACTTCCTCAGAGGGTTCGTAGAGATACAGACGATTTTGGACGAGCTTAGAGAGTACAGACTTATCGACACAAGCATCAACAACATGAGTTTGGAGCAGTTTAAGATTTTCCAGGGAGAGTATTTCCCCAAATTTGATTCCTTCATTAAGGGGAAGCTCAACCATATTGCTACGGTCATATGTGAGTATAGCTTGAAGGCGCTCAATGGGTTTCTGGAGAAGAACGGCATTGTGCAGGGGGAGCGTGTACAGGTAGGGGGTGGGCCAACAGTAGCGGTGCGAAATGGACCGATCGGGGTGAAGACGGTGAGGGATCCCACTCAACGGGGTACGAAGAAGGGCGGACCAGACACCACCCTCAAAACCAACATGAATGGTAACGCCGATGTCGATATCGACGTTTATTACAACAAAATCGCGCTGAGCAGCTGCTATTGCGTGTATATAAAGCGGTTCATACAGATGTGTCAGTACCTGTGCGATGATACCCTGAGGAGCGTCATCCTGAATACTTATGAATATTTTCTGGGATTACTGAATAACTACTTCGAGGAGGATGAAAATGGGGAAGATATACCAGGGGAGGAAGGAAGTGTCGACAAAAAGAACAGAATCAATGCAGATACGTCCACCACTCCATTTACCGGAACGAAGGGACTCCCCAATGGTGGATCATCTCTGATGAAGCAAGCCAGTGGAGCGGTCTACTCTCCTTATGCTCAAACTGGGGAACCTGGTAACAGTTGTAGGGTTAACGAAAGTGCAGTAGGAAGCACACGGGGGAGGAACACTCCAGGGAAGGTGCGGGATAAAGATGGTACCCCCTACAGGTTGATCAAAGTGGAAAACAAAGAAAACAACACCCACTCGGACAGTGCAAACGTAGGAAATAACATAAATACTATGTATAGCAAAAGTAACAGTGCAGGAAATAAAGCGAAAAACGAAGTGTGTCTCTTCAGCGTTGTTCTACACGTGGAAAAGGATCATCTAAGGATAACGCCGGATTGTAACCTACTCATAAATACCCTAATGGGGTGTTTTTACACGGGCATTGAAAATATATGCATGCGTGAGGAGTTCTTTAACTACTACAAGGTGAGGGAATTCTTCTCGAGCGAGATTTTTGTGGACAGCGTGATTTTTCGCTCGGGTAGGACAGAAACTGGGGGGGAGATTGAACGAAGCGCCCTCGAAAAGACACTACTCATGAGTGATTCGGAGTCAATAGACGCAAAACCGAACCAATCATTGGCACACCAATCACTGCTGCACGAATCACCACCCGTGAGCAGCTTCGCCAGTGCCATCCAGGCAGATGAAACGATCCAACACCTGGACGAGGAGCTGAAGGAAAAAATGAAAATAATGTATAGCTCGATGGTGGAATCTTGCAGCGAATTTGAGGAGATCATACAACTGCACAACAAGAACGATCAGATCGAAGTGGACCAGATAGACATCATGAACACACAATCCATTTCGCAACTTTTTACCTCCTTTAAAGAGTTGGAGAATAAAGTAAAGAGGATGGATAAGCATATTCAGATACATCTATTTAAAGTGGATAATGCGCTTCTTATAGATAATCTGCTAAACAACATTAGAACCAAGTGGAACCACCTGATCAGTTACTTACCTTCCTTGAGCAACCAAACGATAGAGGAACTGACCACCAAACTGGACACATCCTTCAACCTCATAAATAATACCCCGTCCACCATTAATGCGCTGGTCGAGTATATTACCTTTACGAATAAATTTGCGAACGAACTGGTCAGCATAGAGGAAAATGTAGAATCCATATCGTCTCTTTTTCTTCTTTTCAAAAAATACTACATAAGCATGAGTGGCAACTACACCACCAAGATTTTTCACATAAATCAAAAAATGAATGCCATGAAAAGTATCCTCCATAAGGAGAAGAATTACGACATAGAATTTAGCAACCTGTTTAGGGAGCTCACCCTGCAGATCGGCCAAGTGGAGCAGAACATCCAAAGAATTCTAAGCATCGTGAAGGGCAATCTCGTCCATTTTAACTTTGTGCACTCGCTTGAAGAGATGGAGTACCTCCTCGAGTGCGTCACCCCTATTGGGGATATCCACGAGGAGTACTACTCTGCGGAGGGGGGAGGAGAAGGTGCCAATTCGGGTGGAGCATCTGATGACCCCCCCTTCCAAATCGGCCCCGACGATGAAATACAAGTGCTGAACGAAGAGACCAAAAGACGCTGCTACATTTTTGAGCTGCTCGAATTCCTGAGGAGAAAAATCTTGGACGTAAAGAAGGATGTAGACAAATACATCTTCTACCAGAAGGTTCTTAAGAAAAAGAAAAATGCATTTGTGAATTTTAGCTTGCTAAAAAATATGTTCCTGAATAACAGTCTTGCCATTTATACCTACTACAAGTACCTCTGTTGTCACGAAAAGCATCGAAGGGAGAAGATTTTCCGTCTCGATGTGGACTGCGTGTCGTCTGAAATAGGGGCCATAGATGTGTACTTCAAAAGGATCAACAAGAACTTTGTGAATGGCGATTTTTACGAGCGTTGCAGTAGGTTTCAGAGGACCTATGAGAGTGCATTACGTGTTCTGAAACTGCTAAGTCTAGTCCGTGGAAGTGGGAAGTACTTCAACCGGGCGGTGGCCGTGCTGAATGGTGCCAAGGGTGGGGCCGTCCCGGAGGACGTGGCGTGGGTCAGCATGGGCGGTACTGACATTAGCCGTGATGATACTAACAGGGATGATACTAACAGGGATGATACTAACAGGGATGATTCTAACCGGGATGATACTAACAGGGATGATTCTAACCGTGGTGAGATTAACCCTGATGAGACCACCGTGCTTCCCACCGCCCAGGAGCAAATCGAACTGAGGCAGCTGCTCCACCTGCACTTCGCCAACAGCATCCCGGACCTAGAAAACATCTGCTACGAATACGAAAAGGAAAAAAAAATGAACGAACAGTTGGAAAAACTCAAGGTAACCCTAAGGAAGAACAAAATAGACGTCAATCTGGTGAACAAAAAGGTGTACTTCGTTAACAACGTGGCTGAACTGTTGCACAATTTGAAGGGAACCCTGTCGGAATTGTTCGTCCTGCAGAATGACTCCTTCAGTAGACACATATACCCAGAACTGTATAAGCTATCCACTCAGATCAGGAACTTCATAAACATATTGGGCGTTATTAGTAAAATACAGACGTGTTATCTTGAGCTAGCGAAGCATAAAAACAGCGAACTGAAGAAGGCTCTAAAAACGGACCACCTATCTGCCATAGTAGGTAGGTACAAGCAGATGTGCGAAGACTTGTTCATATACCCACAGATAATGAAGCACTTAGAAAAAACATACCAGTTGGAGGAATTTGAAAAAACGGAAAGGGAACTAAAAGCCATTCTGGAACAGGTGGAAGCATACACTCTGCAACGACGAAGCGAATGGTACACCTTCTTCCTCCTCACCGATGAGGAATTTTTAGACGTCTATTTAAATATGAACGAACTAAAGTGCCTGAACAGGTATGTGCATAAGTTATTCCCCTATGTGAAGAAATTTATTTTTCAAAATGATTCCATTTGTGGGATCATAACGTCGGATAAAGAACGGGTTCTATTCAGGGAAGAGATAAAATACAAGAAGACTGAGTTTTTGCTAAACGAGATAAACAGCGAAATTAAGAATGCAGTGGTGAGGGGTATCCATGGATATGCTGATCGGAAGGAATTCTTGGCTCCGTTGAAGGAAGACTCCTACCTGTTCTTCTGGCAGATGAAGAATTTGCAACAACTTTTCATCCTGATCAATGTGTTCTTTACGCACATCTGGGAGGGCTTCGTCCACGACGCGCAGAAGAGCAAGTACGTCATCTACCTGCTGGAGGAGAATCTACGCAGGATGGTACATGCGTTGGCCAGGGGGACAAGCGGACGTGAAGACGATGCACATGGGGAGAAAAACTCCAGCCAGGTTGATCAGCAGAGTGGAAGCCAGGAGAAGGGACAGGCACCCCCCGGCCAACCCCTGCAGAGCAACAAAAGCTGGGGGATCATCTTCACCTCCTTTGCTCAGATGCGTGATAAGTTGCAGACCTTCCTAAACGAACAGGGCAGCGGCGCCATGGCGGGTAACTCCAGTTACGGCTACCTGGAACAGGTGAAGCACCACCTGGACAAAGAGACATACCATATCAAATTTTTTAATCACAGTATAAAATACAAGTACGAACTTTTACCAAATGAGAATTACACAATGGACATTCTGTATCACGAGAAAAGTTATGGGTTCTTTTTTTACAAGTACATTCAAAACGGGTTCATTGTATTGCCGTCGAGCTGCATCTACGGGATCAGTCACTCGAAGAATTTTTCCACTCTGTTAGGATTTCACTACATCTTAATTAACAACAAGGGGTTAAACAAGTCGGACCTGCTGAACTACATATCGTGTAGCTTATCCTCCAACGTGTCCGTTTTTCTTCACCAAGTAGATGCGTACCGGCCGGAGGTTCTATCTGTACTGAATGAACAGCTAGCCAACATTAGAAACCACTTGGTGAATAAAATGAAGTCGATAAAGATCAACGGAAGTGAATTCAACCTCAGCAAAAAGAACCTTATGTATATATCGCTGTCGGATCAGTCTCTTCCCTTTGGGGAGTACTACTCAGAAGGATGTTCTGTAAACCCGGTGACCAGGCTGCATTTTTCCCTTTCGGTGCACAACCCGGCCAAGCCCTTCTCACTGACAGTGCTCTTCCTTGTCTTCCTCTCGTGTGGGCCCAATCGAGCGCATGTCTTGGCGTCTGCCACGTATATGGCTTTCCAGTATTTGAAGCAGCACGTAGGGAAATGGAGCGTAATACATCGAATATCAAATGGGTGCCTCCAGTTTGATTAGTCCAACATGCATTCGTAACTTTCCCCATTTGGTCCCTTTTCATTTTTTTCACCGCAGGAATTTTTGAAGCCACACCTGGACGAAAGGACGCTACTCCGTGCGGTAAAAATTGCCAGATGTGGGAAGAACCCATGTGAGGAATACACCGTGGTGAAGGGAATCATCCAACACGTGTCTTCTTTTGTCCAGAATTCCAAATGGAGGGAACTGGCAAAAGACATGTGTCTACTGTTTAATATCCCCAAGGAGTGGAGAGACAAGCTACTCAAGTGGGTAGAGAAGAAGGAAGAATCAGACCAGCAAGAAGTGTACTCAGCGGAAGAGACGACTTGTGAGAAGACATGTCATCCAGTAGGAACCTCGTGGGATCAACAAGTAGACCACATAATAACTGACCTAATGGTGGAGAAGAAAATGACCTTCATGAAATATCAAGTGGAGAAATCATTACAACTGTATAAAATTTTGAATCAGTGTAGTTTTCGCCAAATGGACGAAGTGAAGTGCGATCAGAGGAGCGTTACAAACGTTCTGCTGGTGGGGAAGAAGTATGCTGGAAGGAGCACCATCGTCTTTATTTTGGCGAATTTGGTTAACCGTTTGGAGGTGGCAGAGAAGGGCACTTATAATCACTGCACGGTGGAGAAGATCGACCTGAATTATTGTGAGGATGGAGATTGCCTCAGATTTGTGTTCGGCCGAAATGGGAGAGGTGCCCCCGTGGGGGAGGAGAAGAAACAGTCAGGTAAAGAGGCGATTGAAATGGGAGTAACAGCCTCAAATGGAGGGGACAAGCCTGAGGAAGCATCTCCTGGGATGAAGAACGACCAGCTTTGCACCAACAAATTGGGGGAAAAAAAAAAAACCCAAATGGAACCCACATCCACCGATGAGGGAAGAAACAGTAGGAATGACCCAAATGGGAAGAACAACCTCAATCAGTCTAACCAGTGGGATGGAAAATCTGTTCCGAACAGGAGGAGAGTGCACATCAGCCTCATCAACGTAAGGGATAGTACCTTCGTGGAGCGAATTATCAGCCACACGATGAAGAAGAACCTGCTAAGCCAAATGGACAAACAGGAAGACGACTGCAAGCATCACTGCTATGTATTCACGCCAGAACGGTTAACACAAATGTCTCCTAACCTCATTGGAAAGTACCACCACGTGCAAGTGAGACACACCGTCCCCTTTCTCCCCTTCATCACGCATGCGGTAGAGAGAATAAAAACATACAAATCGGCCAAGAAGAAAATCGTTAAGGTGTTTGAAGATTTATTTATCGAGGCGATGAACTTTTTTAGGAAGCACAGGAGGAAGGGTGATTATGGTGGTAAGGTGAACGTCCCATTTGAGAGACCCCCTGGGGAGACGTTTTCCCCGTCCCCGTTTATACCACATGGGGGGGAAGTGAGTCAAAATGACCGTAGGGGCATTGACAATCATCCCCACTGTGACCGTAATAGCAGTTGGCGTGGAGGCAAAGAGGAAGGACCGAAATATGTGGACCAGCAGAGTGACGTGGAGGAGGAATCTGATGAGGAAGGCGATAACGACGTTAGGAAGGACGATGGTGTGGTCCATTTTCTGCACAAAGGAAGGGCCCAAGTGAGCGTCCACGTGAATACTCTGATCAGCCACTTTGTACAATTTGTGGATTACTTCGTAACAACGCTGAAGGAGAAAAAAGGAACGGAAAAAAAAATCCTAGACAACCACCTGAACAACATAATCACGATCAGCTTTGTCTACGCGTTTACCTCCTTCATGGATAAAAAATTTAGAACCCAATTTGAGGGGTTCATTTTTAAGCACATCAACAACATTTCCATAATCCCAAGGAACAGTTCCTTCATTCATCTACACTACAATGCAGAAACGAATAAAATCATGAGACATGAAAAAATGTTTTCAAAGGAAAGTGTCCACATAAGTAAAATGGATCTAGTGGATAACGCCCTGTTCGTTAATGATACCTACTTCCTTTTTGAAGACGCCAATATTCTATGTATGAAATATTTGGTAAATGTTTCTTCCTACCTTCGTATGCCTCTTGTTCTCATGGGGGGATCTAACTCAGCGAAATCCATGTGCATCTATAACCACCTGAACTCGGATGACCAAAAAAGGGCGAACCTTTACAACTTCACCTTCCGCTTTAATGCACTCTTTCGGTACAACCGAATTGTTAATAAGTTGCGTCGATCGTTTGATCTGTCTAAGGGGTCCGTGCGGGACGACGTCACCATCTTCATCGATGACGTAAATTGTCTGGACGGGGATTCCCGTCTTACGATGGAGTTTCTCTACGCCCTCGCCGGGAGCAGCGTAAGTCCAACATGTGCACATGGCGTGCACGTCCACGCATGGATGCACATAGATACGTTGGTGAGCGTAGATACGTGGGTTCGTGTTTATTCACACATCCTTCTGCATACGTTCCCTTATGCAGACCTTCTTCGACCGGGAGCTCGCAACCAACGTGGCGTTACCCAGACGCAGGATCTTTTGCACTCTCAACAGCGAACATGCCATGCATACACAGGGGGATTATCACAACTTAGAAAAGATGCACCGGCACTTCTTCATCCTTAACGTGGGGGAGATGGACACAAGGGACATCCACAGTGTCTACTCGAGTGTGATTGAGGCGCTCTTCCTGAAATATGTAAGTTGGTGCAACGTTCATCGGTGCTTGTAATGGTGCCGTTGGAGGGACATTCCTTCACAGTGCCGCCAATTGATTAGTACGTTCATGTCATTAGTACAACCATCTCACCCCCACCTGCATAGAATTTTTGCGAAGAGGTGATAAGCGAGTGCAACAGCTTCATCAAGTGCATCCTGGAGATATTCGAAGGCGTCATGGGAAGAGCCCGGGGAGAGCAAAACGACACGCTGTACCCGCACCAGCACTTGCACCTGCACACAAGTAGAATCAACAACCTCATCAACCACCTGCTGCTCTGCGATAGGGACACCACCAACAGCATTAATGAAATATTGCTTTTTTTTAAAGAGGACTTGTATCGAATCCTCTGCAGCGATGTCATTTCTCATGCACAGATTCAGCAGTGCAGACAAATCATTGAGCAATCTTTCACCACCCGTTTTGGAAAATACATCCTGCAGCAGAGTAATGGGTTCTTTTTAAGTCGGCAACAAAATAAGCTGACTGTTCAGGTAAAATCTGACCTTTTTAATAACCCACAGGGGAAGATAAATCATAGCTTCGTGAGTAGTTTTTTTGAGGACAAGAATGTAGGACACTTCTACGACGACGTTGTAAGGACCGTGTTGATGATAAATTCCTTTCTCCTCTTAAGAAGAAGCAATGTCGTTTTTTTGAATGAGCAGGAGGATTTACTACGGAAGGTTGTTTCCATTTATTGTGCGTTCAAAAATGATTGTGCTGTCTGTTTGGCAGATGATGTGGATGTGGTGAAAGGGCAACTGCGGGAGGCCTACCACCGCACGGTGAAGTCTCTCCTGGGGGAGGATGAAGCAGTTAATGATACCAGCATAGATGTGGAACCAATGAGGAGCTCCAACCTGGAAGGACCCACCTTGGGTCCCCACGGGAGAAACATCTTCCTAGGCCGCTTCCCCTGTAGTGAGGAGTACCTGGACCTGATGGATAACGTACTGCACAACGGAGACCTGGACAGACTCTACGAAGACTTCACCAACCATTACTACTTAGATATAGTCAGCCTAATCAAGCACAAACAAGTTAGAATAGGAGGAAACATGCAGAACTACATCGCACCGATGCTCCTAAAGAGGAACCATTTTCTCTTCTTCACGAATCACTATCGGGAGTACCATAAGACTCACTCTTCTCGGTTTGTGCATCTGTTCAAGTCTTTCCACGTTGTCCACTTGGATTTTTTCCACTTTGAGGAGAGTAATATTTTTCTGTTCAACTTATCGTTGCCTCTTTACAACTATGTGAAGGGCAGACCTACGTACCGCTTCCCCAGTGAGGCGCAGTGTGGATTACTCCCTGCATCTACCTCAGATGTGGAGATCCCTCTGGAAGTTCGCTTCCTCGTTAAAATCAGTGGAAGTTTGAACGGGCTGCTGGCAAATCAGGGCATCCACCACCACCAGTGGGATGATCATTCCGTCGCAGGGAAGGTACCCCACTGGAGGAACGCAAACCCGCAGTTCGACGCAGCTATATTTGTGAAGAAGACGCACCAAGTGTACGCCACACTGAAGGGGGTGGAACTGAACCCGTTACTGAACAAACGGGACAAATGTAAAAAGTTCATCGATCAGTTGGTCAGCCCAAATGAAGAAACACACGCACTAATTTGTCAGATAGAAGAGAAAATAAGAACGAAGCAGAAGGAGATGGATCTCATGAACAGCCACGTGGAAAACTCCCTCAGAGAGTACCAGGATAAAATACATAAAGCGAAAAATAACTTGAAAAAAATTACCAAGGAAGACTTCAATCTCTTTAAGCATGAGAATGAAAACCGCTATGGAGGGTTCCTGAAAATCGTGTACCTCTACTTTGGCCAAAGAAATGACGAGGACCACATACAAGGTTCCTTCCACTATGGGTTCTTTCTCCGTCGAGTAAAAAATATAGTAATAGATTCTGTTACGAAAAGTCTCATCCTAAAGTACGAAAATGTGTCCAATGTAGAAAGGTTCCTCAACTATAGGTTTGTCCAAATTTTAAATGCCTTTATCGTTTCGGTTAATGAGTATGTGAAGAGAAGGGATTCTCTTCTGACGCAACGGAAGGGCGTGATCCAGCTGAGGCAGGATATTTCTGCCTTAAGGGAGGACTTGCGGAAGGCAATGCTAAGCGCGGCTCCCCCGGATGTGCGCGATTTGCTGGTAAGTGGGCCCCACAGCGTGCCGCAACCACGTCGTTGCATTTTCGGTTGTTGTATATATACATTGTTGTTGCATTTTCGGTTGTTGTATATATACATTGTTGTTGCATTTTCGGTTGTTGCATTTTCGGTTGTTGCATATATACATTGTTGTTGCATTTTCGGTTGTTGCTTACCCGGTTGATTCCCCCACACACACACGCAGGAGGATCTCCTCACCATTGACCAAACGACGAAGGAAGAAATAGAACGAAGAACACACATCCTCCTTCCGTTGAAAAGCGTCCTCTTCATCTACTGCTCCGCCATGGAATCGAAGGAGAAAAAGAAATTCATAAAATTGCTGATGAAGGAGAGGGAGAAGTACAGGCGGATGAGTCTCGACGCAGCGGGGCACCCTGAACAGACCCACTTATGCGGACCCACCTGGGGTAACCTGACCCCACGGAGTGCACTCAACCTAGAGAACTATCTACCCCCCACATTTATAAGGGAATATGAAGAGTTGCATCTCTGCTGGGACAACATGCTCATGTTTAATTGTCACCTGCTCGATGTTCTGCACGAGAAGATAATCATCTGCATCGACCCCTTCCAACAAATGAAGAAGTACCTTCTTAAGAAGTTCCGAAGGGACGAGGAAAAGTACGTCTACGTGAAGTGGAAGTGCGGTTGGGAGATTCACGCCGTTGGAGGGGACTGCCAAGGGGGAGTTGCCCCGTTGGGGAAGGAGCTTCCAAGTGAACAAGGACACAATACCGACACGAGCCACGATAAGACGGACCTCCCCAACAAAGAGGATCATGTTGCTCACATCACAAACAAGATAAGGAGCTACCGGAAGAGGGGCTTTAACGTTGTGTTCAGAAACGTGGATGAACTTATTTACTCACTTGTGAACGAGGGCACAGATGGGTCTGGAACTGTGTACCTCTTTGCCGACTCTGTTGAAGGGATTGACTTCACGAAGATTGGACAGGACCACCACGTCATCCTATGCGATTATAAAAAGAGGAATCTACTTAACCTGTTTGCTTACTATTACGACAAGGGGGCGAAAAGCCGTTCGGCTGCGGAGTTCCCATCGGTCGTGAGGGCCATGCACGAGGAGGAGGTAACTCTATGCGTACATCCACCCACGTGTGCACATCGTATTATGTGTTCTTTTTCACCCTTCGCAAATTTTCCCCGTTTGTGTTGCGTGCCCCTATTGCAGGTTCTGCGCCGAGCGGCTGACCTGCTCGATAAGCATGCCAAACATGGTGACGAAGAGGAGACGCAAAAGATCCAGTCGGAAGACTCACAAGAGAAGGAGAAAATTGAACGAAGCGAAGAAAACGAATTAACCGTTCTTACCACTCCCACGGAAAAACTTGTCATCCTAACCTATGCGGCCTACCTGCTAACGCAGTCCCTCGGGATGATGAGAGAGAGATACAAGTTCCCCCACTGCAACTTCGTAAAAATGGTTAAACGGGCCAGCAAGCTATTCAACAGAGAGAAGAGCAAAGACAACGAAGCGTATGTGCTAAACTTTTTCTACTTTCACATTTTGTCCTTCATCGATAGTAAGCATACTCTATTGGTAAATTTTCTGCTGAGCATTTACCTGGATGTTTACCACTACAAAGCGATAAAGTGGAAGGAAGTGTTTTTATTTTTTCGAAGCTACAACAAGGGGTGGGAGAAGCGCTTACTTCGCTCCATTGGGGATAAGCGAAAGAGGGACGCTGCATCCGGAGAAGGGGATTGTCCCGTTAAGCATCACAACGATACAATCTCACCAGGGGATGATCCCGTTAAAAATGTGGACACTTCATGTAGGAGTATTTCAAATGAGGGGTTGTCCTCCCCCTTTCAACGCGAAAAGTGTACCTCTCAGGGGGGGAAAGAAAACTTTCAGAATGACGAAGAGAACTGGTTGAGTGACGTGTGGGATAGTTCCTCTGCGTATGAAAGTAGCATATGCGATGAAAACTTTGGCTTGGTGGATAATGAATTAGGGGGGGAACATTATTCTGTGGATTTACCCAGGGAGGAGGGACAGTGGGATGGAAGAAGTGAATCCTTGGAAGGTAAGACAAACTTTTGGGGAGAAAAAATGGCCTATGGGGTGAAGGAAAATAGGGAAAGTCAAATTGTAAAGTGTGTGGACCAATCATTGCAGCTGCTTTATGTAGAGAAGAGGAAGCTGAGGGGGGTGTTCTGCGGGGGGGAAGAGGAGGAGCAGTTGCAGCGGCATGATGATGGTGATCAGGAGGCGCCTGTTAAGAATGGCAAAGCGAAAAGTGGAGAAACGGCAATCCATGTATGCCACCACACTGACAGCAGCGATGACAACGAACTGGACCAATCCGTTCACGCGATTCGTGAGGAGGAAGACTCCATCGACTACTATCTGCCGGAGCTTCTACATCTGAGAAGGAGAAACCCTTGCGTCTTCAAAAAATTACTGCAACATATTAAGAAGAACAAAAAGACATGGAACAGATACGTTAGGACGAATTCCCATGTTACCGAACCGACAGGTGGTACAGGTTGTGCAGGTGAAGAGAATAAAATGGAAGACACGTTTCCACTGAAGGAGTTTACCAAGCCATCCATGTTGTTTTACAAAATGGTCATCGATAAAATTGTTAAGAAGGAGGAGTTTGTCCTGTCGGTTAGGAAGTACGTAGATGTAAAGCTGAGCGGAATGATTTACTTGGACAGAGAATTGGTGAACAAAAATTTGTGCCATTTCGTTGCATCTCACATTGGTGTAAACTCTGCGTTCATCATGGGGGGAGAGCAATCTATAAGGCACATAACAGGCGAGCGTGATAATTCCCACAGTGGTGATGTGAATTCGGGGGAACTCTTCATAGAATCCGTGCAACGGGGAGACTACTTCAACTCCCTCCTCAGAGAAAGAAAAAAGCTGATCATACTTTTGCAAAAGAACCGACACAGCTTTGCCTTATCAACGGTGATGCTAAGCAACAACAATGTGCTATACGTAGACGTAAAAAATGCGTCCAACTCCGTGTCGTCAAAGCAGAATGACGTGATCGTGATGGACCTTGGGGAGGAGGAGGAAGACGTCCACAAGGCGGAGAAGTACATAAAGGAGAACACACACAAGATATACTTTGTCTATTATAACCGCATGGATAGTCTGTCACCTACCCTGATGCAAAACGCCATAGTGGTTAACCTGGACTTCGCGCACAATTCGAGGGACTACCTGCACTTTCTACACTTCTGCTTTAGCTGCATGAGTGTTCGTAACGCATCAAGTGTGAAAGAAATAATCGCGGAGGAAGACCACACCAGGGGGGATACTTCCAGGTGTCTTTTCTTCACCATTTTGTTTTTCTCCCTGTTGAATGAACAGGGTCCCGTGGAAAACCTAAACGTCAACGTGGATTTGCTAAATGAGATGGTTGGCACAGTGGAGGCATTTTGCGAAGTGGCCCAGAAGGGCGGTCGCTACGCAGAGGTGGGTCAACTGGAAAATCACCACCAGGAAGCTGCACAGCGAGACAACCTGGATGACCGTGCAAAATACAAAGCGAACCTGAAAAACGCAGAGAAATGTAGGGACTTCCTCTCCAATCATTTGAGGGCATTTGTGGAACTCCTCTTTCCCCAGGAACTTATACTAACGAAGAACATGCTGCACTCCTTTGTCTGTAATTTATTCTCGAGCAAAATGAGCAGAAACAATCCTTCCGTGATAAGCAATGTGTTGCAAATGCCCACCACCATCACCACGTTGCATGGAATGGTTCACTATATGTGCAAAAACTTCCACTTGAGGGAGAAAATTTTTAAAAGGAATAAAAGCATGCACTTGTATGAAGGGGCACAGCTGATCACTCTAACGGAAGGGATACTCCTTTCAGAGTGGCAGCTTATTAACAGAGCCCACAGGAGAAACACCCTTCAGTTGATATATCATTACTTGGAGCAGTTTTCCTGCTTTGCACCGATGAGGCAGGCGGTCAACGCCACGTCGACCTGTATGTGCTTACTGGACGGGTTCAGCGCGTCCCCATCGTTGCATCTGTGCGTCTCCTCATCATTGCGTTTGTGTGTCTTCGTTGCGTCCCTGCCTACACCATTGCGTCTTTCCTTTGCACCCCTCCACATGCCCCTGCAGTGAAGTACCTGACGGAGGAATACAACTCCCTGCTGAGCCACATCAGAAGCATGAAAGGAGAAATTAGATACCTCATCCAAATGGCGGGATCGCCCGATCTGCAGAATGACCCCTTGGGGGAGATGCTATCGGATTTACTCACCTTCAGGGTAAGGCACTCCGCAGAAAAAATTAGCGCAATTATGGAAGGGAATCTCTTCACCTTCACTATTCGCCTTAACTGTTTTTCTTCCCTTCCCCGTGCAGGTGCCGCACAAGTGGGATGCCCTCTCCAGGGGGGAAAACGACTTGCGCGAATTCTTTGCAAACGTGAAGAAGAAGCTGAGCTACCTGAGAAACCTGATAAAGACAGATCAGCGGGGAGGTAGACACGTCTACGACGTCTCTATGTTTAGGAATCCGCTGCTCTTCTTTTACTCGGTCTACCTCACCTATGCGCGTAGCATGAATGTGCCAGTCAATAGCCTGAACGTGTCCTTTAAGTATTGCGACGGAATTGGCGGGTAGGCGACCGGCACGGAAGCAGGCACATGGTTACAATGCAGTGCATATCGTTGTGTAGATCGTTGTGCAGACTGCCGTGCAAACCACTTATCGAACCGCCGTGCACCCCCCTCAGGAACGAGGATGGCATCTGGCTGCTGCCCATACGGACGTATAAAGGCGAATTCGTGACGACCTCCCAACCGTTCGTGCATAGATACATCCACAAGAGAAATAGCATTTTCATGAAAATTTGCGACGAGGAAAACAGGCAAGTTGTACCAGCGGATGGAAGAGAGGACAGTGGGGAGATTGACCGGGAAGCTGGCCCCGAGGAAGGTACTCTTAACGACACCACAAAAACGGAAATAGGGAACCCTACCCCCCAAATGGACAACCAAGGTGAAGAGGTGAATCACCCTAATGGAGGACTGCCTCCACAAAAAGGAGAAGTCACTCGAATCCATAGAACCAATAACTATTGGGAATACGCCCACAAGAAGGAAAACCAATTTTACTACGACTCACCCTACATTTATGTGAGGATAAAAAAAAACAAGCAGAGTGAAAACGCTCAAAATGAAGGAAATGAAAAAACTCACACCAGTGGCATATACAACGAGGATGGCGATAAGGGCGGTCTTAATAAAAATGGAAAGGATGCACAAAATGGGGACGGGTTCGAAAGAGAAAGAAGCAATCCTGTTCAGTGTTATGAGGAAGGGGGAATGGAAAGGATGAGTTTATCTGGCTACAGTGCAGATAAATTAACATGTGCCTTTAGCGCCTTCAAGAATAACGACCCCTTCGATAGGAACGACTTTGTGTTTTATTGCCCCGTCTTGACTTTCAACCCGAAAACGCGAAAACGTAAGACTTGACCCTTTTTTGTGCATGCAAGTTGTATACACACGGGCAGTTGTTTAGAACGGTGTCCCAAATGGACTGGCGTCTCCCCCATTGGAATGGAGGCATGTGGTAGCCAGTGTGGCGCAACGATAAGGGCATGACCCCTTCAAACAGACATATCCCTTTTTCGTAACATTTGTTTACTCCCCCCCGCAGATGATAAAACGCTCTTCTTCCTGCCCATTCCGTGCATATACAGCAAGACAATTTACAAGAAGCTCAAAGTGCACATGTTACTGTAGCGTATCCATTTCCTTTGGATCGCGTTATGCTCCCTTTTGGGAAGTCTCCTTTGGGGCAGCTTCATTTTTTCCGCGATTTGTTCTGCTTAACTGTCATTCATTCATTCATTCATTCATTCATTCAATTTTTTTTTTTTTTTAACACCACGCGTGGCCCCCTGGCATACACACGCATACATGCATGGAACTACTATGATGGCTAACTCGTGGCACAAGATTGTTGCAACTACCCACACAGTCAAAACAAGTTGTCTCTGCAATTCATTAATTGGCGGTGCGATTATTGTGCGTACAGTTCTGCGTGGACTCTCCTGAGGAGGAACACGGGCCATGGTCTACACACAGGGGTGGCGGAAAAGCGCACGGGAGGAAGTACAAACCTCCTGAGGTCAAGCACGAAAATTACGCAACACACACATGACATGCACATATATCCTGCACACCCCACGCTAACCCAATGAACGAGCACGAAATCAACGAACTGGAGGAAATAAGAAACACCATTCTGAGAAAGAATGAAAAAGGGGGGCACTACTACACAACCGTTATTAACACCTTTTTATTAGTTGCCCATTTTGTTCTGTATGCCTCTATTGTCTTTGTGCACTTCTCCTATCGAAACGATGATTTTACGAACTGCTTCCACAAAGCCATTTCCTCTGTCGTTAAGAATGAGTATGCTAGTATCGATGACATAGAAGTTGCTCAGAGGGAATTCTCCGGCATGACTCAAGTGTGCAACTATGGCCGAATTCATTTTTCGAGATATGAGTTGGAGGGGGGCTCCAACTACATCCTATCCTTTTATAATTCGAGTGCCAGTACATATGTAGGTGGGTAGCGGAGCGTATATCAGTAGGAACAACTCGTCTATCCCATTTAGTTACTCGTTCGTTTTTCTCCCTGTGTCTATTTCGTTACTTGTTCTTCCCCCCCGTGCAGACTACTCAGTTGCGTTCCACAAGTTGTTCCATTCGACTATATTCAAGTCCCAATCGAGCATAAGTATTAGTCACGCCTACCACTGGTACGAGTGGCTCCTGTTCCTTTTCCTTAACATGAGCTCGTTCATGGTGGTGTATCGGAAGTGCATCTCTCGGGGGTTAGTTCGTCTTCGACAGGGGGCACGAGCTGCATCAGTTGAATCCGTTGCATCATCTGCATTGGCAGCACCAGTGGCGGTGCTATCAGAAAAGTTACGCCCACCACATGCATACACACAAGCGAAATGCCGTCCCTTTATTTTTTTATCCCCCCTTTACCAGAAAAAAAATGAACATCCTGCACCTCGGCCTAGTTACCCTCATCGACCTGAGCATCCTCTACGAGCAATTTATAGGTACTCAAGGGAACAGTGGGAAAGGGATTCCACGTGCCTATATTATGTGGTTGCTTAATCTTGTGGTGTCTCTGTCCCTCCCCTCTTCCTCATTTTGGTCATTTCGACATTTCGTCATTTTTTTTTTTTTTTTCCCTGTAGACACGGTTGAGAATTACTCTGTGCACGAAAAAGGCGTCGATCTGATAATTTGCTCCTACTACCTTTTCCTCATTTTAATCGTCCTGAAAAAATTGTCAAATCACTGGAAGGTCCTTTTCATCCCGGTGCAAATAATTCGGACAACTGTTGCGCACAACTACATGCTGCTCCTCTTTCTTCTTTCCTTTCTGCTGTTGATACTCATAAATTATTTTTCGAGTAAGGGGGGAGTTTGTTCCTCACTGGGTGTGTGCATGTGCCTTTTCTCCTTGGACGAGCTACTAATGAGTAGTAATATGTGCAATCCTATACTGTGATATACCCCTTTGTATCTCTTCCAGGCGGGGAGAAGCTCAAGGCCTACTTCAGTTCCGTCTTCACCTTCCAAGACGACTCAAAATACAAGAACGAATTTGTATACAACTTTTTCGTTGTTATAATTTACAGCTTTTTTTTTGTGCCCATGATTACAGTTGCTTCCACCGCGACTGCCTTTTTGCTGATAAACAATCATGAGGACCTTTTCGGTAGGCAGTTCGGTGGTCACGTGAGGAATGGGCATTCCACCTCATTCATTACTTCCATTGCGAGGGAACTACACAGGAGCTGCACACATGTTCTTTCACTCCCCTCCCTTCATGTAGATTGTAAACCTCGAAGCAGTCATCTATGGGACAAACTAAGGGAGTACTTTTTCTTCCTGAAGGAGAAAAATGAAACGGTAAAAAAGAGCAGCTTCGTCAAGGGCGAATACTTAGCTACTCCAATAGGGGGAAGTAATAAACAAGCCATAGACAGACGCATAACAAAATGCTTGACTCCACACACATACCTGTACAGGAAACACCCGGACGAAGAAAAGAAATGACCTACGAAGAATACGAAGAGAAGAAAAATAAAATAGACATCCTCAAGATTTGCAGCGTGATTCTTTTTTTTCTTTTTTTTATATTTTTTGTGCTGAAAATATTTTTTGACCAGAATACGATGACCCACCTTGACGTGCATTACTCGCACCAGTTGGGGGCGCCCTTCGTCACGAAGCAGGGAGGGGTAATGCATTAGGGCGCCTAAAATGTGGAAGAGTGTCTGGCGTGACATCGTTACCATGCCAATCTGACCGATCAAACTGCGTTAACTATGTTAACCGCGTTAATCGCGTTAATCGTGTTAACCGTGTTAGCCGCTTTAACTGCCCGCCCCCCCTTGTGCAGGAAAAATCGTTCGACACGCTGACGCACACGTCCGAGTACCTGCAGTTCCTCAGCGCCGTCGTGATAAATAACATAATGAGAAATAAGAAAAACCTAGACAATAAAAAGCTGTTTAAATTGGAAGCGGCCTTCGAGGGACAGAACATCTTTGTTTACGAAGACGTCTTCCACATTTTCCCCTATGACGTGTTGGTGAAGCTCAGCGATGGGAAGGAAGGTAAAGCGCGCTTCGCTGCCGGAGCGTGTGTGCGGGTGGACACAAAAAATGAGCCACACGTCGGTACAATGCGCGTCGTGCGAATATGCGTCGTGCTAATATGCATCTCTTCATGCCGCCCCACGTTGACCTTCTTCTCAACTCCCCCAAAGTGTCGGACGAAATAGCCGTGGAGAATCCCCTACTTTCAGACGAGCCCGTCACAGGTAGGCAGAGGAGAGGGCCATCCCCATGTCTGAACGGGCACGCACCCCGTTATGTGCACCCTGTTATGTTCACCCCGTTATGTACACACCATTATATACACACCGCAACTGCGCTCGCCTTTTCGCCGCTTCTTCCCCACGCAGACCCGCACGCACTGCGCGAATACGAAGACACGCTTGACAACAGAAAGGAAGTCATAAAACACTACGACGCGTATGCCCTACTGTACAACTTTGAGCAAAACCTGTTCATTCTATTAAATGTAACACCAGAAAGTGACTGAAAAAAAAAAAATAAAATAATATGAACGTTCATGTGGACATAGCAAACTTTTTTCTGCATTTTAGCTAGCCAGATAGCTTTTTTTTATTTAATTTTTTTTTTTTTTTTTTTCACCCGGGCAGGCTTCCTTCAATGTGCAGAACAATGGCCTGTTCAGACAAACCAAAGACGTCTTCATCCAGGAGATGACCGAAATTAAAAACCCGCAGTACACAACTAAACTGATCATTCTGATATTCCTCTTAATCGTAACAGCGGGTTATTTCCTACTGGTAATGTACATGCTGTACTACGTGCGGAATCGATTCTTCCTGTTGTTCTTCAGCTTCTTTTTTATCATTTGTCTGTGCTTCTTTGTATTTAATTTTATGACACTGACATCTGTGAGTCACTCGTATGACTACGTTGAGCATATAAAGAACAGGAACATTGCAGACACGTTTAATCTAAACAAGCTGGGGAAATTCAAGTCACTTTTGGACGACCTGTTACGGATAAAAGTGTGCAAATTTTACGGGAATTTGTTTTGTCACATTATTCTTGTTACAATTGTGCTGAAGTTTTATTGCTTCTTTTTTGTTAACTATTTTGCTTCATTTATCAAGTACAAGTTTCACTTCCTTTTCGTGACGGCGTCGGTGTTCATCTTCGTCTGTTTGACGTCCCTCTTGGGTAAGAGAAAGGGGTGAAATGACGGTGTCTGCTACGTTTGCTTCGACCTCCCCACCGGTGTATCACCTCATTACATCAGTATCTGATCACTTCTTCGCGTACTCATCTGATTGCCACCCCCCATCGCAGGCTCCTACACCTACCTGAACACCAGCATAGGCCTGCAAAAATGGACGATGCTGTTTTACCACGTCCAGACGAGCGAAAAGTACTTCGCCTATGAGTTGCTAAGTAGTTTCCTTTTCTTTTTCTTCCTCTTCTACATCACGTCAATATACTTGTACATTTTTTTAAAAAAAAATGAAAACACAGTAACAGTTAAGCTCAAGGAAGATCAGGAAAATTCACTTCCCTTTGACAACCTAGTCCTTCACCATCTAGTCCTTGACGACGATGATATTTTGCTCCACTTCAAGGCCATCCTCTACACCATAGACAAGACCTTCGAAAAGGTGAGGATACTATGGGAGAGGAATCAGGTGGGGCAATTACTAAATCAGCAGATCCAGTGGTATAATCAGTACTGTTATCAAAAGGCTTTGCAGGAGAATATGCTAAATTGGTATGACCCTAATGGATATATGCTTCAGGAGGGGGGTCAGTTCGTTCAGGCGTCTGAACCTGGTGGTTGGTGTGAGGGTGGGGTCGCACCCCAAGTGGGGAATACTGCCGTGGTGAATAAGGAAATGGGCAGTGATCATGGTGGGGTCCCCCTTTCCGGTTTTACCGAACCAATCAACCAGGGTGGTGACCCAGAAATGAACTCCCAAGAGGTGAACATGCAGTCGTCGCAAGGTGAACAAGGGGGAGATCCATCAAATGATGAATCAAGTCTGCACGATGAGGAGGAAGTCGACGTGGTGGTCACGACTTCACAAAACTACAACGAGTTCGAAATGGTCCAGAAAACGCAGAACATGCATTTATTCTTCACGAAGCTGCTGAATGGGAAGTATGACTTTGATTTTTTGCATGATCAACCGGGGGGGAATGCACAGGGTGGAAAGGGCCAAAATGGCGAAACTAAAAAGCGGCTGTTGAATTTTTTCAGAAGAGGGGTTTACGACAAGACAGCAGTCGAGAGGAAGGATAAAAAAAAGGAACAGAAAAGAACTAAGCTGAAACACATGCTAGCCAATTTGGTTGACGATTTGGCTAGTATAGAAAAAATAAAAATATTATTCACCTATATCTTATTTTTGAAAATAAAACGACACATCCTGATGAGGAACATACGCCAAGTGGATAGAGTGACTAGCGAACTGAAGGCCGAATACCAAAACAGAGTCCTCTACAAGAAGCACCTCATCAATTTGCAGCGGAAGATGGCTGACCAGATCGATGAGTTGGAACAGGACATCCTTATACGGAACAAGCTGAAGGGCACCCTCATCCGTGTCATAGAAGACGGAACGTGTAAGGGAGGAGAGAAAATCGGTGTGCAGGGAAACGACGTAGTGCAGTTGCCACGTTACGCAGCAGTTGCCACTTTACGCAGTCGTTGTTGCAAGACCATCCATGTGCAGGTGTCCACACGGGGTCACTTCTTTCTAGGGCCTTGCACCTTCCTAATTATACTTCTCCCTTATTTAACCCCCCCTTTTTTCAGTCTACCAGAAGGATGAGAAGGTCGAAAAGGAGATCAACACCCCCTCGGAGTCGACACCGCAATCTGGCCCAGGCGCTTTGGAAGAGCAGATACCCCCAGAGAAAAAACAAAAATAATGTGAAGCAACATGACATGGGTTTTTACTTCGTGAAGGTACTTCCCTGAAGGAGCTGATTGGCGATGTGTGCAACTCATGTTTGGGGTACATATCCAATTAGAAAAAATGGGATTACATTTTCATGTAGATTTTTTTTTTTTTTTTTTTTTTTTTGTGAAGAGGCTCCTTTCAACTGGCAACAGGTGTGATGTAGCACCAATTAAGTTGGTTTCTATTCGCTTTACGCATCCTTACAAGGTGGGCTTCTGAAGGAGGGGGCTCACCCAGTGGGTCATATCACAATAGTGAGCATTAGAGTAATGACGAACAGGTTACCTTCGCGTGTTGCGTTGTGCATTTCGGAACAGTTGCAGTGCGAATGTGCTGGTTTGTTCGGCTCATATTTCTTTGCGGTCACCCCGAGCCCGTTTTCGCATTTTGCGGGTGAGGCCATCGTAAACACAGCAGCATCAACACATTCTTGTATCGGATTTTTGTTCTTAATACTAGTTGGTCGTGCGTGGCAGGTATATGGCTTATGTAGGCAAGGAGATATTCCTTTTGCCGTTTTTTTTTTTTTTTTTTTTTATGTATTTTTTTTTGGGCTCTATTTTGTGTTTTTCGTTGTGCTCTTTGTTATGCTCTTTGTAGTGCCCTTTTTTTGTGTTTTTTTTTCTCTATTTTTTTTTTCATGTGCGTCCCGCTGGTTAACAGGCTATGATCAGCGAAAGGAGGTCTCTGTGAAACGCCCATTTTGTGCAAAGCATAGCAGTAGTGAAACGAATACATGTATGAGCGGGTGATCGTGTTAGGTCACATGTAGGGACGACGTTTTCTGGCAGATTTGCAGGGGCCCTTCCACCCGGTTGAGTGTACCAGCACAACACAACCCAGTGTGTGCTAATCCGAAAGGGAGAGCAGTTCCCCCCTACACTGTTTTGAATAATCGCTGAAAAACATGTCCTGAGGGAAAAATAAAATAAAATAACTTTTTGTCCTACATGGCCACAAAAATAAGGTTAAAAACGTTGACAGGAAAAAAATGCCCGTGCTAATTGGCTTTCTCCTGTTGCCCCTTCTGTTATTCGATTTTTACGACACACTCAAGTTAAGAAACAGCGCAGATCGTATCATCCACGTGTCTGAAAAGGGGGGCTGTTTGCCAAACCCGTGGTCGTTGAGTCATAGTATAAATGCAAGGCATCTCTTTATTCACAACAAGAATGGATTTGAAGGCAGGCTCAAATTTGATAGGAAGAACGCGGGTGTGCAACGGAGGAAGGAGGAGCTGTTCCTCAGTAGAGACGAACCGGGCTTTGCAAAAAACGAAATGAAAATAGAGACCTTTAAGAGCCCAAGTGGGAATGAATTCCTATGCACCAAACTGGTGATGAATGATCAGGAGAAGAGGTTCATCGTGGACCTGTGCAGTGACAACAGTTTTTTGTTTTCACGGGGGGAAGACATCCTCCTTAAAAGTAATCGTAGCAATGGTGTTGCCCCAACCGAATCGGAGAGGGGACCCCCTCATCTCCTGTTCGGACGAGAAGACGTGCAAAATGTGCACGAAGAGCTCTACCTGAACAATACCAAGGTGGATGTAGAGAGAGTGGTGAAGGCAAAGGAAAGTAGGGAGAAGAAAGTTTTTCAATTCTACCTAATGGAAGAAAAACAAATGGACAAGAATTTAGATGGGATTATCGGATTTGATTTTTTTTCCAACTTTGACTCCTTCCTGTTTGATACGATTCGTATGAAGATAGAGTTAGGTGGGGACGCCGCTTCGAATAAACTACAGGAGCAGTGGGCAAGCACCCCCGATGGGCACTGCCACAAAGTAGACCTACACAACTATAGCAATCACATAAAATATTTCAGCGTAGATGTAAATAACCAGCTGTATAAGGGTCTCCTAGATTCGGGCACTTCAAAGACGCTGCTCATAAACAGTGACGTGAAATTGGAAAGGGAAGACGAACGGGGTGATGATAGCGTCCCTGTAGAGAATATACTAAACCAGAGGTTCACGGTGAGGAAATTAAAAAAGGTTAATCGCTTTGCTATTCTGTCGAAGGAGAGTGAAGTAGGAATGCCCCTCCAAATGAAGGAATTATATGCAAATGAAAATGTGTTCCCATATTTGGACTCCAACGTAGTTTTGCTCGGTTTGGACTTTTTGCTGAACCGCAAGTTCCTCTTCGATTTAAAAAATGGCAAGCTCTACATGTACTGTGAAGGGACTACGTGTTCACCTCACGCTATGAGTGAAGGCAACCTTGTTAGCGGTTCTGCCACCAGTGGGGCAAACAATTCCATCATTGATCATCTGAAGGTGGACCAAAAGTGCGCCGAAATATATGAACAGCTGAAAAGCAAAAAGCTAAGCTTCCTCAATATAACAAACGAGTTAGAAAAAGACAACATAGATATGCAGGATTGTAAAAGCACTAACGATGTGATTAGGAGGTATGCCATAAAGGTTATCTACGGGAAGGAATACCTCCCAAGGAGGGAACCAACTAGGAAGGATCCCGAATTTGAGCAAAGATACAAAGAGATGACTACCTTCTTTAAGAAATTATCCCCAGAGGAAAAACAGAACATGCTAAATAAGATGGTTCACACTTTGAGGAGTGACTACAGAGATGGTAGTTTTGGGGACCCTTCATCTGGAGGAAGTGATCCAACGAATGAGCAACACAACCCCCCGCGTAATAATCACGAGTATGAAAGGGCATCCGAAATAATAGAAAAGTACGTAACACAGGAAATTGAAAAGAAGCAATATTCCTTGCACCGATTCAAGTCTTGCAACGCAAATCGAAGGAATGAAAAGGCAGTGGAAGAAGAATACACCCATTTGAGTGCCCTTTACAATGCACACCCGGAGTTTAGCTTCGAAATATTAAACGACTTTAAAAGGGAACTCTCTGCCCGACGCATCAATGTGAATGCACTGCAGAGTGAAAACGATATAATACGAAAAGTGGCAGAGACACGGGTGTACAACCAGAATGCGAATTCGAACAAGGAGGGTAGAAACAGGAAGAGGAAAAATATCATCGTGAGGAGATTCTCAAATGACGATAATAATATACACACACAAATTATAATTAGACGTAATGGATTGGATCCAGATGACGATGACAGTGAAGACAACACAGAGGAAGGGAAGGACGGCAAGTACCATCAGTATGGCAACATGGAAAGGATGGATGATCTTTTTCCTAACTCCCTGTTTTCAGGAATATTTAAAAATTTCTTCGGGGATAGTAACCGAAGTGAACACTACCGTAGTGGGGGCGACGACACTGATGACGCTGGGGGGGATGATGGAGAAGAGGGTCACCAGGATGGAGACCTACTCTCCGAACTGAACAACTTCTTTGGTTTTGGCAACATGGGGGAAAACTTTTTTAGGAAAAAAAAAAAAAGCGTCATAGGGTTCAAAACGAAGGAACCCACAAATGGAAATGCTGATCCAGAAGGGGAGGGTAAGAAAAAAGGGAACGGCACTTCGGGTGACACTTCGAACGACATTTCGAGCGACATTTCAAATGCCATAAAGGAGGAGAAGGACACGGATATTATCTACCTGCTGAACAAAGTGCAGAAGCTTAATGACGCCAATTTGAAAAGCTTCATTTTGCAATCGCTCAAGAATGACAACGTGCGTAGGATCCTCGTCGACGCGCTGAAGAAGGGCTACCAGAGCGCCCACGAGGAATGCCGCACGCAGGGTGACAACAAGGGGATGTACCTCCTGCAGATGCTGAAGCAAACGGGCATCTTCTGAGGGGGAGCCGTAAATCGATAAATCGGTAAATCGCTGAATTGGTGAGGAGGTCTCTACAAAGATTCTGCGAAGCGGCCACAGGCGCACCGTCGAACCGGTGACCCACTCGTGTGCGGCGCCTTTTGTTCTGTAAAAAATATTTCTTCACTGTTGCTTTTTTTTTTCTCAAATTTTTTCAAAATTTACGCCCCTATCCGAGCCATTTTGCAAATGGGCTAAGCTGTTTACGTTTTTGCATTCTGCGTTTGGGGCGATTTTTTCACCTACATGCTCGTGCGGTGCGCGCTCTCCATGTGACGAATGCCCCTACGCACACGCCCCACGTGGTGCCTTTTCCTTTTCAACCAAACAACATCGGGGGGGCACAGTTGGCCATGCCACCACCCCTGCCAGTTTAATTTATCATTTGTGTTATGTCGTCGCCTTGAGGGGCTCACCAGGAGAAACGCGGGAAAATCACGCAGTTGGGATACCGTTCAAATGAGCCATTTCCTTTGCCCCCGTTGAGCCTACTTTCTCTTAACCCAATTCTTTTTATTTTTCCCCAAGTAGTAGATTGGCCGCTTTTGTCACGGGTTGAAGGAGCAAACTGCTGCATTCTGCCATTCGCTTTTAATTAGCACAACATGAAGCGTATCCTTTGGGAAGGAAAAAGAGGAAGAACCTCCCTCCGCCCGTTCCGCCCGTTCGTAAATTTGGGCTACTTACACAACGTGGGGAGGAAGGACGTGCACACAGCCCGGTACCTCTGCCTGAACAACGACAAGCGGACTCTCAACAAGTTGGCAAATTTAAAAAACATCCACCTGAAGAAAAACACCTGCACAGGCAAAATGGAAATATTCATCGACGATTCGATTTTGTTAACAAATGGGAAGAACGTACTTTCCTTCGAGAGCTTCGATCTGTGCTTTTTGATAAAGCATGAGTTACTGCGAAATAGGGAGAAGATGGATTTGCAGAAAATGCCCTTAACCTTGACGGCTAACAATTTGGTCGATTTTTTGGAGGGGGCGGTACCCCAAGGGGAAGACAAAATGCACACCAAAGAGGAGGATAAAAAGGTGCACTTCCAACAGCAGAGAGCCATCATGGAAAATAAAATCTTTGAAAATTTTCAAAACGATTTAATTCTTTACCAAAATGGACAGCCAAATATGATGGACAGAGTGAAGAAGGGGGGAGAGTCCCAAACGATTGACTTGCCGAAAAGTCTTAATTATGTAGAAAATTACAAAATAAAAAATTTGACGGAGGAAGAAAATAATGTGTACAATAAATACATTTCAATTTTTGAAAACATCCATGGAGTTAAGTTAAAAAGAGCAAATCACTTCGAAACTCCTGTGCAGGATTTTCATGTGGAAGAGAAAATAAAAAATTTGATAAAAAATATGAACAGTTCAGGCATTTTTTTATTTTACAAATGCACACAAATTTTGAATTCCTTCGTTTTTAGTTACCTATTTTTGCATGGGTATATAGGTTATAAGGATGTGTATCGGTGCTGCAACTTGGAGTCCATTTATCAGTTTTTCAAATGGGGTTACGTGTACGACGTGCACGGCGCAAAGGACGCGGGCGCGCTGCTCGCCCTGTCGTCGTTGCGCGTGTTTGAGGCGCTCCTCCGGCGGGAAGAGGTGATGAAAATTGACCAATCAGAATGGCTAATAAAAATGGCTAATCAGAATGGCTAATCAAAACGACTAATCAAAACGACAAAGCGAGATGACCTTGCAGGATGACGAAGTAAGTGGTGATGCGAAATGTGTAGATGAAATGGCCCTACTGCACGAACGGCTTAGTGCTCCCCCTTGACTACGACACGGTGACCGTCTTGGCGAGGCAGCGTGGGCGGTCGGGGTTGTTGCCCCGTGCAACGGAGGTGTAGTAGGCGAGCATCTGCAGGGGGATGACGGCCAGCAGGGGGGTCAGCAGCCCGTTGTTGGGGATTAAAATAATGTCATCGGCAAAGTGCTTGCACAGGTCTTCGTCGTCCGTCAGGCAAATGATGTGCGCACCCCTGGACTTTATCTGCTCACCCGTATTGATCATTACATTTTTGGAGGGGTCATTAAAGACGAGCATAATTACAGGCATGTTTTCTTCCCCACCGAGGAGTGCATAGGGTCCGTGTTTTAAGGCACTTCCAGTAAATCCTTCGCAGTGAATATAAGTGAGTTCTTTAATTTTTAGGGCCCCTTCCAAGGCGATTGGGTAGCTTAACCCGTTTCCCACAATGAGCATCGACTTCGCATTGGTGAGTTTATTAGCAAGCATTTTGCACTTCGCTTCACATGATTTAACAGTTGTACCAGCATATAGGGGAAGTCTATGCATGGAATTGATTAAGGCGCTTACCTTAGAGTGGGAAGAGTGGTAGGTTCCCTTTTTGTTTTGAAAAAACCAAATAGCTATTAATGTGAGGACGGACACTTCTGCAGTGAAACACTTGGTGGAAGCAACTCCAACTTCTCTTCCAGCATTTAGATACACGCCCCGTCCAGTCATATTAGCAATAGTAGATCCAACAGAATTAACAACAGACAACTTTTTTAAATTCAGATCGTCAGCTAATTTACAAGCCTTAATAACATCCCTCGTTTCTCCACTTTGCGATATGAAGATAACTCCTTCCTTTTCCTTCGGGATGACGGAAACGTTGAAGTCTGTAGGATCCATGACCTGGACTGTGTTGAAGCAATTCAAGTAGTGCATTACATACTTTGCAAAAAGTGCAGCATAGTACGACGTCCCACAACCGATCAGCATAATATTTTCAATCTGGGAGAGTTCATCTACGTAGGGATCTAGACCCCCTAATTTTACGGAGCTATTTAGAATGCTAAATCTGCCACCATTATTTAACGTCTTGGATAAGGTAATTGATTGCTCATGTATTTCCTTCAGTGTCCAGTGAGGAAAAGGGTGGGGTGTCTTCTGTATAACAACCTCTGGTATGCTTTCCACTTTCTTATCCATTTTTAGGTCATTTATCTTGTCCTTATTGATGGATAAAATTTCTCCGTTTTTTAGGGAAATGTATTCATTCGTAAACATGAAAAGGGCTGAGTGTTCCGATGCGACAAAAATTTCATTATCCTTGAACCCAATGTGTAGTGGCGAACCGTTCGCCGCAAGGATCATTTCGTCTGGGTGGTCCTTATGTATTATGCAGAAGCTCCATGTGCCTTCCAATTGCCTAATTGCGGAGAGCACTGCGTTTTGGAAACTCTCCTTCTGGTCTAGAAAGTAACCTATCAAATTGGCTACCACCTCTGTGTCGGTGTTAGACTTAAAGGGAATCTTCTTCCCTAATAAGAAGCTCTTCAACTCTCTGTAATTTTCTATAATGCCATTATGAACGATGCTAATCCGTTCGTTGTAGTCCATGTGCGGGTGAGCATTTTCATCCACTTTGCATCCATGTGTTGCCCACCTCGTGTGTGCAATTCCTATTTTATCATTTTTGTGACTAGCAGAATAATTTTCTCTCAGTTTTTCTATAGCGTCACTGGTCGAGCTGCTGGCATACTTGGTCGTCTTTAAAGTTCCATTGGTGCGGCTTATGGTGGACATGCCACAGGAGTCGTAGCCCCTATTTTGCAACACCTCAATCCCATCGAACAGAATTTTCGAGGCGTCTCTGTTGCCTAGGTAGGCCATAATCCCGCAACAGCTAGCTATTTCGTTTCTCATACGTGGGGGGGTAAGAAAGTTCCATCTTTTTTTCTTCCCCCTTTGATCCCCATCTTCTGCGCTGTTTAGAAGCAGGTGCAGTCCACCGATGGTTGCCGCGATGAGGAGGGCCGTCCGTGTGGGGGTGCGCTCACCCCGGTGGTCCCTTGCCCCGTCACCCGTGCACCACAGGGCCAACTGCAAGGGTGCACGTGCACTACCACTGGTACCACCAGCGCAGTAGTGGCCACTTGTGCCTCTCCTCCCATGTGTAAAGCGCGTCTTTCCCGTGGATGCTGAAAACCCATTTTCTATTCTCCTGAGCATTTTGCTCAGCAGGGTTTTGAAGGCCCCCTTCATCGCATCCTGGGGTTAAGCAAATACTTGGGCTGCGAAGAGCGCTATGGCGGGGGCATGCTAACGCCGTATGCTACACCTGGCTCATTGTGCCGATGCTTGCTTTACACCTCACCGAGTGTGTCTAGCAGCGATTGGTTTCGTGCGCGCTTTCGTTCCGTTGGCTGGGACTTTGTTCTTTATCTTTTTATGATTTTTTCCTCCATATATATATATATATATTTATATGTATGTGTATTTTTTATGTGTGCCCGTTTCAGGAGTTATCCTCCACGGGTGTTAACTACGGCACGTGCTTTTTTTTTTTTTTTTTTTTTCCTTACACTCGTGAGTGGCAGGTGTGGAAGTTATTTGCAAGTGGAGGACTTCTCAATGTTTTTCGTACGTGCGGTCATTCTTTTTGCTTTTATTGTGCTTAGTGGAGGAAGCAGAATTGGGAAAGAAAATGGGTACTTCACTAGGAGTACCTCCGTTGGGGCGGTCTTCACGCGCAGTAACAACCCCTTTTTTTTTGCGTGTTAATCCGTGTGTTGGGTGATTTTTTTTTTTTTTTTTCAACCCCCAAGTGTATTGTGCGATTGGGTAACCCTTCCGCGTAGTGACCACGATGGATGGATGGATGGACGTCATCCTTCCCTTCCGCCGCTTTGCGGTAAGGTTGGTGGAAATAATTTTTGGCCAATACAACTCAGTTGTGGTGTGTGTGTGCAAATGGCGACGGCGTGTCAGGGGAGCGCCAGGTGAGCCGCACGGTTTCCCTATTTTCCACATTTGACCCGTCCGCCGCGCTCCATTGGATCGAAGAAAAATGTTCGACTCATCATTCGTGTTGTTTTTACAAAGCCAATATAGGCAATGCTTGACATGGACTAGCCATACATTGGCAAATATGTTTGTGCCATATTTTTGCTTCACATACAAATGGCTATTTGCGTACGCATTGGGTTGAGTGACTTTTTTTTTTTTTTTTTTCGAGTAACAAAATGGGGGAAGGAGGTATAGCGGTACATGTATAGGCATATCTGCCGCCTTCCCGCATTTGCTATTCCATGTGATGAGAAAGGGAATTAAGAAAAACATGGGAATAAATGGTCATGCTCGATGCGGGTGGAAGGGTCCTTTGCCAACTGGTAGACAAGGCTGTAACAAAGGTAGACGCCGTCCTAGGCGAATGTACCATTGTTCATTCCTTCTCTTTGCGCATTGGCGTAGACGGCACACTTAACCATATTTATCAGATTTACTGCTAAGTCGCAATTACAGACAGGGGCACAAAAAAAATTCTGCTCCGAAAGAGCAAACGAGATGAGACTGTTATGTTATCACAGAACCATTTTTTCATTGTTCCATTTTGGCACGTTAAAGTGGGTTTTTTTTTTTTTTTTTTTCTGTTTCTTCTTCCTCCTCATATACATTGCAAGCCCTTTTGCTGAGCCGTCTTTCCAATGAAACAAAATGGCCCAACAAAAATTCACCCCATCTCTTTGCGAATGAAGGAATTACCTTTTCTCTTCCTGGGGGTTAAGAAATTACGCCCCTGGAGTGACAAAAAAAAAAAAAAAATATACGTTCCCTTTTATGGTTATTTTATTTTAACTCCTTTTTGTGGGATAAACGGGTCTAGCACTTCTTCCTTTTCCTGTCCGTCCTGGAAGAAACCACGCAAGGATTTTTTATCTTCCCAAATGACGAACGGTAAAAATGATAGTAAATGGCTACAAAATTTTTATATAGTTTTTTCCATATGCTGCATTAAGCACGCCGGGGCTGCTAAAAAAAGAAGCCAAAAAAAAAAAAAAAAGAAACGTCCACTGCGTTAATTATTAACCATTTAAGAACCCCTAATAGCGGAGTGACTTATTAAAGGAAAAGCAGAAAAATCTTTTCGCTTCTTCGCGCGCGCCATTTTGTAAGCTATGCGCATACGTATTTTGCATGTACGATTTATCTCCCTCTGAAGTGGAGCAGAAAGAGAATACCCGCTCATTAAAAAAAAAAAAAAAAACCACCCCCCTCTTGTTATTATTTCCAAAAAGAAAAAAAAAAAACAAATTGAAAAAAAGAGCAATTTGATTTTTTACCATTTTATGTTCCTCATTTTTTATTAATCCATTTATTGAAATTTTTTTTTCCATTTCTTTTGATGACCTATTTGTATCTTACGTGAGCTTTTTATAACTTGCGTTTGATTTATGTCCTTTCCTTGCGCCTTCATATTTTTTTTTTTTTTTTTTTTTTTTGCGCAAAGGATAGCATACGAAAGGTAGCTTATACCTTGTCGTCTAGCGTTTCTTTCACGCACGTTTGCTAATTTTAGCTTCCCCTGTTGCAACCCTATGTAAATCTGCGCGCATGCAGTCTTTACGCAGGTCCCACCGCGTTTTGTTTGCCCGTCTGTCGTCGCAGGTCTATTCCTGTGCTGCATCATAACTTGTCTTTGCGGGTGAGTCTAACGTCATCGAAGGGAAGCCTCAGCACGTGTGATGCGCGACTGCAACATTTTGTTTCACTTTTGTGCCTCCATTTTTTATATTTTCGTATAATACTTGTGCGTGTCGCGTTACGCAGCTGTGGTGAGAACCCCCTTTTTTGCACAGCCTTTTTCCACCCTACCAACGTGTGGGTGAACTTGGTGTAGGTCGGTCTCACCTTCGCCCGCGGCAAGTTGCATTTATTTCTTCTGCGTTGTTGTTCGTTGTGCCACTGCACCAGAACTTGCCTGCTATTGTTTGCTCCCATTGTTTGATTTTTTTTTTTTTTTTTTTTTTTCGCCCATTTGGTGAATAATTTACATTTTTCTCAGCCCTAGCTGAGCGACCGCACTGACTGCCTGTAGACCATCCTCTGCGCGCATCCCTTTAATATTCGCGCCAGGAGCGTGGAAACGACACGAGAAAGGCAGGCACCATCCCATCGAGCTGCATTTCCCCCCATCAGGTAATTTTAAACGTGCATTTGTTTTCGCGTATTTTTTTTTTTGCCGTATTTTTCCCCTTCTTTTTTTTGCGCCACATCACTGGCGTAACGGCGTCACGTCGAAAGTGACAAGGGAGGATTCCTCCCCCCCTCGACGCGAATTACAAATGGGATGTTGTGCGAACATACAAATGTGCACAGTTGTATGCATGCGGAGGTATTGGAAAAAACTCGCAAGCATTCGCGCGGCAATATATACACACGCGTGCATGTGAAACAGTGTAGTGTGAAAGGGGAGAGGTGATCTTTCCGTTGTAGCATATGATTGTACACCCCAGATTGAATTTTACGACTCCCCACACAGTATACGCGGGTTCCGTCGCTTCATTTTGACCACTCAGTTTAGCACAGTTGGAAAAATATATATCTGCATTTTGGAAAAAAAAAAAAAAAAAAAAATAGAAAGGAAGAAAGGAAGAGTTGTCTAATTGACACATTCGTATAAAATACGCCAACGGGAAGAATTTTTTTTTTTTTTCTCACCCGTTGTTGCGTTATTTCTTCCTATTTTTTGGATTGCCCACGTTGGAGGGGGAAAATTCTACTTGGACTGCCTCACCCGCGGCATCCAGTCGTTTATTTAACCCACCCCAGTGGAAGAAGTGAAGAATTCATTCATCCATTTTAACCCCGAGTAACGAAATGTAATTCTGCAGAAGGAATAAAAAAAAAAAAAAAAAAAAAATGCGAAGCAACAAAGCAAGGAAAAGAAAACTGTGAAAATAAAGCGCGCGCGTACATGCAGTGAACGAGTTACATTTCTACTTCACCCCCCCCACCTTCTGTTTTCTTCTTCCTTTCCATGCATGCATTGGATTACCCTGTGTAGACGTTTGACCAAACAACCGCAGGGATATAATAATTTGTCTAGTGTGAATTTTTGTCCCTCATATGTTACTACCCGTTTGTATGTTACCAACTGTCTACCTCCGTTTCGTAATCCCGTGATTCATTGTGTGCGTTTTGCCCAATAGTAGTTTACCTTTTCCGCTTCTATACACCTGTGCATGGAAAAAGAAGAAAAAGCAAAACAGCCATGTCGAGACAGTACCCAGTCAATCTACACGTGTGTTTATGAGCAGGAGGGGAAAAAGCGGCAGAGCAGATGCATACGACCTATTTCTTTGTGGTGTCGTATTGCAGTCCGTCATTAGGCTATGGATATAGTGGCCGCATGTCACGCTCCTTCCATGAGTATCTCTCCATTTGTTATTATCTTTTTTATATACATTTTTTTTTTTTTTTTTACCCTCTTGTAGATGCCTCAGGGACCCCCAAACGTACACGCCGCGTTACACGTACGAAAGGGAAAAGAAAAATAAAATAAAATAATAATAAAAAAGAAAGGAAAAAAGCACCCCAGGCGTTGCATTAGCACCCGTGTGGGACGTGCTAACCTGGACAGAACAGCTCCGGTGAAGGAATCTTGCCGCTAGAATTCCCATATAGCGAAAGCGAAGACACGTGTGTATGCACTCTTTCCATTTGCTTCCCCCTCACAGCAATACACATATTACCCGAACCAGATGATGAAAGGCTATGCAACCAGTAAGAGGGGCCCCATGAACAACACCCCATTTGGAGACATGAGGAAGATATCCTTAACTAACCCCCTGCACATATCTGACAACGCTTGGTCGACGGATAGAATCACGCTATCCTCGGAGGAGTACCTCTACTACGTGAATCTGTTTAAGTAAGGGGGCACATAAAAGAGGAAGAACGAATAAAGGGAGATCTAAAATAAAAGGTGTTCCCAGGAAGATGATCAATATGGTTTCATGTACCCGCTACATGTTTGTACATCGGCCCATTTTTTTTTTTTTTTTTTTCTTTTCCCCTTTTCCGTTGCGCAGCTTGAACGACAAATTCGACAGCCACTTTATCGACAACAAGACGGCGTCCTCATTCCTGCAGAATTCAGGCCTATCCATTTCTGTTCTTCACTCGGTAAGGGGGGCAACGGATGTTGGTGGTGCAAGTATAGCAGTTTTGAGAAAACTCTGCAATGGCCTCACCATTTTAACCCCCTTTGTGAAGACCACCAATCTCTGCATATGTTCCTACATGATGTGTGTCCCCTTTGTATTACCGTCCTCTGCAGATATGGGAGTACAGTGACGTAGAGAACAAGGGATACCTGACTCTGGAGGACTTTTTCATTTGCTGCAGATTAGTTGCACATGCACAGAATGGAAACGCCCTCAATTCGGACATTATAAACATACGTAAGGGGAGGATTTATGACTTAAATGAAAAAAAAAAATAATAATAAAATAATATGAACGTTCATGTGGATATAGCAAACTTTTTTTTGCATTTTAGCTAGCCAGATAGCTTTTTTTTTTTTTTTTTTTTCTATTTTATATAATTTAATTTTTCTTTTTTTCACGCCGTGTAGAGCCCCCGTGTCTGCCCAGCTTCGACATCATACGACATAAGTCCTTTTCCGACATTTCCAACATGGAGGGGAATGTGGAGTGGAAGATAAGTGCCAGAGAAAGGGAAGACTATCGAAGGATCTTTAAGACATTGGATATGAACAACGAGGAAAAAGTCGAGGGGAGTGTCATCAGAGAGTACTACCTGAACACTTCCAATCTATCGATCTGTGAACTTATGCAGATATGGAGTGTGTCTGATATGGACAATGATGGTTTTTTAAATTTTGAGCAATTTTGCGTCATGAATAAAATGGTTGAAGTGAGGAAGGAGAAGGAGATTAACATCCCTCTGGCTATCCCTGCGGATCTGCTGAACTCGATAAAGGAGGACCAGCAGATGGTGTTGGATGGTGAGTTTAGCCACGTGTGAGAAGTGACGGCAGTGATAACTCATCTTCGAGACGTCATCCTCCCCGCAACTTAGATCACGTCGATCACGTTGATCACTTCCATTACTTCGATCATGTGTTCACCATTTAACTTGTTCACCCCTGCAGACGACGTGACCTTCCGCAAGGTGGAGGACAAGGAAAAGCGAGACAGCCTCAAGCTCACCTTCGGGGACCTGCTCAAGACGGAAAATGAAAAGAAGAAAGAAAAGGGCGCTTCGGGAAAGGGCGCCTCATCAAGAAGTGGTAGCCCCGAAAATAACGAAAAGCTAAACATGGAATTTGATTTCTTCGAATTTAAGCAAGAGGAGAAATCTGACATGGATAGCTCTGAGAAGGAGAAGAGCAAGAGGAAAAAAAAGAAGGAGAAGGACATCTTCTCGGAGCGCAGTGAAAAGAAGGCCCTCTTCAAGAACGACTTCGAGAGCTATACCAGATTGGACAAGGAGGACGACGATGATGATGACGACGTGGATGAGGTGGATGAAGAAGAGGAAGCAGAACGAAGGAATTCCGTGGAGAAGAAAAAGGGCGGCATGAAGGAGCCCCGAAGTTATGAAGAACTCAGCACAGAGGAAATGTCCACCGAGGAGTCCAGCAAAAAGGGCAAGGAAAAAAGGAAGGAGAAGGAGGGAGATGAAGACGAAGAAGATGCGGAAGGAGGCGCCAAAAGGAGAATCAAAATGAAGAAGAAGGAAAAGGCCAATCGAGATCGGTCTATAGACAGGTTGAGCAAAGCGAAGGAGAAGCAAAAGGATCGACAGAGAAAAGGTCACGAGAAGAAACTACAGTTGGAGAAGTACACCCCCGAGGAGGCAACTTCCCGAGCAGGAGACGTGGGAGGCCCCGAAAAGGGGAGAAACATGCACAGAGGAAGCCGTGATATGAACAGTGGGAACGGAAAAGTGAACGCCGAAGAGGAGAAAAAAAAGAAAACTTCGCAAAGCGAAAAGTACTTCACCAAACTTATCGACTTCAACTACTCCGACCTGAAAAACTACAACATCGAAAGTAAGGACGTATACAAAATAGAGGAGATCAATAGAAAGCTAGAAGAGGAAATTGAAAAAAAAAAAAAAAGTATTGAAAAAAAAAAAAAACAAGTAAACTGTCTAGCGTATGTATACGAAAATGAATTAAAAAAATATCAATGTCTAAAGGAGGAGAGAAGGAATTTAGAATTCATAAACCTTTGTCTTTATAAAGATATAAAACATAAAAAGGAAAATATTCGAAGCATTAAAAATGAAATAAAGGAACTCATTGAAGATATAAACAAAATCAGTATTGAAAATGTTAACATAAATAAAGAGTACATAAAAAAGGAGAAGGAAATAAAAGTAACGGATAATAAGAGGAAAAATTTAAATGCACTCATAGATAAGGAAAAGAATGATTTGAAAAAGGATGAGAGAAATTTAATTATCTTAAAAAATATGATTGACTACTTGAGGAAGCAAAAAAGCCGAGCTCTGAAATTACAGGAAAATCTAAAAAACAGATATGACGTCACGAATTCAGACCACCAAATGCTGATTAAGAATATTCTACACCAACAGAATTACTTAAATAGAATTACTCAAAAACGTCTGAATACACAGAAGGTGAAAAATCAGAACCTCCTCTACTTTAACTCTCTGTGTAATCAGTCTGCTTTGCTGGACATGCAGAATAATACCCACGCCTCCTTGCGCCACCCGCCCGACGCGAAGGCCCTCGCCGCCCACAGGCGTTACTTCACCGACAGGAAGGGCATCCCCAACGAGCAGGTACGACTAAGACAAGGGGAAGTACCGATCGAAAAGCGCGATTCGCACCATGCGTACCATGCGCGTTGTGTAGGTACTCCTCCAACCATAACATGCCTTCCCCATTCACTGTTACCCAATTCATCGCAGAGTGACGAGTTGAAGAGCTCCAAGCGGAACGTCGAGCTTTTCGAGCACATCAAAAACGGAGACAGCGTAGACATATTCTCGAGCATGGATGACGAGTCCGGGTCGCAATCGCAGGAATACGTCGAGGAAGAGGAGGAGGACGATGATGATGAAGACGGTGACTACGCTGAGGAGGAAGACGAGAAACGGCAGGTAAGGCGCCGCAAAAATGGTCCAAATGCAAAGATCAAATGGTATAATTAGGAGTGACCGAGGTGGACACAGAGAATGGAAAGTCCACACGTTCCAAATGGAACCACAACGCATTAACAACTCAAGTGGACCGACCGTAGCGCATATTATATTCATGCTTCATTTTTTCCTTGCAGAAGGGGAAGAACAACATGGAGGACCTGGCCAACCTGGTGTCGAAGGATCACAGTTTAAACAGCGTCGACGACAGCTCCTGAAGTGGAGGGGCCACTTTGTGTGGGACGATTCTCTCCCCTCCATTAGTGTGGAGCCTCTTTTTTTTTTTTTTTTTTTTTTTTTTTTTAAATTTATAATTCGCCCATTTGTGTCTCATTCGGTTGAGCATTTTGGCAGTTGCGAGGTTACGCAGTTGCGAGGTTACGCAGTTGCGCATCTCTGCATCGGCACACCTGTACATTGCACATTTTTGTTTTCATGCTTTTTTAAGTGTAGCCTGGCGCCGTGCCCTTTGGGTGGGCCCACGGTTACCACCCGTTTGTTCTATGCAAGTGAGGATTTTTTTTTTTTTTTGTTCCCAAACGTTTTGCCGACACGTTTTTCTGATGCGTGGCGGCACACTTTTCCCACTTTTTATGTTAACAAGGCATTTTCGTTTTTCTTTTTTTTTTGTGATAAAATAACGTGTAAAGAATTTAATTTTTTTAAAAATCACGTGAGGTTCACTCAAAGTGTGGAAGAGCCGACAGAGCGATGATACAGCATCTCGCCACGTTGCCTTTGTTGCGAAGTTTTTTTTTTTTTTTCCTCTTTGGGGTTTCTCGCCATGGGGAAAGGCACGACAACCTATTCTGTGGAGAATTCCCCCAATTTGTTGACCCCGTCAGTGTGCTGACTTAGGTGTGTGCCTTATGCCTTCGAATGTAAGTCATGCGGTAAGCAGCAAATGCTGATAATTCGGTCCACAATTGGGGCCCCGAAGGGTAAGCAGAGTTAAGATGACACACGATACGTGACACAATGATGATCCGGTCAGCAAAACCAACGGCGCCACTTTTCCTGAGCACCGTGCGGCGCCACTTTGCGAACTGGAAAATTGAACACACCGTGCCGCTTTACGAGAGAAAGAGTCGTGCCAAATTGAAGAGGGAGAAGCAGCTGAAAAAAGCCAAAGTGCAAATTTTGCACTTGGGTCGGAGTGCACGTTTGGGGGGTTCTTCCACAGCCCGAGTGGGTAGTATATCCTATGCAGATCATGTGGAACTCCCCCATGAGGCCATCCAGAGGGAGGACACCCACGTGGAGGATCTGCCAGAATTAAAGCTGGACCAATTGAGCGCGTCTTCACTGACGTTCACATATGCAAAGAGGCTGTTCTTTATGATCAGGAGGAAGGGGAACGAAGCGCTACTTAAAAATGTGAACAACGCGCATCTGGTGCACGTGTGCGTTTTTATGGTGAAGAAGAATTTGCGCTGCCGCCCCGTGGAAGAGGAGTTCCTGCGGAGGGTGGGCCAAGAAATAGACGTCTCGATAGGCGAAGAAGTGGACGACCCGATGAGGGACGCGGTTGTGGCAACTGGAGAGGCGTCTTCCGGAGCGGCTGCCAGCCCCCCTGGTGACCCCCTCCTGCGGGAAGACAACCTCTACCACGTGCTGGAGTTTATCCACCACATTGGCCTTAACAACCTGGCACCGCGTCAACGTGGGTACCACTCCTGGGGGTTCACAAAACTTAAGCGCATCTACAACGAGCTGCTCATCCACATTACAAACAAAGTTATACTGAGCAAGCAACACGTAATGGATGTGCTGAGCCTAAATGATAAGTACCTGCACTTCGATGAGTGCCTTTTTGACTACATCGATGGGACCATAGGGAGCACCTTCGACACGTACGATGAGCATGAGGTAGCCTACCTGTGCAGACACTTGAATAAAATTTTATTTTTTTTTTCCTTACAAAAGCATGGGATAAAGTGTGACCTGAATGTGCACCGCTTGGTGAAGCGCTACGTGTGCAAAAGTTTGGTCTTCTCTCCAGAACTGGGACAACATGGAGGAGTAGTTTCCCCCAATGCGGGTGACACAATACTTCGGTGCTTGGACTCTTCACCCCCCCTACATCTACACGCTTTTACGGAGCGAATCAGAAAGAGCTCCCTCGTGAAGACACTCAACAGAGAACTTAGCAAACGCGCACACGAATACAAATACTACAACCTAGTGGAGCTACTAGAGTTCTACACCCTCTTCGAAATAAAAAAAAAAGAAATGGTAAAGAGACTTATAAACGAGGTCGACAAGTATATAAATATCATGAAATATGCGTACCATGCAAAGGCATTGATTTTATTTAGCCTGAATAGGAAACACCTGGATGAAGAAAATGAGAAGAGCATAAGGCGCTTAATCAGGAGAACCTCTCAGATGCTTCACTTTTATTGGCCTGTCGAATTCATCCTAGAGACAATCATTGCTTGTTGTTCCTTTCTGGACAGGGGTAACAAGACTACGCGCAATTTATTCTTATACCTAAAGGGGAACGTTAAGAAGTGTATCCACCCTGTGCTGCTTGTGAACCTCCTAAAATCGCTAGCTTCTACACAGATTCGTGAATGGACCGTTTGCAACCAAATCATGAGCTACGTAAAGGAGAAAAGGGACTTCATCGACGACGTTTATGTGGTGCAGATACTAAAATATTTGTCTGTGCTAAACTATCCTAATGATGAGTTATTCGTTTCCCTTTTAACTGCAGACGGGGTGCTTTCTCGGTTTTCGCGTTTACCGAGTGAATCCCTCGTTAGTCTACTTCACGTGGTTAGTCACTACAGGGGGGTGCACCCCTCTGGGGGGGAGAAGGACTTTCGCGTGGGGAACATTCTCGTCTGCTCCAGCGCGTCGGTTTTCTTCTCCGAGTATGTGATGTTCCTGCTGCTGAGGGGGGGGAGGAAACAGGGGATCAACAACAACGTGCTGGGGGAGGTCAATAAGAACGGCTCCACCTCCCTTCCAGAATCTGCTTCTCCCGACGCGGACGCCTTCATACAGCTACTAAACGCGCTAACCAACTTAAAGGTCACCAACCCGGATATGCTGCACTACGCTGTGAGTTACCTACAGGGGGGTCTGTCACGCATGGGGGAAACACACGTGGTGACTCTCTTCCAATTCTTCTCAGAACATTTAATTAATTGTCCCTCCGTGGGGGAATCCCTCACAAGACAGACATATGCCTATCTGCACCAGGTTGCAAGGAACACAATAAGGGAACTACCAGAGGAGTATCTCATCCACTGTGCATTCTCCGTTTTGGCATTTTACTTCGTCGATATCATTTTAAACAACAGCAGGAAGAATGTAGATCTGTTGGAAAAACTGATGACCATTTTTGGACACAAAATAAGGGCAGGATTAAACATCCTAACGGAGGAGAATGAAGAAAAAAAGGCCTCCTATGAACTGCTGCACGTGATATCTGCCGTGCTGAAAAGGATCTATGAAAAAATGGAGAGGAGGTTACCTGATGAGCTGTTCAACCTGTGCACACATGTGCAAAAACATTTAACTGCAATGGGGGGGCACACATTCAGAGGGGGAAATCAGAAAATGCCAACTGGAGAATATTTTATTTTTTTCTTTTCAGACCTTTTTAAGAGTAAGAAGATCCCCCACTTTGTTAACTACATTAGTTACCCCTACAGGATTGATATTGTCATTCCAGGTCGGGGGGGGATAGATGCACTGGGGGAGGAGAGTCGGAAGCGTGCCCTCTTTCTGATCGACAGTTTTGATCAGATGTATTTGAAGAACGTCCCCGTGGGGAGCTTCTTTGACGAGGTGGAAAGGGCGCAAGGGGGGGGACAACGGGACGACCCCACTAGCGAATACCGAACAGCGAAGACCGTCTACCAAAATGAAGACGTTCGCACATGCTTGAAGCCGTATGAAGCCATTCGGGAGTGGTTCCTGAACAGCCATAACTACGCCGTGTCTTACGTGTCGGTGGCGGATTGGAAGAGCAAATATATGTAGGGCAGAGGGAGGGAGGAAATTTGCTCCGCAGTGCAGCCTACACACACACCCTTCCCGAATTGGATGCATTCCTAACTGCCACTATTGCGGAATTAATTGGTGGACAGGAGAGGCCTTGCCCTTTTTTTTTTTTTTTTTTTTTTTTTTTTTAAATTTTGCCTGACCTGTACATACACTTTGTTGCCCATTTGTGTGTGTGTTAACGACTAGCCACTCACTCCGCAGAACATTCCACGCAACACGTATGTGTTAATTTTTGTTATCAAAGGGGGGAGGGCGCAAATGCAGGACAACGAAATGCAGGGATGAGTGTCCTGCGGGCTATATGTAATAAGACAATACCATATATATATGGCCTGTGCGAAGGTGATGACCACATCAGCCTAACATACATCATTCTGTCGCACACGGTACATCCAATGGAGATCATATGATCAGGCACTGCGACCAAGTTTGTTGTGCCTCCCCCCAAGGGGAAAGCTGAACTGCATACGTACGAAGTATGCGTATCCACATATGTGTGTGTCCAGGCGGAGATCACTCTTCCTTGCGTATGACGTAAGTTACGTGTCCAAAAAAATTAATATGATGCGTTCTTGTTTGTTGTTTTTTTTTTTTTTTTTTTTTTTTGTTGGGGGTGAAGTAATTTTTATTCTTTTAAAAAAAAATATATTAAATAAATAATAACTCAAAAATGGCACATTTCGATTAATAAACGGAAAATGAAATGATATCATAGGAGGGTAAAAAAAAAAAATACAGGGGATGAGAGGAAGAAAAAAAAAAAAAAAAAAAACACGGTGTGCTGAATGGAATTCTGTACATTACACCCCCCTCACGTTCACGTCGTTCACGTTATTCACGAATGGGTCGGTTATCTATACTCATCCACGCGATCAAATTGCGTGCGTGAAGGACCACGCATACATGTGTTTATATGACCTCTCCATTGTTATCCTTCAATTGGTAAAAAGCCACTGTGTGGTGATGGCACGCTAATTAAAAACACGTTCCTCTTTTTTTATTTTATTTTTTTTTTGGGGGGGGGGTTTGGCACAGCGCATCGGTGTAGTTACGCATATGCACGTATCATGTTCATGCGGGGCACTTCCTCGAAGAGTGCCTCCTCCAGGTTGCGTCACCGCTGCTGCGCTGTTACGTTGTTACGCTGCTCTGCTTAGGCATTCATCCATGGGGCGGGGATGCCCTGCACCACTGGGATGTCTTCGCGGTCCTTGAAGGACAAGACAGTTCGGTTCATATCGACGATTTTTCTTTTCATGAGCATCTCGTACAATCTCATGGCAATGCTCACAACGAGGGCAATGCAAATGAGGACTAAGCACACGACGATGAATAGGTATGCCTTTGACTTGAAGTCTGCAGGGACGTGTGCACTGAACTTATTATTCTGTTGGTATTTACTCGTGGCAAGATTGTTTCCTTCATCGTTGTCATCATCGTCGTCTTCATCATCATCGTCATCATCATCATCATCATCATCGTCATCGTCCCCGTCTTTGTCATCCTTCTTTCCACTTTTGCAAATCTCATTGTAGATGTCGTCGTCGTCACCATCGTCATTATCATCATTGCCATCCCTATTAGCAACATTGTGCATGTCGTCATTTCCGTTTCTTCTTTTTCCAGTGCCAAGGTGCTTGTTGACCAGGTCGGTCACTGCTTGCAAACCTCCAGTAATACTAAAGGGGCCTGCTTTCATCACGTCGCTTCCATCTCTTTTGCTTCCGCCAAGCGTTTCGTTGTCTTCATAATTTTTGGTGATGTCTCTGAAGAGGATGCTCTCCTGGTGGTTATTCTCTGGGTGATTCTTTTCCGCCGTTCTGACGGTGTCATTGTTGTTTAGTGTTCCTTGGTTGATGCTTCCCTCAGTTTGGTATTCAACTTGGGGGATTGGCTGCGTGGCTGGATTGGAAGAGAGTCCTTCATTCACCTCGACGTATTCACTGTCATCGATTTCTTCCTCTTCGTTGTATTTGTCTTCTGTGTATTCTGCCTCCTCGGCGTCACTGTTTTCGTCTGGATCAGCGTTTTCAGTAATGTACTCGTTCTCATCAATATCTTCCGTTTCGGCGTCGCCATCAATATCGGTGTCTACACTGGTTGACATTTCGGAAGCGCCTTCCACTTCATCCTTCATCATGTATTCCCCATCGATGTGGTTAAAATTGGTCTGGTTAGCCGAAAAGGAGTTGTCACCACTGTCATGGTGGTTGCTGCTTGCGTCATAATTGCTCGTGACGACCTGTCCTTCTTCCTCCTCCTCCACGGTTGCGTTTCTCTGTCGCTTCGATTGGACCTTCAAAGCTTGCAGACCCTTGTTCAGAATATCCACCACAATAAATGGGTGCATTTCCTTCATGTTCAGAATATTAAACTGGGGGTTTTCTAAGGTGAACACTTGGAAGGGATATCTATATTGGGCCATGTTCTTCTCAGGTAGATCTTTCCACAACCATGAGTCTTGGATGTTACTGTTGGCTTGCGTCAGAATAGCATCCTCATATTTCTTCTGTATGATTTCCCCATGGTTCTCATACTTGGTGGGGACGAAGTTAACATTCTTCACACTAATGGCCCCTGCGAATTCAAACCATCCACCGTACTTGTGGTGTAAAGAAACGTCCTTGGTGCATCTACCATCGTTGTCATCACCATTTCTCAGTTGATCACATTTTAAGTGTTTGGTTATTCCTGCAATTTCTCCTAAGATATGTGGGTTCAGTTTGTCGTAATTCTGCTCATCGTCTAGGTAATTGTAAAACGTAATGACTGGTTTAGTTTTGTCATCCTCTGGGAACAATGCCTCCTTTAACTCTTCGAGAAGCTTCTCCAATATTTCCAAAATTTCGTTCATCTTTATGGTAAAGTACTTTTGTTTTTCCTGAACGTACTCCTCATGGTTGGATGCCTTTCCAACAAATTCATCAACGAAGAAGTCCTTATTTAGCAATATGAGGAAGATGTATGCGTTTCCATTTTTGGCGTTATAATATCTAGCGAAGATTTCGTTGCTGTATCCGATGGCCTTCATATAGTCATTAACGGCGATGATTTTTACTTCGAATCCTGGGTAGGAGGAAATTTTGTTCTGTATGATCTGGTGCCAGTTGAGGATCTCCTCTCTGGAAAGCTTCTCCGTTTGATTGGTCGAGTAGTCCACATTGCGCATTTCCTTCTCCTGCAATTCTTCACTCATTTGCTGGTTGTTCTTATCTTCCTCCTCCGTTTTGCCATTCCCCGTGTAGGTCATCATCAAGTTAGCTGGGTGTGGCAACTCGTGGGGCAGCACATTCAGTAAATCCCACAGGAACAACTCCACGGAGTACCTCCATGGGATGAACTTTCCGTTGGGGAAGTCTCTCCACAATCCGACGGCATAGCCATTTTCATACCCATCATGCTTCTTCATCACAAGTTCCCTAAACTCTTGCAGCATATGTTTTGGCACAACGTCTAAGGATGTCTTGCGTTGTTTCATGTGGTCGCTTTCGGTTGGTTGCATGTTGTAGCCATTTACCACCAATATTCCGAGGAAGTCAAACCATCCTCCATAAACTCTGTGCATGCTGACTTTTCTCTTCTTTTCCTCATCCACAGAAATGGTTTGCGTGACTTGAGAAAGCTCTCCCAGTAGCTCCATGTCGAGTAACCTCTTCGTGTGGTCATAAGCAAAAGTATCCTCTTTGTACAAATACTGATATTCGTAGTTTTTAAAAAAGTACTTTTTCTTTAAATTGCTAATCATGTTATTCATGAGGAAAGAAAACTTCTTCTTTATGGCACTGTATTTATTCTTTGAGTAGACTAAATCTTGGAAGAAGAACTTATTTCCTGTGACAACAAGGATCATTGTGTTGTCGGGGAGCTTTATGTAGGCGTGTTTACTCGGGTCGACTTTTTCGTTGTACTCCTTCACACTGGTGGCACTAAAATACAGTCCATTTTTGAAGGCGAATTCGTTTTGTAGTTCCTTCCTGAAGTAATTTACATTGCCTATCTGTGGAGTCGTCTTATGGTACAGGTTGAACAAATTGCTAAAGGATCTGTTTGCGTTCATTTTCGCTTGCATGGGGTGTTTATGCGTGAAGGTCAGGAGGGGCAGGTTCATCGTCATGGGTGGGATGACGGTAACGTCCTGGTTATCCGTTCCGTTCTTCGCCTGATTGGTTTCGTCGTCATCATCGTCACTGTCATCATTATCATCATCATCATCATCGTCATCATCGTCATTGCCGTTGTCATCATTATCACTGTCATCATTATCATTGTCATCATTATCATTGTCGTCATTATCATCGTTACCGTCGTCATCACCCGCACCATCGTCCTCCTTGGCATTAACATCATTACCGCTGTTGTTCATCTGTGACGGCGTTTCTTCCATGTGGTCAACTTCCATGTGATCAACTTCCATGACGGTGTTATCCCCGTTTAGGCCGTCGCTTCCACTAGGCACGAATGTTACTTCTATGCCGTCACCGAGGCTGAAGTTCGTGGAGGGAAAAACGGGATCTCCATAATCCACTGGCTTCTCCTCCTGGGGGATTATCGCTTCGTCCACGTCGCTCATGTTGCCTTCCATGTTGTCATTCATGTTGTCATTCATGTTTTCGTTCATGTTGTTCATGTCGTTCATGTTGCCTTCCTCGTCGGCGGGAGGGGTGGTCGCCTCTATGGCATCCTCCGATCCGTCCTGCTCGACGTCATCTGGCATCTCCTCATCATCATTGTCCTTCGGTCTGTCATCGTTTCCGCCATCGATAGGACCGTTCACAGATCCATCGATAGGACCGCCGTTGCTTCCAAAGAAGCCGCCCAAAAAATTGTTTTCATCATTTGTAATATTGTTTAACTTGGACTGTGCGGTATCAAAATGTAGGTACCCAAAAATAAACAGAGTGTAAAAAAGGGGTAGAGAAATGCGATGCAAAACCATCTTATCGTATTTGGTGGCATTAAAGGGATGTAGGTGTGTGTGGGGGGTGGATCTAATCTATCTCCTAATGATCGTCATGAAGGGCTGGCACGGTGGTGGTATCAGCTGTACATTCATACGGTTGGTGCGATATGCACAGAGGGATGGGGGCGGAAATCAGACGCAGTGGATACTATACAAATGGGTATGTATGTATCTACACGGGGCGATCAATCGGTTAATCGGTCTGGAGCTAGTGGGGCTCGTTATAAAAAATTAAAGCGGCGCACAAATGGGCAAAGAAAACAGAAGTTCCCACGCAACGGTAAACACTGCTTCCCAGAGTTTGCCGTTCCGATGGGGTGAGGGACATCACCTATACGCCCATAAAATATACATACATATATTCACGTACGGCATATATATATACCGCAGGCGTAAGAAATTTTCCCCCGCTAAAAAAAGGCTAATTAAAAAAAAACTTAAAAAAAAAAGTATGCAGAAGGGGGAAAAGATTTATTTCGGATTAATTACATGAGGACTTGTACGCATATGTAAAGTATTCACGTAATTTGCGTAAGAGCAGAGGGGGAAATGTACATATGTACCTGCCGCAGAGGTCAGTCATATGTTCCTCTTAAAGCATATATAATAAATAAAGGGACGCGAACAGGCACGCAAAAGTTAGCATGTACGTACAATACATATATAAATTATATATATATAAATGTACGTATTTTTACATGCGCTTCTTCTTTCGTGGCTACTTAAAAGGGAAAAAAAAGAAAATAAATAAAATAAAAAATAAATGAAATAAAATAAATGAAATATATCGCGAAAGGGATAAAAAAAAAACTATCGAAATGGTAATGAAAATAGAATACTAATAAAAAAAATTGGCAAAAAAATTTGTAAATTAAAAAAATGGCAATAAAAAGAGGGCAGTTAAAAAATACCAATTTTGAGGAAGTGCCAAAAAAGCTGCAGAAATGCGAATGACAAAAATGCCAATGAAAGAAAAGGAGGCGATACAAAGAAAGTCGATGTGGTGAAAGGTACTTTTTTGCTTCTTTTTTTTTTTTTTTTTTTTTTTTTCTTCGAGCTATAGATTCGCCTGACACGTTTAAGGGTAAGCAAAGCAGCATACGCGCGGTGCGATTAGGAAAAAACACTGCCTATTTTTATCACGCGAAAAAATAAAGATATATTTATATATAGTATACATGTATTTATATATTTGCATGTATTATTTATAGTGCCATTGCTACATATATGCACGCTTCAATTTTTGTATTAAACCTTTTGCGGTAGGATGAGTGCCGCGATTTTTCACGGCAAGGGGAGGAGGATACATAAGGGCACACTGTTTTTTTTTTCTTCATCACTGGCCACATTTGCGCCGCTTCGATTGATCGTGCGGGGGGAAAAGGCACCCCAGAAGTGGGACGGCCCTATGTTGGAAAAAACGTGTTCGCTTTCCCTGAGGACTGCATACAGTAGAGATTTTATTTTACATGCATGCGGTACATAATATGCTGTACGCGCAGAGGTGGTGAGAGTGGTTTTTTTTTGCCCGCGTCCGCTGCGTGCGGGAACTAAGAATTTTTTTTCTTTCTCCTGTGGCGGAACCTCCAAAAGGAAAAAGCGACCACAAGTGCATGCCGCACGGAGGGGTCACGTTGTTCGGCGGAGCACCGTTTCGAGGGGGAAAAAAAAAAAAAAAAAAAAAGCGAGGCCCAGCAGAGCGAACCAACGTGGTATTTATATACCTTTCCCGGTCCTTCGATTGACATTGACCACCGGCGGCATCAAACTTGCCCTCTGCGAACTGTACGCGAAAGTGGCACTGAACCATATGATGAGCGACGCGTAAAATGACGCGCCTACATGCAAACGCATTTGCGTATCCTTTTATGTTTGTTTTTTTCCCTTCTGATGGATCGTTCTTTTTGCCGCGCTTCGGATTGACTCGATGACGGAACGATGCAAGACGACCCTATTTACTCCTCCGTTGTTATTCCGCGCCAGCACAAGGCTATATATATGCGTTGTATTCCTTTGTGCTTTGTGGTCTTCACTTGCGCGCATAAAAATGTATACGTATGTACTTGTGTATGCGTTTATGCACGTTCGCGCATGTTCCTTTTTTGTGCATCCTATAGTGGGCAATTTCGAAGCGAACGGATCGCCGCGCGTTTATCCGCTTATGTGCCCACGCAGAACGCAACGTTGTTGGTATAGCGTCCTGTCGAGTGGTCAGTGTGCCATATGCATTTGCATTGATATGTTTGCTTGTCCCCGCGGATTCAACCCAGAGGACGAACAAAAAAAGTGTAATGATGAAAAAAAAATGCAAAATGTAGCAACCTCCGAATTGTCATACCAAGCGCCGATCGTTTCTTTCTTCCTCAATTTTTTTCTTTGGCCCAGGTAGGGAAAAAATAATCCCTTTGGAAAGGTTCTCACATTTTTCATTGTATTCGTTTTTCCGAATGGGGGGGGAAAAACCCTCCGAACATCCTTCGCAGAGGTTTCACAAAACCCCGCATTGAACATTGAATAGACCCCTCCTATGTAACTGCCGACCCGTCATACGCAACACGTCTAAATGAATTGACTAACTCTCCATTTTGACGCGAGGATAAATGATTCATTCAAAGTTACCAAAAAAAATAATTTTTTTTTTTTTTTTTAATCATTTGAAATGGCTATCTACACTTTTTGGTGGAGGGGTAGAGTACACCCCCACGGTGGGGGCCTCCCAAAAGGGTCAAACCAGATGATGATAAAAAAGGGCAACATTTTGCATGTATATGTTTAGCCCTTTTTCTGTCGCGCGCCCAGGGGCTTCTGCGTGGTAAGGGACTGTATGTAGACAAGCCCACGGTTGTATGTATCCTGCCTAGTCTTCGTTTTGCGTAGCATGTCCTTCGTGTAAATAACGGGAAGGCACCTTTCCATCAAGTCCTCATAGTGATCACTAGAGTGCATATCATTCCAGACGTCGACTAAAGTGTTTATAGCTTTTATTTTACTGGCGTGATCCCAATGCTTGGATCTCTCCAGAACCTTAATCGCGTGTATGACGTTGTCTCTATATTTAGAATCCGTTGGCAAGGAATGTGCAACGGACTGTAGATTTGGGTAACGCACATGGCTGAGTTCTTCGTCTTCCACGTTTATGGGTTTGCTGTTTTTGATGCCCCCCATGTACCTTTTTCTCATTTGCGTTTTGAACGATTTGAAATTATCGAAGGGGTAATTTTCGAATGGCGTGTGTGCGTTCTCGGGTAGGATTCGTAGCACGGCGTTCAGCTGGGCACAAGTGGACGCACCACCTGTAACGTCATCATTGTTAGGGTTGTTAACTTTGTCTGTGTCTCCCCCTGTAACCACGCCAAGTATGTCCAGCTGCGTGCGAATGATATTGGCGAATTTCTCCCGAACATCGTAGTTGTAGTGCACATCCCCACGGAAGGAAGCCAGAGGCTCATACACCTCCACGGGAACCTCGGCACTATCCAGCTTTAAAACGTTCATAAAAGTTTTCCTCTTTAGATGCTCCGAAATGAGCGACTCCTCATAGGGGTTCTTCACATGTCCATGGAGGATAAAATTTTCCAAAGCATGTTTCATGAGCATGTAGGGATTTTTGAAGTGAGCAAATTCGTTCACTAGCGTTGGGTTCACCCTATCCAGGATGGAACCCCTTATTGCGCGAATCATCACGTGTAGGAAATCATTCGATATGGTATGTCTGGTCCTGTACTGGTTGGATAAGGTGGTGAAGGCTCTGCTGTAGATGTATGCCTTGTATAGGTCCTCAACCAGTGTGTACTGTTCTGCCCCCTTCAACTCCTCTTCCTTCTGCAAACAGTCCAAATATTCATTACTGTTGTAGTCATTTTTGAAGGACAAATTATTTCGCGAAGTTTTTTTACTACTTTTTTGTTGCATGAATGCTGGCTTCTGTATCTTCAGTATTTTCACCTTCCTTTTCCTTTCCAGTTCGTGTTGTTCGTTCTGGTGGAGTCCCCTCACTGGCTGCTTTTCTCTCGCGAAATTGTATATCATACTCACGTCTGCATCTTTTATATTGCGTAGGTGCGTGGTGATTAGGTTGACTTTGTCTTTAGTGCTTAGATTTTTGTACCTCACGAGCAGGCGCTCCACGTCGGGGGTGGGTGCGGCCACAGAGGAGGGAGTTGCATCTCTACCCAGTTCTGAAGTGTCCCCCGTGCGTGTGTTAACCCCTCTGGTGGCGAATTTGTACAGAGGGCTGATGACACCCCTCCGGGGGGGTCCCCTTCGAAGGGTATACATTATCACCTACGTTCGACACGCGCATCTGTAATGGGTGGGCCTCACCCCCTTTCGCGATCCAACAATGGTTAGCTACCCAATTGGTTTAGTTCCTTCCACGAGGTGCCTTATTATAATAATTATTTTTTTTATATCTTCGCAATTATGCGCGTGTTAAGGTGCGTTTTTTTTTCTGACCATGGGTGGAAATGTGGGGGTATCCTCAACCTTCGAATGGGAACCACTTCTCAACACAGATGTGTGGCTTACCAATAACACAACAGGGATGCACATTTTCACCGATCTTTTTTAATCCACTTGAGCAGGTGTGGCTTATGCATGTTTTGCCCCGCCAAGGTGCGCCCCCTTTAAATAACCCCTACACGTCCCCCGTAGTGTTAGCACCGTTGCGATTGGGCAAAAGGGAAAAAAGGAGTAGGTGGAAGATGCCACTTTTGAGGAGGATATACAGGAGTAGCTTCACCATGCGTGAATGTGCGTTGGTGCAGGAGGATAACTCCGTTGCAATCGCCGCGTTAAATTGATCTGCCTACACGTTTACACCTTTACCCGTAAATACACGTGAAAGGATGAACCGGTGGAAAGCGCTTACCGTGAGGAAGTGCCATTGGGGGGGAGCAGGAGGTTCCTTTCAAGTTCGCGTTAACGTGATGATCCCCACCTACGCACGATGATGCAACTTTCGTCCAAACAAATCGGATTGCGGAGCCTTGTACGGTTATTCAGAAGCAACGTACAGATTGGCCAAGCAACATGGGATGGACACACGCCCACCGAGGGGGCCGAAAGGAGGAAGCTCCCACTAGGAATGAACCTGGAAAACATTGGAAAAAACAAACTGCTTTACTTAATGAAGAATATACAACTGGTGAATCTAACCGAGAAGGAAATCCTGAACACAGTATCAACTCTGCTAAGGAATTACACAAACGAAATGACCACAAGCGAGATGGGTTTTATCGTACACACGTTTTGTAAGCTAAAGTTTGCTAAATATTCTTTGTGTGCAAAAATTGTAAAGTCAGTTCTGAGTAGGAAACCCGTATTCAGTGACATGAGGACGTTGACGCAGCTACTTATAGACCTACACAAAATGGGTTCCCTCGACTTTAACGTCTTAACATTCTTCACACAACATTATGTTAGAGGTTCTCTCCGTATGTTTTCTCTTTTCGATCTGGCCATGATTTTGTATGTTTATAACAAGCATAGTTACAACGATGGGCAGACGGTTCGCGAAATTTGCGGCGTCATCGAGGAGTTCTTCATGCCGATAGTGAGTCAGGTGGGGCGATACACTGGTGGGCGGTGCACAACGTGTTAAGTGTAACTGCACCTGCTTCACTTTTTCTTTTTTCCTCCCCCCTTTTAGGATAAAGGCGTCCTGACCACCATCCTGCTCAGCCTCGCCATGCTACAGCTGAACCGGGACCTCTACATGAACCTGCTCCACCTGCATGTCCATAAAAAATACCACCAGTTTGAAGCCAAGTATCTGTGTAATATTGTTTATTCCGTGGCTCTGTGGCTGGTTGGAGATTGCGAGAAGGTAGATTTGTTAAAAGGGAAATCCAGCCACCTGCTACGTGACCCATCGACTGATGTACTGGAGGAGGTACTGCAAGACGTCACAGCGCTCCTACTGCAGAATGTGAACGTGTTGAAGAACGAAGAGCTGAAGCAGGTACAGGGAACGTGTCACTGCTTAGTTAGGAGAAAAATTGACTGCCAATGTAGAAATACGTTTCCGCATATCCACACCGCTTGTCCCCCCTTCGCAGGTCCACATAGTGTTGTACCTCCTGAGGGAACTCGGGGGGGACTACGAACAAGCCATAAACGCGATTGAAAAAAAAAAAATAAAAAACACATTAACAGAGTCCAAGATGCAGAAGCAGCTGGAGAAGCTGCTGAAAGAAATGGGTCTCAAAGCGGACCGTGAATTCCCCATGGGTCCCTACGTGCTGGACTTCGCTTTGCAGAAGAAGCGGGTAAAATATATCTGTGCGGCGGGGCGTGGTTACCTCCGTCTGAGGAAATTGTTAACCCTACCAACGGGGAGGCATTTCCGTCACACTGACTCGGCCCGTTACACGTCCCGTCTTTCCCCTTCGCAGACCTGCATCGAAGTCAATGGGTTCACGCACTACTACACCTTCGGCGGGGAACTGAACGCGAAAAGCAGGTTGAAGTACTACATCCTTCGTAGGCTTAACTGGAAGGTACGGCGCGAAGTGCTCTGCGTGACTACCTAGTGTGGATTCACCATATAAACGAGATGTTCGCAGTGGGTTCCCTTTCTCCTGTGTGCCCCTCCATTTCAATTCACTTCACCCAGCTATTCCCCCGTCGACGCGTGCAGGTCCTCACGGTGGAGTACACAAGCTGGAAGAACAAGTCCAAGGAGGTAATAACAGAAAAACGGATGGTTATTTTTAAAAAAGCAAACAAAAAAAGGGGTTAATTACATTTAGCACATGTACTTGTGCGTAATTTTTTTTTGCACAGGATAAGATGAAGTATCTGGAGGAGAACGTCCTGAGCAGGATAGGCTGACGCGACGCTGCGGAGGTGACGATTTTTTTTTTTTTTTTTTTTTTTCTTTTGCGTCTTCCGTATGGCTAACCCTTAACCTTTGGCGCACCCAAAGATTTGTGGTCCACCGGACATAGGGAGGTCTGGCCGTTACCTTGTCGAAGCGTCTTCAAATCGTCTGTGTTTAAGTCATTATTCTTTTTAACGGTGTAATAGGTTAACGTCTTAATGATCCAGGTGTCGTCCTTCTGCTTCACAAGATTCGCAACAACTTTCCCCTTTTTGTTTTTTTTCGTCTCACTTTTTATGTTAATATTTATTCTAGCGTGGTTGTCATTTATGTAGCCAGTCCAGAAGCGAGAGAATATGACTTCTCCATATTCTTCTACCAACGCCTGGTCCATTAACACCCTCTCCTTCACCATTTTAACAGACACTGGTTCGTGCAGAACCATAATTAGCAGCTTTATAACGCAGTAGGAGAACATACAAAATAGGGAGAGAAAAACGGAATAGTATGTTATGTGTATCTTGTACTTCTTCAGAAGGGTTCCTACTTTTGAAGTGGCAGGGAGTGGATTTGTGTCCTTCACCTCTGTGTTTTCTTTACCTTTTGTGTGTACCGTCAGAAACAATGTTCTTTTATCCATTCGTGTGTTTTGTTTTTCCTTCATTGGTGCCACTTTCCCCTGCTTTGCAACAAATCCATACATTGATTTGCCCCCCCAGGGGGGCGTGGAAACAAACGTCCTTCTGCAGATCTGCCAAAGGAGGACTCTACACCTGTGCACGTCGTTTCTCCCCATTTGGTCTCCGCCACGGATCTGCCGTTGTTCAACTGGTTTGGCTTGTTTATTTGGGCTCTTCCTCTTCAATGATCACCCATGGAAGGGGAGTAAAATAGAATCCAAGACGAAGCCACGCAGTTAAGTGCCTGTAGGGGAATAGGCTCACCCTTGCCGCGTTAGGGTTACGCGTTCCGGGGGCACCTCTCTCCTGTAGTGCTTCCTCACATAGAGGTCATACATGCATACGCCTTCACATGCCAGCATAGATGGCTCCCCCATTTGCTTCTTCACTTTTGCGGGTTATGTATAAATACATTTATATATATATATATATATATATATATATATTTTTCTTCCATAGAGGGGGCATTTTAAGGGGTAAAATAAAGCAGCAAATTTTGCCGCCCTATTGATAAAGGGTTAATGATATTTTCATCGGCCATTTCCGATATTTTTTCTCTCCTTTAAAATGCACCCTTGGGGAAGGCGGATCACACGGCGTTTTTTTTTTTTTTTTTTTTTTCACCTCTCGTGGGGGCTAATTTCCCAGCGGGCACAGTGAAAAATCCACCTTTTTTGGTGCACTACATTTTGGAAAAAAAAAAAAAAAAAAATTGGAAAAAGGGGGCAGCCAGCAGGATAATAAAATCGTCCAAATGGGGGGTATCCTCAAACGTATAAAAAAAAGTGTCCATTTTAATCGTTGAAGAAAAAAATAGTTAAAGAACATCCCGCGTTCTTGCCTTCACCATTTTATGTCTACACATTTGAGGTGGTGTCTCCCCTCTGGAATTGCAAAACGACAGCGATGGAAAACGTCTACCATGAGGACGTCGTAATTTTTTTCTCCACCGAAATGTTGGAGGGAATACTGGATCTTTTTAAACACGCGAATTATTTGAAGGGGGGGGTACACAGAATTATGTCTTTGGGGAAGTTCGAGTTGGTTTTCAGTTCAGACGACTGCTTGGTGAGGGAACGGGTCAAAAATGGGGAGGAGCAACAAAATGGGGAAAAAACGCCAAGTGGGAAGCCGCCGCAAAATGGGGAAGGGAAGCAAAAACCCTGCAACTTCCTGTTTAACAACAAAAACGTGAATGACGAGCGGGAACTCATCTGCGAGGAGATAACCAAGTGTTTATACGGAGGCCATAAATCTTCCAAAGGTGCACACAAGCGCAAACTCCTCACAACCATTATTATACAGGCCATCCTCTTCGCTAACAGAATAGGGTTGGATGTGTACAAGATTAATTTATTTCTTTCCATTATTCTTATGATAATGCATAGAATTAGGGACAATTTAAAAGAAAAAAAAGGGAGAAAACTAAAAACCATCAAATATTTTTTCCATTTGATGAGCAAAAATGTAAACTACGGTTGGACGGCGGACCCAACAGGGGAATGTACTTACGTCCAGGACGGGTCATCCTCCATGAATAGCGACAATTTGGGGAGACCCTCCAACCAGGTCGGCACCAAAGAAGGGGAATACATCACCTCAACCAAACAACCCCTCAGCGTGAATGTAAAGCAGAAACCAGGAGAGGATACAAACAACGCGAATGGAGCTAGTACCAATGAGTTAGGGAAAAAACAAATGGAAGACAATAGGGAAGACCCACCTCCCCTCGAAACAGATGAACAAAGACCAGTGTGCACACAATTTATCCTCTTCCACTTTGAAGAAGCCAAAAATATAATAAAATATTTTTTTGAAAATATTTTTTCCATTTATAATATGATCGAATATCTTTTTTTGTTTTCCCCCGTGTGTGTACATGTGGCTCATGGGGGTGGATTTTCCCCAGCGTCTCCACCAGGGTGTTTATTCACATCGGATGCGTTGAAGCTTGGTGAGTACTTCCCTCCGATTGGTTCGTTTGGAAAAGCAACTTCTATCCTTCGCGTGGAAAGATCTACGTATATATGTGTACTTTCCATCCGGTCGGCGGTTCCCTCAGGGGCATAATAGGAGCTCCCTTGGAGGTGCACCCCATGAAAGATTCTCCCCTTCCCTCTTCACAGGTGAAGCAGCGAACACGAATGATGACCAAATGGTGGACCCCATTGACAACGATGAATACGAGGAACTTGCCACGAATATCTACATAAAGGATGCCCTGGATGTGCCCCTCTTCGTTTTGAATAAGTTCTACTCAAATGTCGACCAGCTGGAGCGTAAGATCGACCAAGTCTTGGCGTGAGAGGAATTTTTTAAACCTGGTGGGAAGAGACACCATGGGGTGAAGGGTGGGCATAACCCCAACTGCAAGAGTGAGGCCTACCATTTGTTGTCTCTCCAGGGGGTGATGATGATGACCCATACGCCTCTTCCCTCGCATTTGCGTCACGAAGGGGAAACACTTAACAGCTGTTACAAATAACCAGTGTCACACTGCAAAAAGAAAACTTCCTTTTGTCCACTTTGCCGTTTAATTTTTCTTTACGATTTAGAGGGGTATATCCTCTTCATGGGGGTCTCCCCTCCTGTGAGCAACTTACAGGCTGTAAGAGTTAACCGCATTGGGGATTTGGTTTGTCACCTTGCATGAACACTTCTATATGGGCAGAGATTCATGATATGAGTTGACTGTTCCGACGAAGGGATTGCCGTGAAATGAGTTAAAAAGGAAAAAAAAAAAAAATTAAAATAATAATAATAAAGGATCATAAAAGACAATAAATGAATGAGCTACATTAAACGCGCTGTGGTGAAAGTATGCATGGTGGGCACGGGCAGACCTGCCACACTCCCCCCACCCTGATCATGCGTCATACGGGGACAACTGCAAGGGGAAAAAACTGTTGTTGTAATGAATGCGTGACTTGATCCACAGGGACATCATATTCATCTTTGTGTCCTTCACGTCCACTGGCTTCGGAAACAAAGTGTTATAAGCGTAATCGATTTTGGACCGTTCGACTTCATCTGCACTCAAATAGTTTTGCATATTTTTCAGAACTCTTGAATCGAACCAGGAGAAGTTATTGAAGCACTCGTTCATCATTTTCGTGTCGTTCCACTCGGAGGACATTTCGTATGCAGTCATCATTTTCAAGTCCGCTAGTAGTAAGTTTAAGTTATTTCCATTCAGATTTTTTTTTTCTTCTTCTATTCTTTTTAAACGAGCATCACTACTGCCGCTACCGCCACTGCTGAGGCCGCCACCGAAACCGCTGCTGATATTCTCGTCCATACTTTCTTGTGGCGGTTAACCTTTCGTAGGTTTGTCATGAAGGTTTCTCTGTTGCTTCGTACAGGATGCATAAACTCCACGTGTGAGGGGTTCGAATGTTTGTTGGGGAAAGGCAAAGGAAATTAACTGGGCAGATTAACTTTTTCTTCCGCGTTTAAATGGTTGGCGTGTTTGCATGTGAAATGGAAAGGTGCGGCTTGGGTGTTCCCTTAACTCGTCAGGTTTTTCCGTATTGCCCGTATTTGTTACGTTTATAAAACGTTTGTCACATTTTTCACGTTTACCTCTTAATGACGTTCTTCGCGCTCGTCGCATTTATCACGCGTAGCATATGCCTGCACATTTCCTCGCGTAAGCACTCCCCTTCTTGACGTGTACCCCACGCGGTACCGAATCAGTCATTCAGTTGGGCTTACGCAACACGGGTAGCGATACGACTCTTTTTTTTGCGGGGCTCATATGAGCCATCCCTTTGTTAAAAGGGTACCATTTGAAAACATTTTTTGATATCTGCAAAAGGATGAACCTCTATGGTGGTACGGGGTTAACGACATTAGGCGCACTTTTCTGTTTTTCACCCATTTGGAAGGTTAGCAAAAGGGGGGCCGGTGGTGGGTATGCCCATAAACGCTGAATCACCCACCAGGGGAAGTTACACGAATATACAAAATGATGTCAACACTGCAGAAAGGTAAAGGGCTCATAGTAACACCATGTAAGCTCGTTAGCACTGCCAGTATGCGCGGCACACCTTTACGGGAGGCGAAGCAAACACCCACCAAAAATGGTCGAAGATTTTTCAGCGAATATCAACATGTGCAGGAAGAAAAAGTTAACCTGCCTAGGCTGAAATTGAGAGGACTACCATTCGACGTTGCAGAAGAAGAAATAAAAACCTTTTTTAAGAATTTCCAATTGGCCAAGGTAGGGTACCCTATTCATATCATCAGGGGGGTGAAGAACAAACCCACTGGTCAAGCGCATGTTTATTTTGACGACGAGGAGGAGGCGAGGAAGGCTTGCGAAACTCTGAATAGGAAGTTCTTACGCAACAGGTACATCGAAATATACACCGACTACATTTTCAACCATAACTTAACACTCGTTAAGGAGCACGTCACAACGTTGATGAGGGACCGTTACAGGAAAGACAACCAGTGAAGGGGGGTGGGGATCCCATAAGGATGAGGACGCATTGACAGTAAATGGACATCCACGTGCGGATCCCCAGCCGGAATTCAAACCAAAATACGTGAAGGAAGGAAAATGTGAAAGTTGGGGAACACCGGAAAGAAGGAAAAGCAACATGTCTTTTTTTCTTCTTTTTTTTTTCCATTTTCCATCTTTTATTTTTTTTTATTTTTTTTTTCGTTTAAGTGCGCGGCACCCGTTTATTCTTCTCCCCGAGCGCCGTGCCCATTTGGCAAAAATGCCTGAACAGAATTTGTCTTCCTTTTGCTATGTTTTGTTTTTTTTTCCTGGTAACTTTTTTTTCCTTTTTCCCATAACAACCCATTCGTTCTTATATAAAAGGGAGACATCAGTTGGCTCAACGTAATTTTTGCCCCACAGGATTAAAAAAAAAAAAGGCTCACATTTCGCACTTCAAGAGATAGCTACCCGCGTTGGCATGTGCGTACGTGTGGAAAAAAAAAAAAAATATATACACATAAATGTATTATCGTACAAATGTGCAATTATACCATTACACCTACGCACAACTGCGCTGTCGTTGCTTTTGCCTGAACGTGCAGGTGAAAACAATGCAACTGAAGGGGTCCAGAGCTAAACATGAGCTTTTCGCTTGTTCTGTGCCCACTTTTGGGTTGTTAATTTTGACGACGGCTGGGTTTGACCAGCGAGCCTTTTTTTTTTTTTTTACCTGACTCTTTTTTTTTATGAACATTCATACATGTTTTAAAAAAAAAAAAAAAAACTAGCCAAAAAGACGGTTTAAATGGCTGTATAAAAGGAGGTAAACGTGTCTTACAGGTACGTATGTTTTGTTTCGCCCTTTCGTCACATTGTCGAACATTTTTGGCTTCATTTTTTCATGACTCGTCCCTATGGGCACACCCATGCGCGTGTCTTTTCATTACTCATCAGTGCCACAAAAGGGAGAGGGAGAACAAAAACAACATTGATCATTTTTTTTTGTCAACACGCATTGGTATTTGACTCGCGTTAACACAACAGCTTGGTCATTGCTTAACTTTAACACATTTACCCTTTAATGTGAGTCTCTTTTTTTTTTTTTTTTTTTTTTTTTTTTTTCATACACATGAAATATCAACACACATCCAACGAGCACGAGTTGGGGAAAGGCAAAACCAAAAGGGGAAGTGCACCCGAGAAGAGGAAAAAAGGAAATGACAAACAAGGAAAACAGCTTCCCCCACCTCACATGATAATAGAGAAAAAAAAAAGAAAAAAGGAAACTAGTCTGAAGATAAGCAACATTGCTGGTGTATTACCTCTACAAGACGAAAAAAATCGGCCATCGAGAAGCAACAGCGTAGGTTCAAAGGAAAACGAGAATGGCGTCGTCCAGGGGAAGATAGGACAACCCGGTGGAGGTGACAAAGCGAACAAAAAGGAAAAGGATGGCCGAGAGGACAAGCAAAGTACACAAGTCACACGTGACACACAGGACGCAAATGCCAAAGCACGCTCAAAGAACAAGGGTAGAAAGAACAAAAAGAGCCTTGACGGGACGGGCGCCTTCAAAAGCGCGAAGAGGGATTTGAACACTCCCCCAGTGAAACGCGCTAAGGGAAAAATTGGACAAAGGAAAAATCCAAAGGGAAGGAAGGGCCAAACGAAGCAACATAAAGGAGGAGATGACCAAATGAAGCAACCAAGCATTAAAAGAGAACACTCATCCAAACGAATAAGCTCCTCAAAGGGCAAAGGGGGAGGAGAATATCCACCAAATGAAAAAAGCCTGATGGCCATTCAACCCAGGCATCCAAGCTTGGCTTCTTCAAAAAGGGGAGAAGTAGGAGAGGAGAGAAATAACAGCACCATCATAGAGGTCACTCCGTCAGGTAGCATCGACCAAAGTTGCATAGAAATAAATGGTATACGCCTCGGGAGCGCTTCGAGCTCCATTTTCCACCTGAGCCAAAGTGCAAAATGGGGGGACGAGCGGGAGTCTCAGGCCCTCAGCGTCAGTTACAGCGTCAGTCACAGTGTCAGTCATAGCACCAGTCACGCTAGCAGTCGAGATGGTAGTCCCTTTTTCAGCCGCGAAGTTAGTGGGGATGATAGTCCACATGTCAATCGTGCTGTCCGTTCTCAGGTTATTTTGCCTGTTAGTCGAGGCGCCAGTTCGCAAGTTGGTTACTTGGCAAGTCACTCGGTAAGCCACACAAGTGGAGAAGAACGGGGCCACTCAATTGGGCACTCTGTTTCCCACTCAATTGGACACTCTGCTACCCATTCGATTGGACACTCTGCTACCCATTCGATTGTGCTGCCGGCCACCCACTCAATTGGACATTCTGCTAGACACTCGATTGGACACGTTGTTAACCCCTTAATTGTCCACTCAGCTAGCCACACAAATGATCACAGACGTAGACATGAAAGCGGCCACTCGGTCAGCTACTCAGTTAGTCATTCCAGCAGCCCCTCAGTTAGTCGCCCAAGTGGCCACTCAATAAGTCACGCGCTTGGCCACCCAGTGAGCCACCTGAATGACCTCCCAATTGGACACCTCATCAGCCGTGTCAGGGATGGACCCCCTCCATCACCAAATCTCTACAGCAATGGCGGTATCAACGGTGACACTAATGCCCAGGGGGAGAACCAACCCCGGGACACCTACGGAAAGAGTCTATTCTGTGAACTCACGGAGGCCCTGCGAAACGATACTACGCAAACAAATGAAAAGAGCAACATAAGCATTCAACTCAAGGCCGAGGAAAAGGAACTTCAAATAAGTATGAACGAAACGACTGCACGTAAGTTGGGTACTCGAAAGAACAGCTCGAAGAGGTCTATCGATTTGATTAATTTGGCGAAGGAATTAAGGGGTAAATCCAAGGGGAGTGTCGAAATGGGCACGAAGACAATGACCACTTTGAGGAGCTCCAGGAAGGGGAAGCACCAGCAGAAACAGCAGCAGCAGCAGAAACAGCAGCAGCAACAGCAACAACAGCAGCAGGGGGCTAATCTTCGCGTCAAAGCGAAGGGGAAAAAAGTGGCCACCCGTAGGGGAAGCGACCTCGGAAGAGGTAGCGGTAGTGGTAGTGCTCATGGCAAGCGAAGTGCTGACTCCAACATTGTGAAGGCGAAGACGAAGGTGAAAAAGAAGGACGCAGATAGTCGTGGAAGGACAAAATTAATTGCCCCCCCAGAGGTGAAGAGATCAAGCAGGAGGGGCAAAACAGGCAAGGCGGGGGGGAGGAAGGGCGTAGCGAAGATGGACCAGAAAGAGGTAAAAAAGGAGGCCACAAAGGAGGATGGACAAAAAACAGATAAGACGACCAAGGAGAAAAGAAAGAACATAGAGGAGTCAAACAAACTGAGCAAAGAGGCATCGAGCAGAATGAGCAGAGAGGCATCCAACAGAATGAGCAGAGAGGTAGTGAGCAGAATGAGCAGAGATGTAACGAACAGAATGAGCAGAGATGTAACGAACAGAATGAGTAAAGATGTAGCAAACAGAATGAGCAGAGATGTAACGAACAGAATGAGCCCAGAGGAGGTGACCAAAATGAAAGTACAGGAGGTGATCGTCGTGAAGGAAAACGAAGAAAAGGAAGAGGAGAAGACGAATGCAGAGCAGACAGACGCGGGAGAAAAGTCAGACCGTGTGGAGGTAAGCCAGGTGGAAGAGGTACAAAAGGAGGAAAAGGCAACAGAAAAGGGGACAGAAAAGAGGACAGAACAAACCTTAGAGACAACAACGGAAGACCCAGGAGAAGAGAGAACCCCAGAGGAAGAGACCCAAAAGGAAGAAGCAAATGAACTACAAGTAGCGTCTCCGAAGGAAGACGGACGTGCAAATGTAGCAGATATGAACGATTGGCAGAACAAAAGGGAGGGAACAAAAACGGTGGAAGAAATTTGCCCAGAGAGGGAAGTTGTGGTGAGCAAATCAGACGATAAGGAGAAGGTAACGTCGAAGAGGAAAATAAAAGCCAGGACAGGTATGAAGGTACGGCAGAAGGAAAAGGAGGTTCGAGGCCATGCTGGGGAGGAGCATGCGTCAGCTACTGATGTAGGAGAAAGGAAGAGAGAAGCTGCTAAACGGTGTGTCTACCCAAGGGAAGAGAAATCACCAATCCAGTTGTCCCTGGAGAAGCGAACCATGAAAGGTAAACACAGCAAGGTGGATAGCATCCTGCAGAAGTATATGCACTTGCAGGAGGAAGAAGTCGCCGCGAAGAGACAAGCAACACGGGATGATGTTCCAGATGACTTGCTAAATGTAGAGGGAAGGAGGTTCAAAATTGACGTCATAAATTTTGTAGGGAATATAACAACAGGGGAAGACTCCATTCATGAGGACATTCTGTTTTTCTTCGATTCGTATGAAAATAAATTAAAAAAAAAAAAAAAAAAAAAAAAAAAACGTCCTATCGTTAATTAAGAGGCTATTCAAATGTGAGCACTTTGAATTGGACGGGATCAGATTAGTCCTACAGGTCCTTGACAAAATTGCAGCTAAACTGATGAAGGAAATAAAGTTGGAGAAGATAGTGAGATGCTTCTCTCAGGTGACCCAGTCAACAAAGGATGGGCATGCAGGTGGGAAGGGAACATTAACTAAACAGAAGAAGAACAACAAAGATGCAGGTGGTACCTATTCAGCAGGGAACATGAATGGATTCGCACCAGATGAGAAGTACCTTAACATGTGCAGAAATAAATTGTATGGTATTATTTTCAGTCCGAGGAGAGCACAAGGGTTTAATCCTTCCACCCTCTACTTCATTCAACGGTGGAACGACAATGCTCTGTTGATCATGCTGAGGGAAAAGTTGGAAGAAATTCAACGGAGGAAGATGTTGCCACTGAGGGGTGCCATCCCTTTGTCCTGCTTTAATTTGTTAAAGCGTAAAGTTATGTGTAACATTGCTGGTGCCTGTTGCATAACTAGCCGTGAAATGGTTGGTGGGGAGTTTTCCGTGCCCCTTCCGCCCCTCCCCCCGAGGCTAGCGGTGCACAGTGAGGGGGGAGACTGCTTCGTGAAAGTCGGTGGGGCGGTTCGCGTGCTGGCGTCCAAGTAGGACGGTGAAAAATGAAAACTTTTTCCCCAACATGCCTAAGTAGCCCCTTTTTTTGTTTGCTGCCCGGGGGGGAGTCGCCCTGTACCGAACAGTGTTGTGTGACACCCTTCATGCCGCTTCCCCGTTTGTGTCTTTTTTTTTGCAAGCGGGCTATCAACCGATGAACAATTCAAAAGTGGAAACTGCTATTGGGGGGGAAGCGAATGTGGAGTCCCCACTCCTTCCGGTGAATTATTAGCCAAATGAAGGGAAAGATCAATTATATCAGGGTAAGGGGGTTCAAATAGGAAGGGTAAAAAAAAGAGGGGGGCGACGTATATTACCACCACTACGATGGGCGGTTCAGGTGGGAAGCCCCTTTTCGCCCACGCAAATGGTTACACAAGGGAGGTGCACATTTCTCTAAAAAGCAAACAAAAAAAAAAAAAAAAAAAAAAAACATCCAACAGTTTGGTCTGTTCCATTTAGATCATTTACCTATGGTAATGGAAGTCTGTTCTTTTTTTTCTCTCCCTAGTTAACTCACCTCAGATGAGACAACCGTCTTGTCCCCCAGTTTACTGAGGCGCATTCGCACTTTGGGAGAGGCTCCTCAAAATGCTTACGTACTGGTCAGGAATGCGAACAGAGTTGTTCAAATCATTGACGGCTTTACAAATAGGAGGGATATCACGCTCTAATGAAAAAATGTTCGTGAGGAAAAGGAGAAAGTTAAAGTCGCGAAATATATTGACCATGTCCTTTTGATTATGTAACGATCTAGACATGTAGTTAAACCTTTGGAGAATGGTGTAGTAGTTGTTATTGTTGGGGTAGGGGAAAAGAGTATTGTAGAGACTCTTATGGGAAAGAATGGGAACGTTATTAACACAAAAGAGGACATCAATTTTCTTCACTTGGATTTTCTCAATGAGGACTTCACTTTTACATTTCAAATATAACTCATTCATTAGGTCAACTTCGCTGTTAAAGTTTTTTATCTTTTGGTCTTTTTCATTTTTTTTTGCTTCGAAATGCAGGATGCTGTTTTGTTTTTGCATGTCTTTGATGATGTCCTTATTTAGCAACTTCAGCAAGTCGTAATTTATTTCATACGCCTCGACGACTATCGACTTGGAGCTTTTGTCCATGCCGACGGATAGCGTGATGAATGGCTTTACGTTGGGAATTTTTTTTTTTTTTTTTTTTTTTTTTTTTCCTGGGTGTGTGCTTTTGTCCTGTTTTGCGGTGATGTTTTTGCGCTTCCACGGGGGGTACACCATTTGGGGTTACTCCATTTGGGAGAATTCCATTGTTGGGTTGGTGCAGCGCGTTGGCCTCGAATGGAAGATTCTTTGGCGTGCTGTCCTGACGATGCTTCATCACTGTGAGCGCGAGGAGAACTTCCCTCCCCCCCATGGGGATGAACAACTCGTTCTCCTCATCATTCAACGTTTTTATCTTCTTGTTAAGTTTTACGAAATTTTTTCTTTTCTGGTTGGACATATTTAAGTCTACCCCGATGTCTGGATATGCATAAAGAACCCCCACCACTTCCAAGTTCAGCAGCTTCGCCAGCGCGTCAGCCTTCCTCCTGTCTTCGCTATTGAGCAGGTAATCCACGTCATACATTTGTTCTGGGCGGTTCAACGCAAAAAATACATTTTCGATTTTTACGTTAGAGTCATCTTCATACGTCCCGTATAGGACACCACAGAAGAGTTTCTTGTCCCCCTGGTTTTCACTCCTCCCATTGTTGTAATTTGCCTCGTTAAAAAATTCCTGCACATTGTACAGGCAGGCTTCACTGACACTTACATTTTTGCAAAGGGAATTGAACAGTGGGTTGATGGATACACGCTTGTTTTGTTCCAGGTGGAGAAATTTGTTTCCTACCTGTTCCTTCACTTTCTTCTTATGGGTATCATTGGTTGGGTTGTTTTTTTCACCCCCGCTGCTCGCGTTAGGGTTAGTGTTAGTCTTAGCCTTTCTTTCGCCCTTTCCCCCTATGCTGAACAACACGTTTGGAGTTATCGTCGCCCTGTTTATTTTCAAACCGTTGCATTTGTTGCTTGCGCAAATGAAATAGAGGCATGTCAGAAGGAACAGGGGGCCCTTTTTCATTATTCCAAAGGGGGAAGAGGCAAAGGGAAAACGGGGGCATGAGGAAGAAAAAGGTGCGATTCTGCTAGGCTGGCCACGCGCACTACATCTTTTACAACACTTTTGGAGAGGCTCCTGTGCAAGTTAGCATAGGGCGGAAAAAATCACACACGCGCAAATGTATGTAAGTATTCATTCGTGTATGCCTTGGTACTTTCCCTGTGTCACGGATACCTAATCGGTTCACTCGCCAATAGGGTTGGAAGAACGGACAATGGGCAGCGCCGCAGGGTGTGTGGGAGGATTCAGTGCACCCTACAACAGCAAACGGGTAAACAGTGACAGCAAGGAATGTCTTAAATAAGACTAAATGGGAAAGAGAGCAAGCAGGCCACGTAACGATAATTTATCACATTAGGGCTCATTTTTTCCGAAGATGGCAACGTGATGGAAATATCATCCAGTTTGGTAAAAAACAAACCTCCTGTGTATACAACTAGCTAAATTTTTTTTTTTTTTTTTTTTTTTCCTACCTGTTCAGGTAATTTTTTGATTTAAAAAAAAAAAAATTAGCTACCTACCGTGCGGCAGATTGGCCCTTTCCAAATCTGCACACATGTATATATGCACGCTTGTGTGGATGTATGCCTCCTTCTGTGGCCATCTCAGTTTCCCCCTTTTAACAACCCATACGAACTAACCGGCGGGGCAAGAAAAACAAAGTAAAAATTGCCCCATTTGGTAAATAACCAAGCATTTGCATACATGACAGTAGGGACACACCGAATGTTGGCTCCCAATTGTCCACATGGCAAAAGGGATGTTCACATGTAATTTCAGCGTGGTAGTGAGGGATGATAAGCAGCCCTATCCGCCCGACAGAACAACGTAACGGATCTCTTAAAATGAGAAGCGTGCAATTTGATGGGTTGTCCTTATTTTTCTTTCGCTTAAACTTACTTTTGTTACTGCTACGGGGGCCAAAAGGGCTGCCGAGAAAATGTACATTGTGTTCTCTTCGTGTAATATGCCTCATCAGAACAAAACCGTCGTCCAGGCGAAAAGATTTAGAGTTACACCATGCAAGTGTCGTCCTGCGCGAACGCAAATTAACCAAAGAAAAGGTACCTCTATCGCTATGTAATTTTCAAAGCTATTCAATTTCTGCGGACGGTGAATCAGGTGATCTTTTCGTGGCCCTTGTAAAAGGTAAGGATTGCCTCTTTGCATGTTACCCCTGGCACACACACATTCACACCTACGGGGAACCACTCAACGGGCTGTTTCGCGCGACGCGCTCCTCTGTCCCCGAGTGAAACCCTACCACGGGGGCGTTTCCAATGCATCACACGAACTGGACGCATCCAAATGTATAGGCGGCGACCACGCACACATAGCTATGGTGAGCAAAATTTGCAGAGTTAAGCCGGCGTGGCGGAAAAGAAATGATGAGAAAGAAAAGGGGAGGACATTCTTATAAGTTATAAATTGGGACGTCACTTCTTCGTGCCATCGAATGTAGTACAGGTGAACATAATTTGAAGCAACCACCTGGTGCAACGCCAACGTGAATGCATACGTGTCAACATGTAAATACAATCATATACGTAGGTACGTATGTACTCGCCGATGCAGTCACGCACACGTAGGTCACTAGGTAAAGGAATAGGCCCTTTATGCAAAACACCTGCCCCACGGGGGGGAAAATAACCGGAAATGAGAAGGAGTTTGGCCAAAGGTATAAATCCTAAGCGGGCAATAGAGATGAATCCCCCACAGGTGAGCAAGAAAAAGCCTTCCCCCTCTACCCCCACTTCTCAGCGCTATTTTTTCGTGTATAAATTTTTATTTGCAAGCCTATTATTCCCCATAGGGGTGTACAGGGTCTTTTTTAATGACCCACATTTTCTGCGTATATGCCATATGATAAGCATGTATAATATGATGCTTCCTATGGGCAGGCCCCTGGTAAGAAAAAAAAAAAAAAAAGTGAAGAGGCAGAAGGAAAAAAGTAATCTTCCCCGTTCTTCAAACTTCGTACAACAAGGGCACGCCCAAAATGTGGAAATAAATAGTACTATGATAATATATGGTACAGCAATACACGCTGCCAATGTACTTTTTGTATGCACGCGGGGCGCACTGCGAAAGTTGAAAGTCGATTTGTTGGCGCCAGTAGATGCGTGATGTAGCGGGCGTCATCCCCTGTCACTGCTTCCCATATTGTGTATATGTTTACCGGCCATTCCTCTTACTGGGGGTAAAAAAATTAGGCGCGCCCCGCCCTACGCACGCCCAAAATAAAAAAAAAAAAGAAGGTATAAAATAATAAGGCATATCTCCATGTACATTTCATTTCGCCCATATGCGGAGAGAAAAAAAAAAAAAACGGCAACAGAAAATTGGCATAAGGATGATACCATTTTTATTTATGGCAGGTACATTCCCGGGTGCGTACTCGACAGTTATATTTTTCCTCAAGGGCCAAAGCACGTGTCAGGCTTGGCATCACGTAAAAAAAAAAAAAAAAAAGGGGGTTCTCTTTCTCCTAAATTTAGTGCCGCGGGATGCGTGAAGGACCCCCCCTGGAAAAAAACGCGGGCCCCCTTGTCACCCTGTACATATTAGTGCGTACCGTTTACGGGTAAATTTTTTACCTACATATTTGCGCCATCTTTGGGGCTTAAATTTATGCTTATATTCTCATGTACCATGTACGTGTATGCATTTTTTTCCGGAAGGGGAAAAGCCCCCAAGTACTGTACGCGTGGTGCGCTAACCCGAGCCTTACCATATCATCCCCCGAAGCATCCCTTTTGTTGGCAGTACGCACTTGCGAAGTGAATATAATATAGGAGAAAAGGAACCTTTCTTCAGGAGTGAACGATAAATTATATATATTTCCTCGTCCCCCGTAGCTTCGCAACTTGGCGACTGCACTACGTCTTTCTCCTTGCCTAACGTACGAGAAAATTAATTTGCAGCATATGTTGATGACCTTGTAGTTTCTGCAAAAAAATAAAAATTTTCTTCGCTTTTTCTGCCCTTTAGTTTCACTCATTATATCGTTTTTTATCTGCCTCGCGTTTATTAACATCATACCCATCTGCATTAATTTTATGCCCATAGCCTCATTTTTTTTTTTTTTTTTTACGGCTTAAAATTCTCTTAGCATTTTGTTTTTTTTTGCTTTCCTCGAATATGCTTAACTTTTTTCACGGCATAATTTTTGCTTGCTTTTTTTTTTTTTCTCTTCATTTTTATAGCGCCATTTATTCCCCCCATTTTTTTTTCTCAGTTTTTTCTTTCCCCCTTTTTTCTTTATTTTTTTTCTAGCTGCATCATCTCCTGCAAAGTTTTATACTTATCGGAGAATTCTCGTTTGGCCAAGTAGCCAATTTTTTTTTTTTTTCCCTTTTCTGTGAGTTTACGATTAACTCATTCGTGTTAATGTATATATGTATGTACTGCATATTACATTTCATGTACGTATTTATGGACGTATGCCTTTGGCATATCCATCTGTACATTTCCCTTTATTTTACCTATATTTATTTTCCCTTTTATCCACATTGCGTTGTTTTTACTTGCGTTGCCTGGGGCGCGTTCCATTACTAGCATGGTGTGTTTTGTCCACCTTGCGTTTCCTTTTTGCTTGTTTTTCTTGTTTTGCATCCCGTGCGCGAAAACTGCGCACCCTTTGCGTCTTTGCGTTCTGTGTTCCACCTTTTGGGCACATTTCGCCTGCTATCGCTTGCGTGGGCTTTTTCTCTCCGTTACGTATGAACAACAGTTGCATGCCTACGTCGCCACCTGGTCGTAGGTACAGCTCCTGATGTATGTACGTAAACCTGGGGGAAAAATCCACACCCATGTTGTGAAGCTTTGCGCAGTTGCATACTTTTGGTAGCATAACGGCATTTTATTTTATTTTTTTTGAGCGTACCAACATTTTCACGTAGAACATTGTTTCCCACCGTATTTTTCTCTCCTGTGAGTGCATCACGCTTTTACATGCGAATGTAGACATTAACTGTGTGCGTCGTTAGTGAATGATAACCTCGAAGCGGAGCAAACGCGATGTCTCACGAACGCTGCGTTCGCACAGCATTTTTAAATCACATATATTCACTGCATTTTTTCTCTCGTTCGCGAAGGAGAAAGATATACAGGCGGATAGACGCGTGTCATTCTGCGTTTTTTCCTTTTTATTCTTTTTTTTAAATGAGCTAATCACACCGTCTGAGAGAAGCAAGGACGAGAAAACGTCGTTGTGCTTTCATGTTTATCATTTTACCTGTACACCCATTATACGACTCACATCAGACATCCGCATTCCTGCGCGTGATGCCTGTAGCAGAGAAATGAGTGACGCCCTCCTGCACATATGTATTTTCGAAAGCGACCCCTGCCAAAGTGGCATTCCTTTTAATGACTACATTGTGTATTAAAAGGGACTCCAATTTGTAGGCATGTTTTTTTTAACTACACCCTGGGAAATAATACTTCCATTGTGTATACATTTTCAGAAGCGTGTGCATATACGTACGGATGAATCCGTGCGTGGTATGAATTTACGTATGAATGCTTCTCTAGCGTGCACGCTTTTCCCCATTCATGCCTCCACTTGTTCATGCTTCCTCGCATGAGTAACCCGTGTTTTGTGTTACGTGTTTAAGTTGTTCACCTGTGGTATGCCCGTTGTTCCTTGCAGGATTTTGCATAAACACCGGAACGAGTACCACTTGCATGGGTGTATATACATAGCAATGCATTATAGTTGTAAAAAAGGGCAGGCCAAAGAAAAAAAAAGAAAACGGAGATATATATATATAGAGAGAGAGAGAGTGAGGAAGACAGAAATACCTACGCGCATGTAATCACTTGTATACATGTGGCTGTACCTTCTGCCCCCTTTGTTGTATTATCACTTGTCGAATAACCAGAAGGCGGTATACCTCCTTCCTTGTAATTCACCCCCTTTTTGTGCATGACTGTTCTTGCGCCCCACCGAAAAGAGAACACACAAACGTGTTCGTATGAACGTGTGCATCTATACTGAGACATACGCACAGATACACGTGAACATATACTTGTGCCTACTTACACATATACGCCTGCACCTGAGCGTGGCCTTTGTGCAGCTTTTTTTTTTTTTTTTTTTTTTTTTTTTGTCGTCTGCCGGCAACTGTGTTTCCTTTTCACCACTGGTGATTTGACTGCTCGCTGCACGTCGCTCATTCATTAATTCGTTCTTATTGCTCATTTATAAGTCTTCATTTACGCGCATGGGAAGTCGATTGTCAAGTGGACCGCCCACTCAGCGTAGTTGTTTATTGCATGACCACTTTGTCGGGCATTTGTCCATTTCAGTTGCTCGCGCGGTGAAGAGGCGAAGCGGCCATTCCCCTCAAATCGTCTCTCCTCATTTTGTATGCCGAATTCATTCCACTCCCCCCCCGCTTGTTTCCATTTCATTTCCTTTTCATTTCCTTTTTTTTGTAAATCCCACACTGAACAGTTTTTGTTGACATTTATTGGGAGGCCATTTTTGCGCACACAATAATTCAGTTACACGTACACGCGAGAAAATTTTTTCACTTCATTAACTTGTTGCGAGGAAAAGGAAAAAAACGCTGAAGGGACGTGCACGCAATAATATACGTATATATTACTTGCTACACACGTACGCACGCACGCGTGTCACGCTGAAGGTGCGCGTTTTTTGTGCGCCCCCGCAGGAGTGCTCCTGTCCACCCGCTGCACACGCGGCGTTTATATGTGCGCGCGTTTTGCCCTGCGTTTTGGACAGTGGGTGTGTATGTACCAAGTGAGAAGTGACAAGAGGAGAAGTGACAAAAGGAGAAGTACCAAAAGAAGTGACAAGTGAGGAATTCCCTTCACCATTTCATGTATGGACGCACAGGGACTTCCCTTTCTGTCCATTCACGAATACGCGCCCGCGAGGATATTCGCGCGTAATCGTCACGCGTATATGCGTACGGAGGGTGCCAGAAAGCGCAAGCAGTGATAATTAAAAAAAAAAAAAAAACGCACATATGTGTATGTATATATGCGTACACCTCCACAAGGCCAAAAAAAAAAAAAAAAAAAATTAACACCAATTTGTGTTCCCCCTGGTGCACAAAAACGCGTGACGCACACGTACAGGCGTACGCAATCGTATGTACGCACGTTCGCGTGTATTGCGTACCCGCAGCAGTTACAGCATTTGACTGGGAAGAACAGCAAGGCGATACGAAGGAGGAGGAACGTCTTCGGAGGAACGTTTTGGGAGGCTGCGTGTTTTCTCATCCGCACTGGACACTGGAAGGTAAGCAAAAAAAGGCGCAAATTTTGCCCCAAAATGGCGCAATTTGGGCCGAAAAATGTGCACAGAAAAAGTCCGCGCGAATAGCGGTTGCCCGTATGTATATATGTACGTATGTGTGCCGCCTTTCCTGTACGGGAGTGCATGTGCAAGTGGCGGTTACGCACCCCCCCCAGGGGCGTATAACGTATGCACGTGTATTTCATCGATTCACGAATAACGTGTATCTCAGTGTGCACACTTTACGCTTGCCCAAGAGAGAGAGAAAAAAAAAGAAGAGCATTTCAGCCAGTTGCTCACGTACACAGCGATCGTTCATGTTCGTATGCACAATTGAGACCCATCATCCCGAACCGTGTTCCCCAGCGAGTGAATGAATTTGTTCAGGATGTGCGTATGCACGTGTTCATTCACGTGGTAGAGTGCAGCTCGACTATATTTTCGCAGTGTGTGCTCTGTCGTCCGTTTCGTTGTTGCGTACTTCTTACATGTGCATTTCGCGGTGAATACTTGACAGTTTAGTACGTTGAAGTTGTGTGTCCCCCCGGACGCATGTTCGCGCGCAGCTAATAAATTTTGTTCACAACGGGCCCGAACATGTAGGCTTAAATATATGTGCATATACACACACAAATGCATAAACCATTAAAGGAATTAAAGTTAATTAACAGTCATGTCAGTTTGTTTTTCCATCCATTCGTCTACTTAATTGATTGCAGTTTATTGAATACATTTTTATATTCGTCCACTTTTTTTTGCGACGTAGTTGCGTTGTTCAAGCGTATCTTCCTTTGCCTGTTCTGCCGCTCCCCACTTGTGTTGTCCACTCATATGAAGGCACACAAAGGATGTGCATTACCTTCTATGCCTGTGCATACCTTCCCCGTTAATACGTTCTTCCTTACATAGTTATATGCCCCCGTCCGTGCGCGCTGCAAAGGGGTTTATAGTAATCATTTATTTCATTTCTGCAGTGCATCGTCCGTCTGTTTTAAGTGATTAAAAAGGGAAAAAAAAATTGCCCTTGTTTTTATGTTCACACATAAAGGCATAGTTTCGTATTGTGTATAAGTGTGTGCTGCATGTTTTGTACATACCCGTCCCGTGCCCGCTGGCAAGTGCGCCTTCAGAGTAGGCGTAGTTTCCACCACAGCACATGCACTCCCAATCGTACGGGCGTATGTCCTATTTTGCATTATCTCTCCCCCGTTCACCAATTCTTTTTTCCCCATCCTCATCCGATCTTCTTTACTCCCCTTTCCCTCTCCGTAGCAGAATTAACACCTTGACTTCTGTGACCAGCAGGCGCTCTCCAACTGATTAAACATACCTACAATATTAAAAGGAGCATTCCTTCCGGGGAGGCCTGTTTTGTGGAATTCTAATTAAGCAGGCCCTAGCCAACGTCATCCGAGTGACAAATCAGGTGAAGGCAAAGCGGGGCAAGTACGCACCCAGTGAAACTTGCGCATGTACATATATGTGCGTTCCTGTCCGAGCCTGAACCGGAAACGCGTTAAACAGATTATGCACGTGCATGAGAACGGTCGAGAGTGAATTATCCGACAAGATGATAAGTAAATAATTGAAGCAGCAGGACTGTAGCGAAAATATCTTTTCGAAGCATCCAAAACTGGGGAGCCGTCTGTTGATGTACTCGACAGGGACACGCCAGTGAGAAGGACGCAGAGTAGAGAGAGTAGTAGCAACAGAACAGCACAGCATAGTGAGGTCATTACGACGCCATTGTGACGTCATCGCTACCCCAGTGGATGCGCATGAATCCACCCGTGCAGCGCAACATGAGTGGCAACAATCCCGGCCGAAGCGGTAGTAGCAGTACCAACTTGCGTGACGCCATGCACTACGGTGATAGAATGGAAGCGGATAACGCAGGTGGGGTGAAAGGTACAGCAGCACACAACACTTACATGAACCAAGTAAACAGTAGTAAGAACCTGTCCTGTGCGACCCCCCCTTCTTCCTATCTGAACAGTGCAAACAGCGTTAATATGGGAAAGGGTATGCACTTCAATCCCATGTCCAGTGGTGGAGACGGGACAATAAGCATAACGAGCAGTCTGCTAAGTAGTAATGAACAGAACATGCAAATGAGGCAACAGATGGGAATGAGTAAAAATTGTGGAGGTGCCTCTACCGCAGGTGCTAGTGCATCTGGAGCAGGCTTGCAGGAGTCATACCAGAAGCCCATGTTATCAACCTATAACATGCAAATGCAGTCATCTATCGGAGGTCACCACCACATGGTTAGTTCTAATCAGGCAGGTGGTAATAGCACCAACCAGATGGGAAGTAGATACAACAACATGAATTATTCTATGCAGGACATGAACCCAAATGTTCATATGAACAGTGGAAAGGGTCCCCATGGAAATAGCGAAATGAAGCATAGTAGTAAGGATCCCAATTTTTTGGGTACAAATAATATGAAACCGAACAGCTTTGTGAATAACATGTATTACCAGAGGAACGACATGATGTTAAGGAACAGCTCCAATAGTTATAATATGCATGGGAACTATTATGGGTATATGAATAATGGGTTTTATGGTGGTCCTGCAGGATCCTCCAATTGTTTTAAACAGAATGCCAACATGATGAATACCGGTAACGGGGCAAGTAACAGTAGTGGTAGTAGCAGCGGTGCGAACTACACAGATGGTTTGAACGTGGGTAATCATGGGGAGGGTTCCATAAGTAGTAAGCTTGGTGGTAAGGGTGCAGCAGGTATGGTCGATAAGTCTGCTTCGTTGAAGTCCATTCAGGGTAGTAACACCAGCAGTGGCATGAATGCAAGTCAATTAAATATGGGAGGTAGGACGCTCAATGGAAGCGGTATGAACTCCATTGGAGGAAGTAACAACAACAGCAGCAACAACAGCAACCACAGCGGTGGTAACAACAACCCCTGTGCGAAGAGCATGAACAAAGGAAGCAGCGCTGGTGCTGGTGCTGGTGGGGGAGGATCATCCATCGGTGTCGACTCTGCAGGGATGCCCAACAGTGTTATGATGAGTATGGTTAACAGTAACGTTATGATGAATAGCATGAGGATGGGTAGTGGTGGTGGTTCAGGGGGGGGTAAGAATTCCATTGGGGGGGCAGGAGGTCTCCCAGGTATGAACATGGCAAGTATGAATATGGGCGGCATGAACATGGGAGGTTTGAGTATGGGTGGCATGCACGGTAAGGGAATAAACGGCATGCAGACTCACCGATCTAGCAATGCAATGGAGAAAACCAATTCTCTTGGTGATATGAACAGCATGAGATACCACCATCCTATCGGGGGAGGCGGTAACATGTACAACAAAATGGGGTTCAACAATTTGAATGAATACCCGTTTGATAATTATGCAGCGAACCACATGTCTGCTAAGGGGGAGTGTGGCCCAATGAGCAAAGACAGCAAGGGTGCCCTTGGGGGAAAAAATGCCATGAAACATGCAAAGGGTAGCAAAAATATAAAGGACGAACTGTTAGAGAAGGATGGTACTATAGGCATGATGAACAGCGCCTCCCTGATGAGCGACGCCAAATCTACAGGCGGGGGAATATCCACCAGGAAGGGAAAAGCACCTGTAGGAGCAGCAGGTGGAGTAACGTCTGCTTCGATGGAGCAATTCGGTGGTAGTGGAATGATGAACAATGATCAGCAGTCGGGAGGGATGTTTAAGAAATACAGCAAAGGTGGAGACAACCAAGTTGACGTGAAGGATAAAAAATTAGGAAGCAGTAACAACAACGGTAATGTTGTTGGTGGTGAACCGGGTGTGAGCAGTGCAGGAAGTCACCCCTATAGTATGTTTCCAAACTACAATATAAAGTATCCAATGAATGTAGACATGTTTGGGGGCATGGGGACGACCACTCCGTATGGATTACCGAATAAAGGAGGAACCAGTTACCCTAACATGAATTTGTTAAATGGGATGAGTGGAAGCAGTGAAACCAACCAAATGACCAACAGCGGTGGAAACGGTAGCACCTCTGCGGGTAGTTCTTACGGAGGGCTAAACAAACTTAGCAGTATGAACAGCTACAATATGATGAACGCCTATGGAGACAATAGGTACAGTAACTTAAAGTCCATGGATCCGATGAAGTCGTATAACGACGGGATGGTAATGGGCGGAGCATCAGGAGGAGTATCCCACCATGGAAGTAGTACTCTTAGCAGCATGATGAACATGGGTGGTGTTACCAACGTGGGTAACGTGAGTAACTACAGCAGCTTAAACAACTTCATGCACAGTAGGAACTACCCAAATGATATGAACATGCGTATGCTGAACAGTAGAGGCATGATGGGGGTGAACAACCCAACCAACATGTGTAACAATCAGAGCAGCATGATGATGATGAGTGGGGGAGCAGGTGCAGTAGGAATGCATGCGAATGCAAGTGGTGCCCCTTCCCGGTTTAAGAATGAAGAGATGGATGAAGAGGAGTACGATGAGGAGGATGCACATGATGGGTCAGACCTCTATGGAGGTAGTAAATACATGAGGAAGAGTGCACTTGGAAAGCAAACGAACAAAGGAAGAAAATCCGATACACAGAGGAAAGATAAAAAGAAAAAGAAAAAGAAGAAAAATGCAAATAACTCCCTCGATACAGATGAAGATGAGGACAACGACCTATACGTCAACACGTATGCGAAGAAGTCCCATACGAGGGGCAGTACTAAGAAGTCCCAACTGTATGACCCTGTAGAGGATCGATACAACGAAAGGGCAAAAAAGAATGAGAAAAACGATATTTTTGTTTCTCCGTATATTGGTGCAGTGGAAGGAAGAACCAACTTGAGGGAGAGAAGGAAGGTGAAGAATTACGCACAGATGGAGAACTACTTCGAAACGGATGAGGAGGACAAAAAGGTAGACGAGGAGAAAATGCTGCTCAGGCAGGAGAAGCAGATCATGGGGGGCATCGACCGCGTGCTGCACCATAGGAGGATCCTCGACTACGAGAACGTGAACAATATAAAGAACAACCCATTCCTGTATATAAACAAGGTGAGTGGCGCATCTAACAATGGAACAACTGACAATGTAGCAGGTGATAGTGGCACAGTTGGTGATGGAACAGGTGATAATGTGACAGGTGATAACGGAACAGACGGTAAAGCCGCCGGGGCGAACGAGCAGGAGGACCCCACGATGGACGACTTCTACGAAGAGGAGGACATCGAAGACGTAAGTCAAGTGGAGTTCCTAATAAAATGGATGGGAAAGTCCCACATCCACAACTTCTTCTGTACCTATGAGTACCTAAGATATTTCAACGGAGTGAAAAAGGTAGACAATTATATAAAAAAAATAAAGCAATCGTTTCAGAAGAGGAAGTATATGACGGCAGACGAAATAGAGCAAGAGAAAATATACTCAGAGATTAAGAAGCAAATCGAGATGGACGCAATCAACGCGGAAAGGATAGTAACGCACAGACAGTGTGAAGAAACCGGGGAGCAATTGTTTCTTGTGAAGTGGATGAGTTGTGCGTATGACCAGTGCACGGAGGAGACTAAACAAACGTTAGTAGATCATGGGTTCACAAAACTTATTGAAGAATATTTCGATAGGGAAAGTAAGATTTGCGGGTTGAAGGCTTATTCAAGTGTATGGAATAGGGGTCCTCTAGCAGCTACCAAATTCGAACCCTACAATGAGACCCCATTTTATCTGAATGAGAGGAAGTTAAGGGCTTATCAGTTGACTGGCCTTAACTGGATGGTTAGCAGAATGAAACGTAATTTAAGTGTCTTATTAGCAGATGAGATGGGGTTAGGTAAAACCGTCCAGACCATCGCAGTGGTGGGTCACATGTTATATAAGGAGAAGTTAATTGGACCATATCTTGTAATTGTGCCACAATCTACAGTGGATAATTGGTTGAATGAGTTTAAGAGTTGGCTTCCCCAAGCGAATGTCGTATGTTATCATGGAAATGCCGTCAGTAGGGAACTTATAAGAACCCACGAATTGAAAAAGGTCTACGTGGCTAACAAGGGGTTCAGATACAAGTTCGATGTGTGCATTACGACGCCATCTATATTGAACAGCCTGAGCGACGTGGAGTTGCTGAAAAAGATGCCCTGGCAATTAATGGTGGTGGATGAGGCTCACCAGTTGAAAAACAGACAGTCGAAGAGGTTCATCGAGTTGAAGCAGTTCATGGCTGAATCGAAGTTGCTTCTTAGTGGTACCCCTTTGCATAACAACTTGGAGGAACTGTGGACTCTACTGCATTTCTTGAACCCGCAACAGTATACGCATTATGAGAATTTCCAAAAGAAGTACAACGAAATTGAAAACACAAGTTTGATAGGCGAAGCCAAGCAGAAGCAACTCATGCAGTTGCAACATGAGTTGCACGAAGTTATTCTTAGACGGGTTAAGAAGGACGTGGAGAAGTCCCTGCCGAATAAGGTGGAACGAATCCTAAGAGTAGAGTTATCTCCCATTCAGATTGAGTTTTACAAAAATATTTTAACAAAGAATTATGAGCAGCTAGCCAAAGCATCTGGTGGTGCTAAGAATTCACTTCAGAATATCTGCATGGAGTTGAAGAAAGTGTGCAACCATCCCTTCTTGTGTTGCGAGCCGGTAGACAAGGATGAGTATAAAGAGCGGTTGGTTTATTCGAGTGGGAAGATCTGTCTGCTGGAGAAGCTACTGATTAGATTGAAGGAGAGAGGAAATCGGGTGCTAATTTTCTCCCAAATGGTAAAGATGCTTAACATTCTTAGTGAGTATTTAACTTTGCGAGGGTTTAAGCACCAGAGGTTGGATGGAACCATGTCGAAAGAAATGAGAAAGAAAGCCATGAACCACTTTAACAGCAAGAATTCAGATGACTTTGTGTTCCTGTTATCCACAAAAGCTGGTGGTCTGGGTATTAACCTAACGTCGGCAGATACTGTTATTATTTACGATTCGGATTGGAACCCACAGAACGACTTGCAGGCAGGGGCGAGAGCACATCGTATTGGGCAAACGAAAACGGTGCAGATATATAGACTGGTTACCAAGGACTCCATCGAACAAACCATCCTCGAAAGGGCTAAGGTGAAAATGGTTCTGGATACGCTGGTCGTTCAGGGATTGAACAAGAAGCAAAACGACAACGTTAACTACATCGGTGGTGAGGGAGGAAATACATCGAACGGATTCACCAGGGAAGAATTATCCAAAATTTTAAAATTCGGTGCACAGAAATTGTGGGAAAAAAACAGCTCGAAATATTCCCCTCAAAAAATGGATGAAGAGAAGGCAGTTATTAAAGGAGTAGATGTAGATTTAGACAAAATTTTAGAAGAAGCAGAGGCACATGAAAATGCTAACAATGCGAATAAGGATCTGAACTCCGAATTTAATAGTCTCCACAATTCGAATAATTTGTTCGCCGGTGGAAGTAGTCTCTTTGGAAGTGGAACAGGAGGATCACCAACCAGTGCGGGAGCCGGAGGAGGAGGAATAGCAGATGACCTACTCAGTTCCTACAACAACATCACCGAATTTAAGTACGAACCGCCAGCCAATTTGAAGAGCAATATTTATAATGACTCTACGAAGGCGGACGAGTTGGAGGAGGAAGAACAGAATGACAAAGACTTTTGGGACAGAACGATCCCGTTAGAAGAGAGACTGAAGTTGAAACGGATGAAGGAGGAAGAGCTACTCGTCCATGGACCCAGAAAAACCAGAACCAGAGATCGACACAACTTATACGTAGAATCCGCGAACACACAAGCGATGAATGACGAAGAGGACGACAGTGAGGAGTACACCATAAAATATCATGATAAGGGAAAAAATTTGAAAAAGAAAAGAAAAAGAAGAACCTCTACTCATATAACCGAGAAGGACAAGTTCCGACTGTACAGGTCGCTTCTAAAGTTTGGTAATCCATACCTACGTCTGGATGATATTCGGGTAGATGCTAAGCTTACCAAAGTGGACCAAAATGTGATACTCACGGAGCTAAATATTATTGTAGATACGTGTAAGGAAATTGTAGAGAAGGTTGCCAAGGAGGGTTCGTTAAAAGTGAACGAGGAAAGTGGAATGGCGGCAGGGGGTACAGTTGATGGAGTCGGTGTAGATGCTGCAACAGGAGTGGTGGTGGAAGATGAGGAAGAAGAAGAAAGGGCCGTCAAACGGGTGAAGGATGAGGCAGATATTAAGCTGCTCAAGGAGGAGGAAAATAATAACACCACTACAACTACCGATAGCAACCATTTAACAGTCGGCTCGTGTGATGATTCTAGTGGGAAGAAGTTGGAGGACGGAGCAGATGATGCGGGCGTTGTGGCCGATCATGCTGCTGATGGTGTGAAGTCTTGTGAGGAGAAAAAAACGCCATCCGGAGGGAAGGGAAGTAAGTCCATGAAGGATGGATCGGCTGGTGGGGAGGATGAAGCAGCAGCGGGAGGAGGCTTCTTTTCGAAGTTTTTGAATTTGGTGAAGGGCCAGGGTGAAGAGGAGAAAAACGATGTGGTAGATGCGGTAGATGCGGTCGAGGTGGTCGATGCGGGCAACGCGGGTGAGGCAGTCAAGGGAGAAATGAAGAAGGAAGCAAAGGAGGTGGACGAACTGAACGGAAAGGAAAATGAGAACAACTCCAATGATGAGAGCGATGGAAATAATAAGACCAAGGGCACGGAACGGGCAAGGAAGGTAGATGCCTACACGTTCTACATTGGCACGAATAGAGCTAACGCGTTGGACCTGTGTCAACGCCTGCAGTTATTTAAAAGTCTGCATGAGTTTGTGAAGGAACAGAATGGTGGAAACGAGTACAGCTTCAGGCTTCCCTTGAGAGCGAGCAGCAGCAGTGCCAGCACGAATGTGTCCTCCGGGGTTGTGGAGGAGGGGAAGAAGAGTCACCCACTGCAGGGGAAAACCGAGTTAGATGGTGAAGTGAAGGGCGAAATTAAGGCAGAAATGAAGACAGAAATGAAGACCGAAGAGGGAGATGTAAAGATAGAGCCTGTCAACGATGCGGTCGCAGAAGCGCCCGCGGAAATGAAGGAAGAAGTGAACGACTACCTAAAGTTGAAGCTCCCCGATTACATATTTAACAACTTAAGGGACCTCGCAACGAAAGATGTCAAAGCATGGTCAAAGGAAGACGACGAGAATTTAATAAAAGGAGTCTACGTTTATGGTTTTGGAGCGATTAACGAGATTTGCGCAGATGTAAACCTGAACCTGAGTCATATAAAAAATGTGAAGTGTGATAAAGTGAAGGTGAGGTGTGTGCGTATTTTAAAAATGATAGAGGAATTTAATTCCAACGTGAAGGATGAGACGACTAGTAAGAAACGTAGAAGAGCGAGGAGTAGGAATAAGAACGGTGACGTGACTAAAGGGGGAGAAGGGAAAGGAGTAGGTACCATTGGAGGAAGTAGTTATAGGAAGATGAAACAGGAGGAGGAAGAAACCGGAGCGGCCGATGCAGTAACAGTAATCGGATCGACAGGGGGAACAACTAACCTAACGAAGGGAAGCACTGGAAGTAATCATAGACAAAGCTACTACAGCAGGAGGAGCAGCGAAAGGGTCAAAGCCATCTACATGCATGATGAGAAGGAAGACGGAGTTGTTACGAAGAAGAGAGCTGTTTGTATATCTGGAGGGTCCGTAAAAAGGGGAGAAAAGGCAGAAAAGGTCGATCACATCAATGGGGGGGAGAATACCCCGCATAATGAAAGAAGGAAAGGTGGCACAAGGTCGTCAGGGTCAGCAATCAAAGGTGGAAGAAATTCCAACAACAACAACAACAGTGGTGTAGGAAGCATGGTAAGCCTTGGCAGTATAGGCAGCTATGGAAGCAATACCATTAATAACAGGAAGAGCAACAACCACCCAGGGGGTGGTGAAGCCTCAGAATGCGGCTCGTCCAACGAAAACAAAAGTTTTGTCAGTAAAGAAGATGGAGATAGTGCCGTCAAAGGGATTGTGGGTTCTGCCGGGGCAGCAGAGAGTAGTATAACTCGTAGGAGAAGTAACAGAAATAGTAGCGTTAAAAAGTACAACATTGCAGACGACCACGAAAGTGGAAACATGACTCGAAGGAAAAGCTCCCGTGTGAGGAGAGGAAAGAGTGAAACATCATCTCCTCTTCCCACAGGGAAAGACAATGCAGTTACGACAAATGAAGGGGATTACCTGGACAGTTACGCGGACCTCAGCATTGATCCGGAGGGGGGAGCAGAAATAGGGACGCTCGAGGTGGAAGGTGAAATGGATGGCCAAGTAGATGGCCAGATAGATGACCAAATGGATGACCAAATGGATGATCAACTGAATGACGAGGAATTTAGGAGAGAGAAAAAATATTTAAAAAAAAAAAAAAAAAAAAAAAAATTATCAGATGATGAAGTGTTGCATAAAATTAAGAGCTGCAATTTGACGGAGATGAATCAGCACAGCATGAACAAGCTAGCCAAGAAGTACGTGAAGAAGTACAAGAAGTTGCTAAGGGTGGTGAAGAAAATAACGCAACTGGGCGAGCAGGATCCCCTCCTCCAACAGCAACAGACCGTGGGAGAGGCGGCCGAGCAAGGTAGTAGTAGTAGTGCTACGGCTGCTTCCCCACTGGATAAATGGAAGACCCCGGAAATTAAAGAAAAAATTAATGAATTCATCCTTTTTATTGGAAACCATATTAGCAAAATAGCCGATGTGTGTCCTGACAAGGAATGCGCCAACATTTTGAGTAAATCCGGTTGGGAGTATGTTTCCAAGTTTTTGGGTGAAACGAGCGACAGTCTAGAGGAGAAATATGCACAAGGGCAACGTGAGTGGCAGGCGAAGGATTTGAACCAGTTGGAACAAACCAAGGACAGTGAGGATGGAGGAAACTGCCAGGGATCCATCACAGAAGATGACCTCGCAGCTTTCTTTTTCTCCAAAAAGATCTCTAGCATGTATCGTCTACAAGGGGTGGAGGAGGCAGAAGAGGAAGACGAAGACGATGAGGACGATGATGAGCAGTCACATGACCAGTCCAGGAGGGGTAGATCAATGGCAAGCGTCAGTTATGAAGTGGAGTGAACCCACCACCAGCAGCACGCTCACCGGTTATGGAAAAACGATGAAGAACAACTCCACTGGAAACAAGGTGATAAAGTTGCCCAAGAGGCAGAAGGAGAGAAAACAAAACCCTTCCCCCGTCAGATGCCCCGAAGAAGTTATGTTTCATACCCAAGGGGAAAGCACTCCCCGCTTCTTCGCACCGTTTTATATTGTCCCGCGTGGGTCGCATTTTTGAAGTGTGTGAAAATTGATCACTTGCGGGGGGAAGTAGCCCCCCCCCAAAAAAAAAAAAAAAAAAAAAAAAAAAAAAAAAATACATACAAACAAACAGATATATTTATTTTTGCATATCCTTGTAACCTTCCCCACATTGTCCAACCATTTTTTCATTTTATCGAACAGTGAAACAACGCAACTTTCGAATTAATTCGCAACCTTTTTTTTTTTTTTAATATTTCCACTTGGTGAGAGTCACATGTAGAAGAGGTAGGCCCGCTTCTTATGCTCCAAGGAAATTTTCCTTATTTCGTTGGCACTCTTTTCCGCATCGCTAAGTGAGATTTTGTGGTGACATCCCTCAATGGGAGGGGTAGTAGGTCCCTCATGTTCTGAATCCCAGAGGGGAGGGAGGAGTCCCTTTTTAGGGGCTGCCCCATGTGGTGACCATGTCTCTTCGCCGCTGTACGAATCCGCATCAGATTTTACAAAAGGGTAGGAGGTTTTGCCCACCCAGGGGGTGTCACTACTACGTTGCGCTTCACCCCTAAAGGGGTTGTTCCATTGGGAAGGCTCCATTTGGGAAGTTATTTCTTCAGTCGACAATGGGGAAGAATAACACTGTCTGATTTGTTTACTTCGTTTGTTTTTCTTTTTCCCATTTTTTTGTTCAAACGGGGGATTATTATTATACGGAGGAGTGGTTGCATTGTCCCTTGTATGTTCTGTTTTTGTGGTGGTTCCCCCCAAGTGGATTGGAGACCGCTTTGCAACGCCCATCTGCCAACTGGTTGGCGCCTCTTTTTTTTTTCTACGCAATGAGAAAAATTTAGCACTCTGCATAGATTCCTCAGACGTGGGTACTTCTCTCCATTTTGGTGAACGTTTCGAATGGGAAGCTCCCCCTTGTGGGGTGTCGTCTTCTTGGGGGGTTGACGTAGTTCCACTGCTCTCTGGGGATGTGCACCCCCTCTCATGTTTTAAAAGAAAGTCGATGTACTTCTCCCCTTTTGCTATGACTTGGTCTGTTTCGTCTGGATGTTCTTTCGTCCCTTTGTTTGCGTCGCTTCTGTTACATGTATTCCCGTGTGTGTTCCTCCCCTTCGGAGTCTGCACCCCGTCATGAACAGTTCCTTCATTCGTTCTTTCCTCATCCTGAGAGAGGACGACAGCGCTACTGTTGTTGTCATCCACTTGGGGTATTTCTTCCTTCTTCATATGTGTAAGCAGGTCGTCTAACTTTTCCCTTTCTGTGGGATTTCCCATCGGAGTGGATTTAGCTTGTACAACTTTTCCTTCGGAAATCCGCTGTTCTGTTGCATTCCTCTCATGTGATCTCCCAACAGGGGATGATTTATCCGTTCCTTTGTTGTCTGTCTTTACAGTGTCCCTCGTCTCCCCCCCCTTTGGGACCAAATCCTCTGCTATTTCTTTTATGAAAATTAATTCGTTATCTGTGTAGAGGCTGTAGAGTACGTTGTCCTTGTGAATCAGGTGGTTAGGAACTTTGAAAACGTTTATGCTTGGTTGGGTAGGAGGCGCCGGGCGCGCTTTTCCGCACGGGGGGTACTTCCTTCGTTGGGCAGTCTGGTTGCCGCTTTGGTTTGCACTTTGCTCACCCGACCACCTGGGCATCTCATTCGTACAGCTATAATCGTATCTAATCTCGCTAACCCTTTTTGTGATTCTTTTTTTCTTGAGCACTTCTACTTCGCCATCGCTGGAAATTCTGTTCACGGCGGAGTCTTCGAAGTAACTTTCCCAGTTGGGGAAGAAGGGGCTCATGAAAGTTATGTCCGTTTGGGTGGCGTTATTTTTGTACTTCCTTCCTTTTCGTTTCCTGCGCAGGATTTTATCCAGCTGTAGGTAGAAGTTGTCACTAGGGATGATTTGCTGCTTGTTTTGGAGGAGCTGGCACCTGTGTGGGGGATGAACGGAAAACGGTGTTGCGTGAGTAGATCCACCTTAGAATCAGATGGACACTTGAGGAGTTATTTTTTTTTTTTTCCCAAGTGGAGCCCTCACCTGATTCTGAGGTTCCTGTTCACCTTTTCATATTCCCCCTTGAGACTTTTTATTTGTTTTCTGAGTTTTATATTTTCCACAACAAACCAGTCTTTCCCTGGGGCGTCCTCACCAGAGGGTTTGCTGGACGCCGGCGAGGTGGTCCGGCTCCCCACGGGGTCTCCTCCCTCCGTCTGGGTTGTCTTGTCACCGACGCGCTTCAGCATGGCCGCTTGGTTTGTAGGATCTTCTCAATATATGTGCAGGTTCTTTGCAGTTGGTTTGTCATCTGCCTGGATCAGTGTGATAGCTGGCTTGTTATGTGCCCGTTACCGCTTTCCCCCCGGTGGCAGAAAGGGAAATTCTCATACCCACCAGAACAAGACGGTAAAGCGAGCCTACTGGTAAATTTTGGACGAATGCTCTATTCGCCTGATCAATCGTGTTTGAAAAAAAAAAAAAAAAAAAAGTAATAAAAAGTAATAAAAAGTAATAAAATGTAACATGTTCAATTGAACCATGTAGATGGACCAAAAAATTATTTTGCCATATCGTCTTCGTCTCTCCAGGTGGACAACTCGAACACGTCTGCGAATGTGCATGCGAAGGATCACACACCGAAGGGAAAAAAAAAAAAAAAGGAGAAAAAATTGAGTAAACCAAAATGGACAGCTCATGCGGGGGGCACACACCATTGGCAAATTTTTTCCTCCAGGTGACCCCAACAAACAGGACCCTACATGCATGCACATTTGGGAGGGAGAAGTGGTTTTGTGTCCTCCAAAACAGATGAGAGAACCAGGTCTTTATTTCGAAATGAGGTCATCAAAACGTGAGTGGTTGCAATTTTGGTAGACAGAATTGGTTGGTTGTAAATTTTGATTGACGTGACGGTGTGTGCGTACCTTCCAAGTGGCGACTGCGAAGGACAGAAGCAGAAAGGGTGAGCTGATGCGGTGAAAAAAAGGGGAGGTGCCCCAATAGTAGAAAATAACTGCATCCTGCGTGACAACCCTCGTTTCAATCACCACCGACGCAGAGAAGAAGGGAGACGGGGCCCCCCAGGCCCTTTCTCTAGCCTGTGTGGCGATCCTCATCTCCATTTTGAAGAAAAGTGCAAAAGGGAAGTTCTACACGTTCCGGTTGCAATCCAAATGGGACAGCGTCCACGCGGTACACACCGTTAAGGCATATATATATATATATATATTTTTTTTTTTTTTTTTTTTTCTGCGCGCCCATGGGTGAATTTCGAATGTGAAGAGAGATCTTCCCTTTTGGGGGGACAATTTTTGTCCTTTTTGAGCATTACTCAGCCCGTGATGTGGGACAACTTTCCCCCGAGTAACGTGGGAACGTATGTGTGATTGAAGGGGGTATTTATTACCACACGCGTGTACTAAAAAAAAATGGGCAAGACAGTTTGAACGCCACGTTCGGCTTTCAAATTGGTAATTAAAATTGGGTAAGTCACGCAACTGAAGTTTTTTTGGGGAAAATTTCCCTTTGGAGTTCGCACAAGGTTGAGGTGGTTTACGCGGTTTGCACGTTTTATGCCGTTTGTGGCGCCCCTGCGGTTGCCCTCACGTCTGACGTGGAGGGTGCGTTGTCTGCACCGGCGCTGTTCGAGTCGGGTCTCTTCTTGCGGGCGTTGCCAGTGAGGAACACAACAAAGACAAGGACGAGGAAAACAAAAAATATGAAAACGTGAAGTACATTCAACGACTCCTGAGTAATGCAATGGGGGATGTTTTTCACGTCGCAGATGTGTGGCTCTTCCATGCAGCAGGTGACCTTTTGTATGCCCTCCGAGTAGACCTTCATGGCACTAGTCTCCTTAGGTTGATGGTAGAAAAACTTCCTAATGATTCCCCTCTTCCGAACCACATAAGTTTGTGCGTCGTACAGTTTAAAAGCCCCATATGCATGCACACTGCAGTTGCGAAGAGAGGCAAATTTAAGAAAAGGAACTTTAAAAAAGAACAGGAACTGATATTTTCCCTCCTCATAAATGAGGTTTTTCTCATCTATATATTTTTCACTTGAATTTATGGTGCACTGTAACTTCAGCCTAGCTTTTATCTTTTCCATGGATGGGTTCCACACATGTACCAAAACGCCACACTTCTGTGTGTTCTGTTCGTCACACTGGTCTGAGTATAGAATGTTTATTATCCGCAGTTCGTTTAAAGTTTCTAACTGGAAGATGGTATCGTCGTATAGGGGTTCTGGTTCTTCCAGTGGTTCGCGTTCTTCCTTTGGGGGATGCTCCTCTTTTAGAGAGAGCACTTGAGGGTCTACCACATGCATGATCTGATCCTTCTGGTTGTTAAACAAGCTGATGGTGAATTCTGTTCGATCCTCTTTGTAGTACTCATACGCAATGAAGTGTTCAATGTTGGTGTCCTGGAAAAAGTTAACTGACCTTTTGTCAGGGGTACTTTGGTTGTAATCTTTTTTCCTAAAAATGTAGTGAGGGTACTTCCCATTTATGATTGGTAGCTTGGTGACCGTTTCTTCATTTCCTTTTGTGAGTTCCTGTGCTTTGTTCAGATAGGACTCCACCGTGTTTGCTATACATTCTGCGTCCTCCATGCAGGACTCCCTCCTGGAAATAGTGTAGTCACTGTATCCGATTAATCCACACGCAGCATGTGCGTCGTCGGAGACGTAGTTTTTAGGGACCAGTATAGACCTACTAAGACAAGTAGAATCGGTATAAGTGCATTTACTTTCGTCATTTTCAATGCACTCAAAGTTTAGGGACTTGTTGTAAGAACATCCGTAGTCTAACGTGCCGTACTTTATTCCGTATAATTCTTCCGGGTAGAATGGGTACAAAAGAAAGTTGTTGTGGAGCGTTGGAATGGAGACGTTATCGAATGCAGACGATGAATGTGTGATGTAAATATATTTCTTATCGAAGAGCTCTATCGGTTTGGCAGATTCGCTAATCACATATCTGTGTGTCGCTTTTTCCAAGTCTGTCTTATCACTATACAGTTGGAAATAGTCGGAAAAGGTCTTCTTCTTTTTCATAACCGTTATGTTAAAAACGAGAAAAATGTTGACCTCGTTTTTAAATTTGAAGAGAGCATACATTGGGAGGACATGACGGAGCGCCTTCTTCACTGAGACGAGTCTCTCATATTTCTCATCACTGCTTATTGTGTCTCTATCGGGACATTCTAATTCCACTTTTTGTGGGACTCCCTTATATAAGTCATTTATGAAATCATACGAATGTGGTAAGTCGTAGCAGGAACAACAGAGCGCGAAGGGTCTATCATTGAACCCTTGAAAGGTTGGGACTTGGATTTGTTCATGGATGCTGAAATCGTAGCTCTCACATCTGTCTTTTCCCTTTTTGTTCTGTTCATCTATCGTACCTATTCCTAACTCGTAAAATTCCTTATAGCTGAATACAGACTTTTGTGGCGCCAAGGTTCTATACACCATTGGATACGCTACGATGAATTTAGTCTGATGGAGCACTACGTAGAACTCCTCCTTTTTGTGTCTCACTAGCAGAAGGATCTTTTGGTTGTTTCCTATTTTTACCTTGATATTCGTTTTGTATTCGCATTTTTCTTGCTCGCTGCACTTGATCAGCTCCTCCTTGAAGCCGACTCCTGCGGCCGCCTCGCTGGGGGGCGCCATTATGCTCTAAATGGGCATAAAACGTGAAAAACGTCAAATATGTACTACTGTTGGAACGGCGTAGTATGGGAATCCCCATGCAGGTGTTTCTACACATGTATTTGCACGTGGATACAGCTGCCGCTCTGACTTACTCTGCTATGTTTGGTGTACTCCCCTGTGTGAACCTACAAACCTTTGCACATGTGTGTGCGTACTTTCTTCTTCCTCCTCCTCCTATTGGGGGTAGGGTATAGGGGGGTCTTCCTTACTTCGCTTCACCACTTCGGACACCGCCTCCTTTTGCGTGCGCTCGTGCGGGTGGAACAAACGTGCTTTCTATGGAGAAAAAATGCGAGCACTTTTGTTTGGTCTAGCTTCTTTCCTTTTGTATTTTTTTTTTTTTTTTTTTTTTTTTTCTCCCTTTGGAAGGATGAGCAGATGCAGAGGCGCTGTCTGCACATCTGCCGCAATTTTACTCCAACTGATGGAGGTGCATTTTTTTTTTTTTTTTTTTTCTCGCTCCTCTGTGTGTCTTCTCCTTGCTTTGCTGCTATGGCTTGAGGTTTGATCCATTTGGCCTGCGTTTCTGCGGGGGGAGCGGGATCCCTTTCCCCGTCGGCAGGTTTGCATTTGCCTGTGGTGACATACACTTGTGTATGTTTGTTTTGTTTTGTTTTTTCCCTCTACCCCTTATAGTTGGGAAGACGAGGATGTTTCTCCAGCTGGACGTAGACACCCAGCGGGAACACATTGTCCCAACACAGCATGGGAGCTGCTCCCCCTTAGCGTGGACGTACCTACCGTCGCTCTTTCACATGTTCAGCGTGGTGTGTGAAGGTGTTGAACCCATGCATCCGTTACTCTCCATCCTCTACCAAGTGGAAAAGAACGAACAGTAGAAATACCCATAATATGAGTGAGAAGGACTTTTATCAAGTTAGGTCTAGTGTGTTAGGGAGTCTCCCATAAAAGGGGGGTTAAAATGTAGAACTAGGGGTGACAACAAAAGAGGCGATCCAAGCTAGATAGATCACCACTACCGGGGTGGGTACCATGTGCACGCCTCGTCACTCGCACAGGACGAATCACATGGTTACTTCACACCAACTCCTTTCCATTGTCAGAACTTGGAAGGACACATCGAGGAGTCCAGGCGGAGGGTACGTCTTCCACTGGGCTGAAGCGTCACCTTGTGGGCAGTTACCATACTTTCATACACTGATAATCCATGCACTACACCCTTCTGCATCTGCCCCACTTTGCCCAGATCGAGGAGAAGGAAAAACTTATCGCAGCGGAAAAAGGTTAGAGAGTGGGAAAAAAAAAAAAAAAAAAAAAAAAAACGGGTCCAAACTTTTTAATGGTACATGAGTAAGGTGGTGTCTTTGGAAAGTTCAGATAAAGGGGGGAGAAGCATTTCTTTCACCACTTCGAAAGAGTTGTACTTGCATATTTTTCCTTGTAAAAGGCAAATATGCCCACTGATGGGATTGTTCCTGTGGTGCTTATTGCCGGTCTGCCATCCTCCCAGGTGGAGACGCAAATGCGTCAGGAGGTTTACAGACCCCACCCTGTTACTACGGCTACTGCAGCTTAGTAGTTCCATCCGACCACAGCTCCGATGATGGCTCCGCGTCAAGGTATAACATTATTAAGAGTGAGCTATATGTGCACGTGTGTGAGTGCTGCACAGGAGGTTTGAAAATAAGTGTCTGCTCCTTTGTGAATTGAGCGTTGCCACGGGTTGGGTCGCCCCTTCGATTGTTGTTCCCACCCCCGCAGCGATAACGTAAAGAAGTTCCTGAACCTGCACGAGGATGAAGAAATGGAAAGTATAAAAAAAAGACTAAGGGAGAGGAAGACAACCATTCGGACTGGACGGACTGGCTCCACCAATAATGGACCCCCCCGTGGAGGTACCCAAAAGAATAGGTGTTCCATCATCACGAAGGGAAGTAAGCCATCGGGAAGCAGAAGGGGAAGAGGAAATATAAGAGAGCTAATCAACTTGGAAAAAGAAATAATTGTTACAAGAACGCTGATGCAGAAGAAGAAATCAAGGCTGGACGATATTTACAGCTATACAAGTAGACGAGAGAAGGTCATAAAAAACTTGAACCTGAGCATGAACAAGGAGGCGTCCTTTTTGCAGGACTCCCTGGTGGATATGTTTAAGCGAACTGAGGAGCTCATTCGGGTAGGTATCCCCGCGAGGGTGTAAAAGTGTGATCGTGTGAGGACACCACAACATATGTTATGCATGACCAGGAGAGAGATACCCCACACATATACGCACCTGTTCCCCTGAATATAGAAATTTGCCGAAATACGAGCGAGGAAAAAGAAGAAAAAAAAACAAGTCCAGCTGCTGAATATTGAGATGAGCAAGCTGGAGGTGGAGTTCGAGAAGAAGGAGGAGAAGATAAAAGAAATGGACAAGTATAAGAGTTTTCTGAACAAGTTGGCCAGCACGGAGGGGGAGGTGACGGAAGTGACAGACGGGAAGGACGTGACCGAAGCAGCCGATGCGGCAACCAGTGCAACCGCGTCAGGAGATTCTTCTCACTTCTCCCAGAGGATGGCTAAATATACAAACAATTCCCAACTGCTCATAGACAATTTCAACCTCCTGGAGGAGCAGCACCTGCAGCTGATCGACGACACGCAGAACGCCGAGTACGAGTTGGAGGAGTATCAAAAAAAACTGGCGGATAAAAAAAAGGAGTTCCTCACAAAAAGCAATGAAGTGAAGAAAAAAATACTCCAAATGGAAAATTACATAAAAGACCACATGGATCAAATCGGCCAGTACGAAAATGCTATAAAAAACAATCACAGTGAAATATCCTTCGAAAAAATCAGCGGCAAAATTGACTTCATCTGCACGCACTTTAACTACGACGTGAATACAAACGAGGTCATGAAAAAGTTGCAAATCATGGAAAATAATATGTACTCCTACATTTCCACGCTGACCAAATATACCGGTGGGTGGAGCAAATGCGCTGAACTGCTTCATCATGCGCTACTCCTAATGAGGCACTCCTCAAACGATGGGCCGCTTTATACTGCGGTGCTGCCTTAGACTGATGTGCCGCTTTATACTACGGTGCCGCTTTACATTGTGATGCTTTTCCCCCCTTGCAGAGGAAAACAGCCAACTGGTGTACGAGTACCAGCGGGAGCGCGAGCAGGAGAGGCGAAAGCAAATGCGCTTCGAAATTAACCTCGACAGGAAGGGCAACAACCAAAGCAAGCAACTCAAAAGTACGAAAACTGCGAACAAGACTTTCGGAGCTAACCAGAAGGAGGTACGGAGGGTGATACTTGGAGGAAAATACACACACGTGAGAGAGATACATTGCTTTACCTTGGTACTATTGTGAGGAGGAGGCCACTTGGGGACGAATTTTTTCCTTCTTTTGTTAACAGAATTTCGTTCCATTCGTAGTGTAGTATAGCATAGCATAAGTAACTTCCTCCACGGGGGGCCCTCCAACTGCCTGACGCACATATGCACATATAAGTACACATAACAGTGGCACCCCGCACAGCTAACCACATGTGAACTTTTTGGGTATCCCTCACGGAGCAGGCAAACCAACGCGCTTATCTGCATGCCTTTTTCTTCTCCCCCTAACTACGCACAGAAAAAGGAGAAACGGGAAAAGCGGGAAAATATTTACACGCTGTTCGAAAAGGATCTCTTCAAGTGAGCAGCCGTTGGGGGAATTACTCTGCCCTCTGCATTGCAGGTTCGAAGCGGAAACACACGGTTGGGTGGTGGGATCCCTCCCCCCCACGACGGCGACGCGAAAACGACGACGTATACAACTGGACAAGCGATACTGCACACCTTGAACCACCAAACCATGGACAGACAAAACCAAAAAAGAAACTTCAAAATTTTGTTCGAGAGAAGAATTATATTATCCCCCGATGGGGAGAAACACACGGACAAGTCGATAAATGGATTCTATGGGGTGTGCCTGATACTGCTTTCCCTGTGCATGGTGTGCTTCTCCAGTTTTTTCTTTTTCTTTCCTATGCATCCGTACGCCGCATACTATTACATCGTGAGTGTTGGCTCCATCCCCGTCTATATTATGCATAGGTACTTTACGTGGATTTCCTTGCAACTGTTTCAGTACTCCTGATGGGGGGTGCGCCGGTTGGCCAAGCAGGGATGATTACCCTTCGTGGCTACGCTACGTTCGTCTGTGCGGCGTCTCTTCTGTGCTCCACGTAGACCTGCGGTATGTGTGTGTGGGTTATAGAAGGGAGTTGTACTCAGTATGAATAGACATGTGCACGCCGATTCTACGCAGTAGCAGACCCGAACGGACCGCCCTACCTGACATATGGGGTTGAACTCGTTGTTCTCAAAGAAGTTAATACTTTTGATAATTTTTTTATCGAACAGATTGAGAGCTGCGCGGGGAAACCATATATGAAAGGGTGGTAAAGAAAAAATTTATTAACACGAATAACAGCATAGGACAACGTTGCACGTGTCTGATTTGTTCATAGAGGTGCAAAAAATAATCACGTGTGTGTTTTTTTTTTTTTTTTTTTTTTTTTCCTACTATCGCATGATATCAACTCCCAATCTTTCGTCAAATTTTCGTTCGTCGTGGAGGTCGCCTCGTGGTCCTTCACCAAGTCGAAGGAAATTTCGAACGTCTTATCTGCAAGTGTGTTATGTATTGTGTGTGTATGGATCAGGGGAGGCCTCACCTAGGTGTGTTTTTTATTTTCTCCTATTAGGAGTATGTGGCGCTTGCATGGAGAGCGAAGCGTGCAGTATATGTGCGGTGCACCAACCTGTGGCGTACGCCTCGCACAGCTGCATCTCAATATACGTGAAGAGGTCCCACACGAGCTCCTCAAAGGCAGGGTAATTAATCTGCTTCTTGCGCGGTTGGTAAAGCTGCTCGAATTCTATGGTATAAATTTTTAATACCTCATTTTTTAAATTCTTCAGGCTGATGCGATACTTATATAGGCTGTTGTTTGCGATGAATCTCTTGATTGGGTAGAGGGCCTGCGGGGGTAGGGAAGGGGTGGGAGTACTCACATTGTTGCTAATTGTTGTTGTTGTTGCGTCGTCGTGGGGAGGGGTTCGCGTTGACCCTGATTTGGTATTCCCCCCTTCCTGCGTTGTGGCCTTATCCTTGAATGACTTGTCTCTCCATGGTTCAGTGTTTAACCTGTTGTATGTACTCCTCCACTTGTTTATTTGCGCAATGCCTACGTGGGGATGGGTTACATGTGTGGGGGTGAACGTATCTACAGAGACAGGCAGTGCAGAAGTGAAGAAGCGAAGAAGCGAAGCAGTGCAGGAGTGAGGATTGTTGGCCAGGTCAGGAGGGTTTTCTCTTCCTTACGGGGGAAGATACATAAATGCACAGGGGGACACCCGCTCTATGTGCGGTCCCTTTTTCACCGCATCGTGAAGTGTGCTTTGTTGGACTAATCGTTGCCTTAACCCGGTTTTCCCCCTACCCCGCTCCGATTTTTTGCCTTTTGTTTGCCCTAATTTTCGGTTATTATTTCGTGCCTTACCATACGAGCGTGTTGAATTTTCTTTTTTTTTCAAAGTGCTCTGCAAGGAGAAAAAAATATAAAAAAATAAAATAAATAAACGTGCATAGGTAGTTGTACAGGTAGGTGTAGAGGCATATGCAGATGTACGTATGCGCGAGAGAGCGTACGAATGAGGACGAATGCGAACGAAGTCACTTGGCTCGTTGGGCACTTCCCCCACCTGAGGAGTATATATTCATTATGTAAAGAATCAGATGCGTGAAAGCTTCAATAAACTCCATTAAGTAGGCTTCCATTTTGCTTCCTGTTTTTTTTTTTGTTTTTCCCGCGTGTTGTAAAGGATGGAGGTAAGATGGGAATCAGCCTAGGCGCTCTCCGCAAAGGGAAAGAACGGATCGGAAATCAACGAATGAAATAATGGACGGGCGTAACATGCGCCAATGTCACTTGCATATATTCGTGTTGGTAGCAGGGTGCGTGCTCCTTTCGCTTTCTCTGACCTGCCATGTCATGCCCCTCACGAACCTGCTCTTAACCCACTCCTACTCACTCACGATACCACACCTTTGCACTCCTCGAAGGGCCAACGAAGCTTACAAAAGGTGAACGTATACAAGCGCCTGCCATACCTTTACCTGGGCATGTTTTTCATCGGGGGGCTACTGGAGGTGGTTTTCTGTTCCACCAACTTTTACCAAATATATAACATCGGTAAGTGCAAGATTGACCATGTCGAGGAGTGTGTTTATTCTATATATTTTTTTTTTTTTTTTTTTTTTTTGTGCATTTTTGAGCATGCAACGTTTTTTTTAAAGTGCATTCCCGGTTATGCCTCTTCGCCTTCATTAGCATAACCCACGCGGGTTGTGCAATTGTCATGTCTGTACAGTAATTTTCTTTTACTTATTTTTTTCTTTTCGTTCTTTTTTTGCGGGCTTGCGCTGTGTGGACGAATGTGCACAAAGGAGCCTCGCCATTTATCGGCCGCAATTTTGTTTTATCTCGCCGCATAAGTAGTGTATGACAAGTACACCCGACTTGGTCCAGTGTCACTACGTTTCATCCATTCCGTTTTTGCCTTTTCACGTCTACTTTTTTTTTCCCCCCTTCACGTTTGCCCTTCCTTCCGCCCTTTTCCTGCACACCCAAGGCGAGAGCGAAAAAAAATCGGACGCGGACGTATCGGATCTCATGAAGAGATACGAGCTCAGACAGAAGATTAAAGAAAGTGAGGCAGCCCCACATTGTGTGCACAGTTTGCCTTGACCATTTTGTCCACTCCTCTGACTCTATTATGGCTACGTTGAAAGGTGCCCACTACTTACGACTTACCAATTGTGCATTTTTTTTTTCCTTTTTTTCACAGAGGCCACTCAAATTTCGGAAGAATAAACTACAAAGGTGCCACGTTGGATGCATGCGCAAGAGAACCAACTTTAGCACACCAGCGCGTTAGTGGCGGACCCTTCCCGATCGTTTTGGCCCCCCTCCCTAAGATGGTCAGCCCGTTGTATTACCTCCTCGGGGGGGTGCTGTACACCATTTTCTGGTGCAGTATTTCCTGCTGCTACTGCATGTACCGAGTCATGTACTTTTCACTAACCAGTTACCTAGCCTATAAGTATGGCCAGTCCGTTTATTTTGGGGCTGCGGCGGCCATGTAAAGCAGCCATGTTGGGCGACCACGCAGAGCAACCTTGCAAGGCAACCATACGAAGTAGCCCTGTTGGGTGACGGAGATGAATTTACTGTACGCTCCCGCCGGGGCATGACATATGGAGGCACCTAGTTGGTTTAAAATGAAAATAGCCAAAATTGGTTTAGAGTTTTTTTCGCATGACCTGTTCATATTTTTTTTATTTTTTTTTTCACGGCAACAAATTAATGCGCGTGTGTAACTTTTTTCCATTTTCCCACTTGGGATATTTTTTTACGCCTGCACAGCACAGGGGTCATGCCCTTGTGGAGCAGTAAATATGTGCGTTATTTCGCCAAAAGGTGGGATTCCACGTAACGCATGGCACAGACGGCTGTGGCCACTCCGTAGCTACCCTTTGCGTACAATTAGCACAACGCAGGGTGCTTCTCCGGGAATGGCCACGTCGGGAAAAATACAGGAACGGGGGAAAAAAATTACAGACCAAAAGTGTGCATCACGCAGGGGACTGGAGAAGAAATCACATCTAGGCATTCGCACAATGACGAACTTACACCTGCACACGCGTCACTCGTGAAGCTCCGTGAGGATCTCCTTAATCTGATTATAGTACTCCCGGGCGGCCTGTTGCGGATTACCGCTTTTCGTTATGGCGCGCCCAACATTGATGAGCAATCTTTCATAATTTCTGGAGTAACCATTACATAAAGTTTTTCGCAAGTCGCCATTCTGGGCACCTATCCCTGGTGCTAAGATGTAGCAATCAGGGAAAAGCTCTCTTATTTTTTTCATTTCATCATAGCAGTTCGCGCCCACAACGAAGCCAACAAATTCATCATTTTCTTCCAAGTGTAACTGCTTGGCCATTTTCTGTGCCTCTTCTGCAATTACTAAATACGCTTCTTTACCATCGAGGGAAAGTCTATTTTGAAATATGTGTGAATCAGGGTTGGTCGTTTTAATTAGTACGAAGGTGCTATAATGTCCTTTGCCTTCTTCGTCAAGGCAGATGTCTCGTAGCATGTGGGTACCCATGTAAATGTTAGCTGTACACGAATCGCTCTTCAAGTAGTGAAATATGAATTTGCTGTAGTGCTTCACTGTGTTGCCAATGTCATTCATTTTTATGTCAAGGATGGTTGGCAAGTTAAGGTGGTGCAAATAATCGAATACGTTCTTTAAGACGTCTACTCCGAGGGATCCATATGGGAGGTAAAAGGCAAAATTCATTTTGTATGCCAGGGCGTATTGCTTCGTCTCATTGATTATGTAAAAGCAAAAGTGATTGAAGAAGTAAAAAAATTCGTCCTTTTCTGGTGCTTCCTTTGGTGGGGTTTCTGCGAGTAGCATTTGGCCCCCCACTTGTGGGGTGAAGAATCCGCCCTGGCTACTACTACCATGATTGCTTAGGTTTTTTTTGACATTCTGGTAGCCATTTTGCTTCTCACTCTGCATGAAGGACTTTATGTCATTTTCATCCGGGTCCAGCCCGATGCAGAGGCATGTATTCACTTCGTCCCTCCTCTTTTGTAGCTTTTTTTTCAAATTCATCTTGGCGACGTTATTTGGTCGCATGTGATATCAGAACGTTCTTTAGAATAAATAGGGGTAGCCTTCCCTATGCGGAGGTTCGTCATATTTCGAAACAACTGTGGAACATCCTAGATTGCTAGCTTTTTTTTTTTTTTTTTTTTTTTTTTTTTTCTTTACTGAAAAATTGCGCACAAGGTAGCTTTTTCCCAAAATAGTATGAACAATTTGAACAACATGAACTGAACAGGTCAAGCCGCGCCGTTGAAAATCGCCTGAACAGGTCATTTTTTTTTTTTTTTTTTTTTTTTTTTCCCAAAAATTGTGCACAACGGTGGTTTTTTTTGCAAAAGTAGTATGAATTATATGAACAAGTTAGCTGTGCTGTTGAAAATCGCCTGAACAGATCACTTTTTTTTTTTTTTTTCCTATTTGACAAAATGGCTTACTAGTGAAAAATACTTTGCACGAAAACGGAACAGACTGGGGAGAATCACCGAATGGATGTAAATGCAAAAAACGAAATTACGAGAATGAGCTGATTTCTTGGTGTGTCATATCCATGTGTCCTCCCAAATGGCACACTCACGCATTACGCTGTGCAGACAAATGTGGAGGTCACCTTAGGGAAGCACACGTGTAGACGGCCGATGAGCAAACCGAATGTTCATTGTGCGAATAAGTACCAATGATAGACCTTTTGGCAAGGGCAAAGCTTACCGTGTTGGACGGAGTCACATAACCTTGACAGCGTCATGGAAAGGGGGGAAAGACAAAACAGGGGAGAAATTCCCCTCACAAATATATCAGGCACGATGAGGATGTATCTCATTCGAGCAAATGCATGGAACGTGTATTTCCGCGCAATTGGTCCCCTCCTACGATGGGGGAGAAAACTCCCTGCCAAACATCACCCATTAGCGTGCATATGTGAATCGAAAAGAAGGGAGGAGCGTGTGTTATCCGTGCAGGTTTGAATAGCTATATGGATAATCCCTTCTTTTTTATTGTATCGTTTTTAAACCGTTTTGCTTAGAAATATGTGTATACTATTGGGAGGACGTACGGACATGCCGTTTAGAGCCCACGTCGGGGATATGCGTCCATACAGCCTGCTTCCTAGGGGTTCCCATTTTTTTTTTTTGCCAATTTGTGTATAGCTCATCGGTGAAGCCGTAAGGATGGACGCGAAATGGCGCTTGTCGCGCATAGGGAGATTATAGTGCACACCGGCTCCGAGAGAAAAAAAGGGCTTCATCGAGGGGCTGAATGTGGGAAGGGTTCATTTCGCACGAGGATAAAAGCGTAGCTCGAAGTAGACACACCCGTGAGGCGCATATGTGTGTAGCGGAAAAAAAAAAAAAAAAAAAAAAAGAAACAAAGCGAAGCGAAACGGAACGAAGCAAAACGATACGATTATATTCTATACGATGTGGCAGGAAGAACACCCTGCGGAGAAAACGACCGAATAACACATAGCTGTTGAGAAAGAGAAGACGCTGACAAATTTGACGAAAGACTTTGTAGGGAAAAAAATGCAGGGGTGACGCTGCTTGCGGAGATGTATACGTTTACGCATTTGTGGACCGGCAAGTAGTTTTCACTGCTCGCAGGTTGACGGCTTGTGCCCGTTTGTGCGACCCTCTCCTCCGGGGGACGGTCTCCAAAAATGAGCAGTGCAACGAGGCGCGACATCGCCCTGTTTAGCTACGACCGGTTAGTAGTGCCGATTGATCAGACGGGGTAATACGCGGTACTACGCAGTACTACACTGTAGTAAGTAACAACATCGACGGTACCCCCCATGAGCAAGATGGAGGAGCAGAACGGCGGGGACTGTGCGCTGAGCGAAGAGGCGGAGGAAGTGCTGCTAAGCGCGGTGGCCTTTTTCAGCCCAGAGGGGGGTGGGCTCCAGGAAGGCGCTCTGAACAACATCCGGGCAGATGAAAACGCAGTGAAACTTCTAAATGAGTTTACGCAAAGCGAAGAGGACTGTCTATTTGTATTTAACGAAAAGGACACGATCAAATTTTACGCATCGATATTAGACTTACAAAAAAAAAAAAAAAATGAAAAATATTTAATCATTTACAAAACGTCACAAAGTAAGAAACCACTCTTCCTCGAAATGAACAATGATGCAGAAAATGTGACGAGGAAATTTTTGGAAATTTTTTTTTCCAATTTTATGAACAAAAATGATGAGATCAATTCTTCCTCTCTGTTGAAGGAAATGAAAAAAAAGTTCAACAATTTTTTGCTGAACTTGAGGATAATTTATGGAGAGTTACAGGAGAAATTAACTTTGCCACTGTTGCCATCTGGAGAGAAGGAGGAAGAGGAGGACGACATCAACCACGTGGAAGAGTACTTAATACACTTCATCAAATGCTACCATGTAATTTTACGAAATTTTGTAAATTACAAAAAGAACAAGTATGAAAATTGCCAAGATTTTCTAACCTGTTTGAAACAGAAAAATGAAGACATCAATTTTTTGTATGGCGAAATAGAGAAGGAGAAGTTCAAGCAGATTGTACACACCATTTTGGAAAGGAAGAAAAACTCCAGCTACAAGAATATTATCGAGAACATTAGGAGGGAAATTGTGGATCTCAAATTGGAGGTCTTCGATTTGTATACACATCTCAAACCAGTTATTCACTTTTTGCAAAAACTGGAAAATAGCAGAGAAGAAATTGAGAATAAAAATGTGTTCGTCGCTCCGATTGTGCATGCATTGTCTTTGTCACTGGACCGATCGGAGTATTTAATTAAGAACTGCAAGTTTGTGTTTGACTTCCTTTCTAGGGTTCTTATAAATTCTTGCAAGAAAAATATGAACACGCCAGAAATTATCAACTCCATTTATAACTGTGTGGATGTGTTGAAGAGCAAATTATATGGGACTTTGAATTTTCTCCTGAACTTTTTGTACCTCTTTAGGATGTACCGAGAGAAGAATGCCAAGCTGCGTTCTTTGAGTGAGTCCTGCGGGTGGAGCATTCCAGCGAGGGATACACAGAAGGACGAAACGGAGCAGGAGTGTGCCTACTTTCCGTCCATCAGTTTGTACATTTATAAGCTGAGGCTCCTAATTGAATACCTAAAAATTTACCAAACGTATATGAAGTTGGAAAAAATTGAAATTCCGGGTGAGAAGGGGAAGAAGCTAACGGAGGAGGTGCATACCATCCTGCGCGAATTCAATTCCATCAATGAGACCTTCCTAGACATTAACCATGAGATCATGAATGAGGAAGAAACTATTTTTATAAACAAGTACAACCAATTTGAGGACAAAGTGAAGGAACTGAACAAAAGATTGATTTGCGTTTTTGTTCACTCCTTTGATAAGGACTTGAAGAAGAATATCAAACTGCTGAACTCGTTTTTAATTTTGCGGGATCTGAGATCCATCGAGGTAGAGCTGGTTCGGCACGCCTCTCTGCTTTGCGAAGATTTGAAGAAGGAGTTCATCCTGGTGGACAATCTGTTCATCAAGAATATGACGATCGTGGCGAACAACAGGGGCGTTTTCCTGGAGCAGGGGGGGTCCGTTGGGAAGGTTATCCCTGATGGTGCAAGTTCAGGCCAGGTTATCGATCATAGTGATAGTGCAATCGCTAATGGCAAAGCGGACCTGCCGAAGGAACAGCTGAGCCACCTGCACATCGACCAGAACGCGCCCCTGTTTTGTGAAGTGGTGAACCTTTTCACGTCGCTGCTGAAGCGAATCGAACAGCAGTACTTCCCTCTACGCAAAATTGTGAAGGTGCTCAACTTTAAGGATGAGAAGACGGAAGAAATACACGCGCTTTACCGAAGCATTAGTGCGAAAATTAGTCAATACATAGGGAACATGAGCAAGGAATGGTTCACGGAAACGATAGACGTGGTGAACAACTTCTTGAATGAACCTATATTTAAGCAAAAGGGGGAGTTATTCTACGTGAACTTCCATCCGCATATTTTCCTCTTCATAAGCAACGTGAAAAATCTCTACCTCAACAATCTGACGGTTAATGAAGAGTGCCTGAAAATTTATAACAGCACGAACCGGTTTAAGGAGTTCATCCATACGCTCAACAGTATTACAAAAAAGTACAACGATATTGTGAGTAAAACATTGGGTGTGCAGAAGGACCTCTTTCACGATAAACTATTTACTGTGAAGAATACGCTACTGAGAGGGGTGACTGAGCTCCGGTGGACGCAGGAAGAAATTTTCGAATATATTAAAATGGTAGACAGAGACATGACCGAAATATTTGGTAACATCTCCTCTGTGCATAGCAACTTGATTTCCGTTCTAAGTGTGACAAAAAGTTGGACCAGGAAAACAATCCTTGAAAGGAGGAAGAAGCATGAAGACATTTACAACTACCTGAATGGATACAAAAATAGCATGGCGTTGCTGAAGGGGAAGTTGCTGGACGATTTTAAGAACATCCACATGAGCATGAAGCAATCCTTTGACCTTCTAAAGATGAAGAAGAATAACCCCATGTGGAAAAATTACGTAAAGTTTGTAAACAGCATAGTTACTGATAGGGTGACCGAGTTGGTTAATTTTCTCTTCTCAAATTTGAAGAGCATAATGACAAACTCGGAAAGAGATAACGAACCCCTCTTCACCGTTAAGATAAACTTTGTTGACCATAAGTTGAACTTGGACTTAAAGTTAAGGTGTAAAAAATCGTTTAGCATAACAAGCATCTTCTACAAATGGGTGGACGACTTTATGAACCTTTGTTCTGGTATTAAAAGGATCGACACAAAGAGTGGAGATTACGTGAATGAAATTCTCCTCAGTTTAAAAATTAATAGGAACAAGAATTGCATTGAAAAATACTTCCAATCTACTATTGATAAGTGTTATGCTTACCTGGAAAGTCTAAAAAAGTATGAACACATTTGCAAGAAGGATATTAAGAAGGAGTTCCTCCAGTTTAAGGTGCAAAATGAAGTACCTCTCTTCCCTACCTACTTTGAATTCAACAACAATTTTAGGGACACCTTAAAATTGATCAATATAAACGTTACGCATCTCTTTCCAAATGTGTTGGCTTATAAGAACCTGATCTTGTCTTTGAAGAGTGAACTGAGTAGCTTCCACCACTTGCGTAGTTATGAGGTCATCAATTTTGTGGCATTTCACTCAGAACACTTTGTCGAAAAATTGATAAGCTTTTCTCAGAAGGACATTTCGATGTATAGTGAGTACCTACAAGTGTTTGTGCGGGATGTTATTTACGCCGTGAGTGCATTCTACGAGGGGGTGTTGGCCAACCTGAAGGATGCTGGTGTCAGTGAGTTCTTCGACCCGGGCAAGAAGGGGGCCTCACGTGGGAGCGGTGTTGCACAGTTAGGTGGTGATGTAACTTCTGCTGACGGCTTGGCAGAGTTGAGTGGTGGTCCGGTTTATGAAGAAAACTTGGTAGAGTTGAACGATGGCATTGCGTCCAGCGTCGTACCCAATGCCGTGCCGGGAGAACCCCCCTTGGCAAAGAGCAAGAAGGACGCCTTCTACAACCTGATGAGGAATCTGCGTAGCGTGAAGCTGAGCAGGAAAATCATCCCCCTGATTTTCCAAAAAACAAGAGAAATAATGGAGACCCTCAAAGAGCTCGGCATAACTGTGAAACACAACGAAGTGTTAGAAGAAATCGAGCGAAACAAGGAACGAGTAGAAATACAATACAACGAAATAAAGGAGAAAATCATAAAGTACAAAAATGAGGAAATTAAAAATATTAAAGTGGAGATCAAGCTATTTAAGGATGAGTTGAAGAAGCTAAAAAGTGGCATCTTGCAGAACATGCCTAATGCACCTAAAGACATGCAGGGTAATCCTTACGAGAAAATTAATGAGTACAGGAAAAGCTACCAAGTGTATAGGGATAAGCAAAAGTATCACAACGAGTTGGAGATTCTGTTCGAGCTTGACATAACCGTGTTTGATGAGCTGAACGAGTTAGACAACAAATTGAAGGAACTGAAAAATCTGTGGGACGTTATTAACAGCATTGTGTTTTTCATGGAGGAGGAAAAGAAGAAGCTGTGGACAGATATCGACGTGAATGGAAACATATATCTGATCGATTTTGTTTCACAGTACTTGAGAAAGAATCTGTCTGAGCTGAAGAACCTGCCGGTGTATGAGCACATCATGAAGGAACTGAAGAAGTTTTCCTCCATCCTGCCGCTGTTGGTGGATCTGAACAACGACTGCATTTTCGATCGGCATTGGAACATTATCATGAACCTGTCGGGGAGTACAGACAATGGTAACATGGTGGGAAATGGTAACAAGGTGGGAAATGGTAACGTAGTAGATGAGGGCAACGTGGTGGACAGTGCTAACGTGGAGAGCGCGCCGAAGAAGCACCTGCAGGTAAAGTATAAGGAACTGACGCTGCAGGGATTCTTCGACCTCAAGCTGTACAAACACGTGGACGCCGTGCATGACGTCATGGAGCAAGCCAAAAAGGAAAAAAAAATTGAAAACAAAATTAGGGAAATCAGCCAAATATGGAGAAAAATGAACTTTGAATTTCTCAACAAAAATTCCTACATTCAAATAACCAACATGGACACCATTCTCGAAATTGTGGACGTCCATACGTCGGAGATTCTCTTTTTCATAAATCAGAAAAAGTACATTCTGTTCATCCAGGAGACCATTTTAAAGACACAGGAGAATTTGAAAAGAATCGATGAGGTGATTAATATATGGAGAAAATTCCTGAACAAATTTGAGCGTCTACAACCCATATATCTAAACTCAGAGGATATTCATTCGCAGCTCCCTCAGGAAAGTAGGATGTTTTTCAACATCGAAAATGAGTACAAGGAAATCATCCTCAATGCTTATGAGCAGAAGAACGTGTTACAAATTTGCCTGAACGAGGACTTATTTTACGTGCTGAGAAAATTTTTTAAAAACATCGAATTGTGTGAAAAGGCTCTAAATGACTACTTGGATCAGAAGAAGAAGGCTTTTCCTCGGTTTTACTTTCTGTCGAATATTGCTCTTTTGGATATTCTGAGCAATGGGAAGAACCCCATGAAGATCCTTCCCTACGTGAACGATGTGTTCAACGCGATTAAGACGATTGAGTTTGGGGGGGCGTCAGCTGGAGTGGAAAAGAGGGAAGCCATTCCAGACACAACGGAAGCGGATGGGGGGGATCATTCCCATGGTGCCACCCCCCCTACGATGGAGTTCACCGCGAAAGGAGTGTATAGCATCGAAAACGAACATTTGCAGTTCCCCACGGAGTTGGCGCTGAAGGGGAATGTGGAGAATTACCTGAAAGACCTGGAAACGCACCTGAAGGTAACCATCAGGAGCATCCTTGAAAAGGCAAAGATCTGCTCCGAAAATCTAGACGAGCAAAACAGAGACGAAACCATGATCACGAACTTCATCAGCCAAGTGGTATGCACATGCAACCAAATAGTTGTGACAGACGAAATTAACAAATGCTTCGACGAGCTGGAAAATGGAAACGAGTCTGCCTTCGTGGAGTACAAGAAAATACTCATCGAGAGAATAAACAAGCTAATCAAGTTGGTGGAAAGGACGCAGGATAGTAACATCAGGACGAAGTTGCTCTCCCTGATCATTTTGGACGTCCACACGAGGGATGTTATTATTTCTTTTATAAAGAAAAAAATTTCTGACGGAACTTCCTTCGACTGGCAAGCACAGTTGAAGTATTATTGGGTTTATGACAAGAAGGCAAATAACTACACGTGTGAAATAAAGTTGTGTGATTTTAAGACGAAATATCTGTATGAATACATTGGGAATTCAGGAAAATTGGTAATTACCCCGTTGACAGATAAGTGTTACATCACCCTGACGCAGGCACTGAATCTGATCCTTGGAGGAGCCCCCGCAGGTCCAGCAGGAACGGGAAAAACAGAAACCACCAAGGATCTCTCCAAAGCTATAGGTATAGCTATATTTATATTCAACTGCAGTAATCAAATGAATTATTTTAACATGTCCCAAATTTGCATTGGACTGTCCCAGACAGGTGCATGGGGATGCTTCGACGAGTTCAACCGGATCAGCATAGAAGTCCTCTCCGTGGTTAGCACACAGATTAAGTGTATCTTTGACGCCATTAAGGAAAAAAAAACTGTGTTCCATTTTATCGATGATGAAATCGTCTTGAAGAAAACGTGTGGGTTCTTCATTACCATGAACCCAGGATATGCAGGCAGAACAGAGTTACCCGAAAATTTAAAAAATCTGTTTAGATCCTGTTCCATGATTGTGCCGGATATTAAATTTATATGCGAAAATATGTTAATGTCTTTTGGGTTCATTAAGGCAAATAAATTGTCGTACAAGTTTGTCGAACTGTATCAGTTGTGTAAGGAGCTACTTCGGAAGAACATCCACTACGATTGGGGATTACGTGCCGTTAAGGTGGTCCTGATCCAGGCTGGTAATTTAAAAAGGAAATACAGCAACTACGATGAGGAGGTTATTCTGATGAAGGCACTGAAAGATTTTAACATTCCTAAAATAACTCATGAGGATATTCCCATTTTTCTGGGGCTTGTGAATGACCTCTTTCCGAATGTCGACTGTGGGGATAAGTTCTTCAAGGAGGAAGTTGGCGCGGAGGGGGGGACGGATCCTTCCCACGGTGGGGATGCCTTATCGATGGACCAATCAGCGGTGACGTCTCCACAGGAAGTGGCTTCCCCACACGAATTGGGTTCCCCCCATGTGGTGACTTCCCCCCCGGAGGCGGAGGAGCACCACGTTGTGAGCTTCGACGAGGCCATACGAATCAGCCTCCGGGAAGCCAACCTCCAAATAGACGACAACTTCATCCTAAAGGTAAAGCAGCTGAAAGACTTGATGGACGTGCGTCACTGCGTCTTCATTTTAGGAGAAGACGGTTGCGGAAAGTCCAGCGTTATTCAAATATTGATAAATACCCTGAACAGAATGAACGAGAAATGCTTGCACGAGGTTATTAACCCCAAGTCGATCGAGTCCTACGAATTGTATGGCTACTTAAATAAGAACAACGAATGGGTAGACGGTGCTCTTTCCTCCATAATGAGGAAAATGTCTAGGAACATATCCCCCTACAGTGAGAGCGTCAAACATAAGGTTCTACTGTTGGATGGGAATATTGACGCAGAGTGGATAGAAAGCATGAACACCGTTATGGATGACAATAAGGTATTAACCCTGGTGAGTAACGAACGAATACCCTTCACCAAGGAGATGCACCTGTTCTTTGAAATTACTAACATGAAGTATGCCTCTCCAGCGACTGTTAGTAGAGGGGGGGTCCTCTACATAAACAGAGGAGACATAAGTTATAAGCTGTATATAAGCTCATGGATCAACCTGCTGAAAAATCATGTAGCCAAGACGGAGTTCTACTACCTGTTCAACATATTCTATGCACAGAATATCGACATGCTGAGGAAGCAGTGCAAATTCGCCTTCGAGTTGTCCAACCTGGATATTGTGAGGTCCATTTGCAACTACATAGACTACTTTCTCGTTAAATATGAAAAGTACATTAGCGAGGTGATACGGAGAATTGAAAATCGCCAGGGGGAGGACGACCCGATGGAGGAGCGGAAGGAGTCACTCCCCGTAGAAGCAGGAGGGGAAGCGGTCAGCCTGGGAAGTGCCCCCAAGGGGGAAAATGCCCAACAGGAAGATCACCTCATGGGGGAAGACCCTCAAAATGGGGATGAAAAAAATGTGGTGAACAAAATTAACTATAACTATGAAATTCTGAAGGATTACTACAACAGCTTTTTCATGAACTCGTACATGTGGGTGCTGAACAACCTGATCGTGGAAGACAAACTAATGAACGCAAGAAATGCACTCAACAATAATGTTAAGTCGAATGTGAAGGTGAAGATGGGGAGTGACTACTGCTGCAACTATGCTTACAATATTTATGACAATGAGTGGAAGCACCTGAGTGAGTACCTGGACAGCGACATTCTGTTTCTGCAGAAGATGCGCTGGAACTTTGGACAAGAAGAGGGGGAGGCGGAGGAAACGGGCGAAGTGGATCAAGTGGGCGAAGCAGAGGAAGGGGAGGACGTGGATGAAACGGATCAAGTTAGCCACGCTCATGCCAAGCCGAAGCACAAGAAAAAGAGCGAAAACAACTACATCGAAAGCATGCTTCCACACAACTACGATGAATTATACATCAACACGATAGAGCTGATCAGAACGGAAAAAATGATAAAGTATTCACTAGACCGAAATCAGCCAATCCTTGTCTATGGAAGTAACGGCACGGGCAAAACCAAGTGTATAAGTAACAACATTAATATGAACATTGAAAAATTTACCCACACGACGATAAGCATAAATTACTATACAAACTCATTTTCCCTTCAGAAGATAATTGAGAATAATGTGGAGAAGAGGAATACTAGGACATATGGGCCGCCGAATCAGAAGAGGCACATCTTTTTTTTGGAAGACATGAACATAACTGCTAAGGATAATTGTGACACGCAGCAAACGTTGGAATTCCTACGACAGTTGTTGACGTATAAGCTGATATATGACAGGGAGAATTTGGACGAGAAGAAATTCATCCATGATGTCCTCTTCATAGGAACAGTAAATAATAACGCAAATAAACTCATAGATAAGAGAATACAAAACAAGTTTCACATTATCAACATAGAAGACATTAGCATGAAGACATTCGATAATGTGTATAAGGTTATATTGAAGCAGCACTTGCTAAAATTTGACGACACAGTGAAAGGTCTACTTAACAACATTATTTCTTTTTCTCACGATTTGTATAGTAGGGTTACAGAGAATATTGCCTTCAATTTGTCTAACTCGGCACCACATTATCTGTTCAACTTGAACGATATCCATGGGGCATTTCACAACATCATTAAATGCACAAACCCTGACTTGTACAATGGAGGGAACTTCAAATTTCTAATGATTTTTTTCCACGAGATGCAACATGTGTATATGAACAAGCTGACTTCGAATGAGCACATTGAGATATTCACGCAGATTTTTAACCGCCTCGTGCAGCAGCACTTTCCATTCTGTTTGGAGGAGTTGGGTCGTCACCGGGCCACCTTCGACGGGGAGGCTAACACGATTGGCATGACTGGCATGACTGGCGTGACTGGCGTAACCTGTGTGGATGGGGATATGCACACCTCAAATGGGCTGAGCACATCACAGGGGATAAGCACATCACAGGGGGTGAATGCCACTACCACCACTGCGGCTGCGAACCTCCCGTACGACCCGAACAAGAACATATTCACCTCCTTCATTTCGGTACGCAACGGGCTGGACAAAATGTACCTAGGGGTGAAGAAGTTTCACGTGCTGAAGGAGGTGCTGGCGGAAAAGCTAACCGAATATAATAACTCCCACGTGGAGCTTCCCCTTGTTCTCTTCGACTACGCAGTTGTACAGATATGCAAAATATGTCGTATTTTAGACTTTGATATTTCACACCTCATGCTGATCGGCTTTGGCGGATCGGGAAAACAGTCCCTCGTAAAACTGAGCATCTTCATCAACTGTCTTAACCTGTTGCAAATTTCAACGAACAACAACTACGACTTGAGTAATTTCAAGGCAGACTTGCAGGAGTTTCATCTAAAATGCGCCATTAAGCCGGGCAACGTGCATGTACTCCTGCTGAAGGAGCAAAATATACTGGACTCCTTCCTGCCTTACATAAATGACTTGACTTCCACCGGGTTGTGCAACGATTTGTTCACGAAGGACGAGTATTTGGGTATCTTCTCCTCTATTCGAAATCAGATAAAGTACCTAAATATAGGGGAGAGCAATGAAGACGTGTTTAATTATTACATAAGTAAAATAAAAAGGAACTTCAAAGTGGCAGTGACCCACTCTCCTATTAGCAGCTTATATAGAGACCGTTTGACAAAGTTCCCCTCTTTTCTGTCGAACTTCTCCTTCGTGTACTTCTTACCGTGGCCATATGAAGCACTTGTAAATGTGTCTAGCAAATTTTTGAGCGATTTAGAGATTGAAGAGGAGTTGAAGAAGAGCATCTGCGAACACATGGCCTACGTGCACACGAGCACAAACGAGATGAACAAGGTTTACCTGGAGAAGAAGAACCGATACAATTACGTCATTCCGAAGACCTTCCTAGAGTACATATACTTCTACAAGAACCTGCTGCATGTGAAGAACCACGAGATTGAAAAGTCCGTGGAGAGACTGAACAAGGGATTGTTAGCCCTGACGAGCACCAGGGAAAATGTCGAAGTGTTGAAAAAGGAAATCGAAGTGAAAATAAAAAACATAGAAGAGAAAAAGGTCGAAGTGAATGAAATTATAAAAAAAGTGAAGGAAGCAACGGAGGTGACGAACAAAGAACAGCAAATCGTAAATGAGGAGAAAAAAAAAACGGAAATTTTTACACGAGAAGCAATTGACATTCAGATGAAAGCAGATGAAGAATTGAGTGAAGCTCTGCCCATAATGAACAAGGCAAAGGAAGCTGTAAACTGTATTACCAAGTCAGCAATTCAGGAGTTGAAGTCGTTACAGAACCCACCGAAGGAGTGTCTAGATGTTACCCACGCTGTGCTAATCGCCCTGAAGGAGATAAAGAATTATTCCTGGAAATTTGCTCAAAAAATTATGAATAATCCAAGTCAGTTTTTGTCCAAGTTGCAAAAGTTCGATGCGGAAAATATGGAAGAAGAAACCGTCCATTTGTTGACCCCATTTATTGAGAAGAAATTTTTTAACTACGAAATGATGAAAACGAAATCCTCTGCATGTGCCTACTTGGCACTTTGGCTAGTCAACATTGTAAAATATAATGAGGTGTATAAAAAGGTGAAGCCACTAATGGATAAATTGCAAGAAGCCACCAACAATAAAAACAGCGCAGAAGAAAAACTAAACCTGTTGGAAAATAAGGTGAAGGAACTAACAGACAGTGTAGAGAAATTGAGGACCAAAATGAATGAAGTTAATGAGGAGAAAAATAAAATTATAAAAATATTTAATGAATCTAAGGATAAGTTAAATCGAGCAGAAAATCTGGTCAACATGCTATCGGATGAGTACAGCAGATGGTCTGATGAAATTGGCATAATTATTTCTAATAAAAAATACATTTATGGAGACTGTCTCCTTTTGTCTTCCTTCATCACCTACTTGGGTGTGTTCTCCAGTTCCTTCCGAGTAAAATTATGGAAGAACCTATGGCTTGAGCAGATCAAGAAGAGCAACATCCTCATCAGTGAAATTTCCTCCCCAATAGACATTATGGTACAGGATATACAAATAGCCACCTGGAAAAATGAGAAACTTCCCGAGGATAGGATAAGCATAGAGAATGCCCTCATCGTAAGCACTTGCTACCGTTGGCCTTTACTAATAGACCCGCAGTTACAGGGGCTGAAGTGGCTAAAAGTTAAAGGAGGAAATAATATTACGTGTCTCCAATTCAACAGTGACCATTTTATTGCAAAGGTGAAAAATGTTATTTTAAGAGGTGGGTATCTCATCATAGAAAATGTCACAGAGGAGATTGACAACATTATCGATGGGCTCCTCAATAGGGAATTCATAAAAAGGGGAAATGACACTTTTGTCAAAATTGACAATGAGGAGATGCAGTTTAACTACCCCAATGCGATCAGCAGGGTTTCCAAAATTAAGTCCTTCTATGAGAGTAGTGCCACGTCTGGGCGGGGAGAGCACAACAACTCGGGTAGCTTCCACGGGGATGGCGAAGTGGACGACGGGGAATTGGACAATGACAATGATGATGCAACGGAGGAGGAAGAAGACGAAGAGGAACACCTACCCAATAAGTCAACCCCCAGAAGAGGGAACAAACAAAGCAGGACAAACGGTAGACAACAACATGGCGGTAGCAGCCGGCGTGGTAGAGATAGCCCAACTGGGGATATGTCAATGACCACCCCAAGGGATAAACAGGACGATGAGAAAAATTACGAAAAAATGTCCAACTCGCAAAGTATGAGTAAAGCTCTTTCAAACGGAAGCTTAAGAAAGGCGGCCCCCTTTTTCAACCTCATTCTGCAAACGAAGCTAAGCAATCCACACTTCAAGCCGGAGGTAAACAGCCAGTGCACGCTAATCAACTTTAGCGTAACTTGTGAAGGGTTGGAGGAGCAAATTTTAGCAATCATCGTAAATATAGAAAAGCCAGAATTGGAGAAGCAGAAACAGATACTCGTAAAGAACAGGAATGAATACAAGATAGTTCTGAACAAATTGGAGGACGAAATTTTGTACCAGCTGTCCGCCGCAGATTCGACCACCATCATAGACAACATTTCTCTCATTAACAGTTTGAAAACAACCAAAGATACATCTATCAGCATACAGAAGCAAGTGGCCGATTCGATCACCACGGAGAATGAGATTAACAAAACGAGGGAGCTGTATAGGACTCTGGCGAATGAAGCTTCCATAGTGTATTTTATCCTCATCCTCATGCATAACATTAACTACATGTATCAGTATTCACTGGACTCTTTTATCAGCTTGCTGCTCAAGTCGATCGAGGCGGTACATGCGGGGGTGGGAATGGGAAGAAGGATAGGAAGCGGCATGGGTAGCGGTATGGGTAGCGGTATAGGTAACGGTATGGGGAGTGGAATCGGCCGGGGTCTAGGCAGTGGCGTGGGCAGCGTGGAAGAGGACACGCTGGGCGATTCCAGGGGGTACTTCCACGAACGCGCCGAACGGGAAGGAGGAGCGGAGGAAGACGATGCAGAAGAAGCAACCCGAAAGGGAGAGGAACAAAACGACCTGTGCGATGAGCACATGAACGAGCTAATCATTTCATTTAGGAAAACGATCTACTCATGGATCAACCGAGGGTTGCTGGAGGAAGACAAGCTGCTATTCAACTGCATATTCGTCTTCAAATTGTTGGAAAAAAATAAAATTCATGACAAAGATTTTAGTATGGATTATTTGAACTTTTTTTTGAAGCCTCCCCGAACGAAAGAAGCGATTCAGAACCCGTTAAAGGAATGGCTAGCTGATGACTGCTGGAGGAATGTATGCATGTTGTCAAAATTTAAGGAGTTTGAAAGTTTAACTAATAACATACACATAGATGCACAGCACAAGTTCAAGCAGTGGTGTTCTGAAATACAACCAGAGATATGTACCCTCCCTTTAGAATGGAAAAAATTGAGTAATAACTCATTTAAAAAATTGCTGATTATAAGATCGTTGAGACCGGATAGAGTGACAGTAACGTTGGAGAAGTACATTCGAAATGTGTTGCCGAACAGTGAAGAGATTATGGAGAGGAAGAACTCCTTTGTGGACACGTTAGAATCGTCGTACAATTTTATGATAAACTCCACGCCTATTTTATTTATCCTAACCCCTGGGTCAGACTTTATAAAGTATGTAGAGCAGTTGGGGAAGAAAAATAAGTTTTTCCTCAATAGTAATTTGCACATAGTATCTTTGGGACAAGGACAGGAGACGATTGCGTTATTCAAACTGGAGCTAGCTCATAAGGAAGGTCACTGGATAGTCCTGGAAAATATTCATTTAATGGCAAAGTTCAACCTAGTTTTAGAAAATGTGATTGATAAATACGCCGCAGAGGGATCACACCCGAATTTTCGTCTTTTTTTAACAGCAGAGGTGACGAAAAATATCCCAATAAGTATCTTGGAGAGGTCGATAAAATTGACAAATGAAGCTCCAACAGGTTTTAAAGAAAATCTGAAGAGAGCCTTCACTTTCTTCTCCTTAGATGACTACGAAGAGAAGGATTTGCGAACAAAAAATATTTTATTTTCCCTCTGTTATTTCCATTCAATAATTGTCGAGAGGTCTAAATTTGGTGCTCAAGGATTTAACATAAAGTACCCCTTCAGTTTAAGTGACCTCCGAGACAGTGCCAAGGTTCTTTTCAATTACTTAGACAACCAGAATTCTATAAAAGTACCTTGGAATGACTTAAAGTATATTTTTGGAGAAATAATGTACGGTGGGCATATAGTCAATGATAAGGACATGTTAGTATGCAAAACTTATCTGAACTACTACATGAAGGAACAGTCCCTAGAGGGCATGCAGCTGATCCCCTTTTCTAAAAATGTCCAACTGTTTAGTCCTAATAACTATGCGTATGATAAAATATTAAAGTACATCGATACGCAGATCGTCGCAGAGTCGTCTATTTTATATGGCCTGAACCAACATGCAGAAATGAGCTTTAGGACAAATGAAAGTATCAAATTGTTGACAAATATTTTTAAGTTAAAGCTACAGGAGAGTTCCACTTTCGTGGAGGAACTAACCACTGGAGAGACTCTAGAAGTTCGCACAGCCAACATCCTTTCGGACATATTAAATGAAATAGAAAACGTACACTTCAATGTGGATGAATTGGTGAAGTCCATTCCAGATGACCAGATCACTCCTCTGCAGTACTTCCTCTTCCAAGAATGTACCTTAATGAATTCACTCACCAGTATTATGAGAGAGTCCCTGAAGGAACTACATCTAGCAATCAAAGGGGAAATTAATATGAACACAAAAATGGAATCATTGATGGGTTCTTTGTACAAAGATCAGCTACCAGAATTGTGGAAAAATAACTCCTACTCGAGTAATAGAAACTTGTGCTCATGGATTGTCAACCTGAAGGAACGGATCAGCTTCCTCTCCGATTGGTTCAACGATCCATTGGTCACTCCCAAAGTTTTTAACGTCTCCCTTTTGTTCAACCCAAATAGCTTCTTCAGTGCAATTAAGCAAATCCTCTCTAGAAATGAAAAGTGCGAATTGGACAAAATTATTATGCAAATTGAGGTCACCAATAAGTCTTTGAATAATATCCACTCCTACCCTAAGGAGGGCGCTTACATCTATGGACTCTACCTCGATGGCGCTAACTACGATATTGAGAAAAATACCCTCTGTGACTCCAGCTCCAAGCAGAAGTACTTCCTCATGCCCGTCATTCACTGCAAACCCGTCGTCAGCATGGGTAAGGTAGAAACGGACGTGTATGAGTGCCCCGTTTATAAGACCGTCTCCAGGGGGCCCACCTACGTCACCAACATTAAGCTCAAGACCAAGGAGAACCAGGAAAAGTGGGTGCTCGCCGGCGTGGCGCTCATCCTGGATATCGCCGATGATTAGAGCGGTCACGTGAGGCCAAGTGAAGCAAAGCGAAGCGAATTAGTGTGTACTACACTTTTTTACGAACCGTGTGCATATATATGCGCGAATTTTACTTCCCTCCCCCTGGGAGTAATTTTTTTTTTTTTTTTTTTTGACCCATGCGTCTTCACGGGCAGAGGGGCGATCCGTGTATTTGCTTTGCTTACCCTTTCACCTGCTCCTTTTTCCCCTTTTTTTTTTTTTTTTTATTTTTGTTCTAACTGATAAACGCGTGGTCCTCGCAAGGGGGCTAATTTAATGGTCATTTTTTCCCGCCCTACACATGGATATGCAAGCAGGAAAAAATGAACCAACAAGCGCAACGGGGGGCTATTCATGAGGTGAAGCGTTTGGCTGTTGGAACATTAGTCGGTTGGGCGACGAGGTTACCACGTAGCAACTGCGCGAGTGGCCACTTTTGGCGAGGTGCAATTTAGCAACTACTCACATCCCCCCGCGGGCACGCTACAGGCACAGTGTTTGCATACACATGGCTCCCCCCCCACATATGTCCCTCTTGCGATTGCTTTGCTTAACTTTTGGAGAAGGGAAAAAAAAAAAAAAAATCTGTTGTGAGTAGCAATCCGTAATTGTTCATTTGTTCATTTGTTCATTTGTTCATTTGTTCGTTTGTTTATTTGTTCACTTGTTTATTTGTTCACTTGTTCGTTTGTTTGCTCATGTGTTGATTCATTCGTTTGTTTGATAGTTTTACTTTTTTCCTGTTTTATTTTATTTTATTTTATTTTTCTCATCATTTTCGTGCAACTACGCAAACATAAGGAGACTCTCCGTCTGAGGGCATTCGTTTTCCACGTATGTTTGAGCCTTCCTACCTCTCCCCCCCCTTCCCCTTAAGATCGACCAACTGGCCACCCCTACCTGTAGAAGAGGCTGGCTATTATGTGTGCACGCGAGCACGGTTGAGTGGGGGTAGGCAGAGATGTGAGCAAGTATATACACATCACGGTAGCGGGGTGCCAGTAGCGTGGCAACATCGTGGCCATACAATGGAAGAAGACGATACGGAGCAAACCCTGTTTAGGAGAACCCCCAACCAAAGGAGCAGGGATGGGTGCCGAATGTGCCAGGACAAATATCGGAAGTTCATTAACACGTGCTTGGCTTGGGAATTGGTACTCCTGGTGGTGCACATATTAATCTTTCTCATACTAATTTTCAAATGGGTAAAGGACAGAAAACTGGATGACGAAAACAAAAAACTGTTTAGGACATTCGAAAGTGGGGGGCATTTTTTTCAGGGGGTTTTATTCGTCTTGCTGATTGTCCCCTTCAGATTTAACAAAAGGATCATAAAATGGATTTATAATTTTTCCATGAAAAATGAGACACACATGGATGAGTGCAGACAGCAACCGTACCAGCGGCCGTATGCCGATATTGAGGAGAATAAAAGGGGGAATTATTCCTCCAATGAAGAGGATGGCGATGAGGGGGTAAGCGAAAAGGGAAGTAAAAGGAACTCTGGTATGAACACCACACTCGGTAGTTTCAGTGATAATAATATAGACCACGGGGTAGTGAGCGGCCGGGCAGTGAACAACCAGGCAGTGGTCGAGCATTTTTCCGATGCGAGTGAAATTGGCACGGGGAAGAGAGACGGTAACGGGCAGTTCATCCATATAGGCTATACTAATAGTGCCAGAGGTGGAAACGGTATGGATCACCAGAACGGAAACGCTGGAAAAACCACCTCCGGGGAACGCGTAACCATGAACAGGCGAAAGAAGGGGAGCAACTGCAGCAGTGGCAGCCTACACCGTGGAAACACAAACAGAAAAATCCCCTTGTGCGAATCTTTTATGAACAGCTTGGTCTTTCCAGTGAACACCCCAAAACATACAAGAGAAAAAATTCGGTACTTCTTCCTGTGCGCAAAGTTGTATGCAAAAAAGAAGATCTCGTTTCTGTTTCTTCTCAAATATGCCTGTTCCTTTATCCTAATGTTTGCCTATCCGTTGTACAATCTAGTGAAGAGGAAGTTTTTCCGCGAAATTTTCTACAAGTCGTCGTACTACATGAATGGATTCGACTTCGCAGCGGGTCTACTCACGGGATTCCTCTTCGTCTTGGTTTACGGAGTGGTAAAATTTTTTGCTAGTTTTTATATGAACAGAAAAAATGAGAAGTTTTACTTTTTCGATAACTATCCCTTTTTGGGGGAAGTGAAGTGCCTATGTGATGAAAACGTCCGGATCATTACACATAATAATCCCCACCTGAAGGACATGGCGATAGAGTACCTTAATGCGTATGCGATTTACAAGACTTTTCTTTTGAAAGGGATTTTAATTCAGTTCCTTTTGTGTATCTGCGCCTTTGCCTTTACCTTTATGTCGATGAATACCTCTGTGTCGGTTAAGGGATGACGCGTGGAAGTGTTAACACGGTGAAGTTTTCGCTGCAGCTTGCCCCGCCGCTTTCGGAGTGGCCCTGCCTTATCGTCCCTTTTCATTCACTTCACTCGATTGAAGGCCCCCCCCACAGCACACACTGTGTGCGTTCGTTATCCGTGGAACTTGGCCTTTTTATATTCTCTCCTTACTGCCTCCCCCCCATGTTGTGTATTTTTTCGTATCACTTTTGCGTCATTTTTTGCCACTTTTTTATACCCCTTTTTTTTGTCTCTTTTTTTTCCGCCTTTTCCTTTTCCTTGCGTCCCCCCCCCGTCCTCCGTTCCGGAGGGGCTGTACTCTTTTGTTTTTTTAATTCGTTCAGACGATCCTGTATTTGTACATACGCCTCGGCTACCATGTTATCGGCCGCAAGCAGCTACGTCATAATGTTTGGGCAACCCACACGTTTTTCCTTTTTGCGTGACGACAAAATTAAAAGTCAACTGGAGCACGAGAGGGTGACGCAAAAGGTTACTCCGTTTGTTTTTGTTCAGCCGTACGTTCTCTTACCGAGAGGGAAAAGAACGGGCAGCGAACAAGTTGGACCAAGGCGATGGAACCCCAATTGGGGGGAAGTGACTTGCGGGGAAAAGGCTAATTCTGGGGGGAAAAAATGTGCCCGCACAGTTTGGAAGGAAATAAACGGCTGGCCTGTTTGTTCGATACGTGTCAATCAGCACTGCGTGTAAGTAACGTATGTGCGTGTCATGGCGTCACTATGCCAACTGCACCATGTGTATCGTGCGCGCGTTGCACGAACCAACCGACGCTCACGGAAATGCTGCACTGACGAAGGCGGGAACTCAAAAAGGAAAAAAAAAAAAAACAAAAAAAAATGCAAAAAAAAATACGTAGCAAAATGCTTCCCAAAAATACCTCCCCAAAACGGGTAGAGATACATATGGTTTATTCCGGCGCGCCAAGCGGAACGCAGATTTGCTGAAATGAAAAGAACTTTTCCCACCAAGGGGGGAAACTTCACAAGAGCAGCAATGCGCGGTAAATCGAAGCAGTGTTAAACCGTCACTACACCAGCTACCTGTACAATAGGACTATTCCCACGGATTTCGCAAACTACACAGGCGAAGGAAACGCACACAGGCTTCCCTACTACGCGCTTTACGTCCGCTTGCGAAGTATCCAATTTTATTGCCACATAACAAAGGAGGGAAAATGAGTTGGGCACAGTGGTGGCCGCATGACCCAGCCCCCAAAACGGACTCCCTTGATCCGTACCTCGTCAAAGTGGAGAAGCAAAAGGTATGACAAGTCGCACAAGGAAGATTAAAAAAAAAAAAAAAAAGGACCCACCCCAACGTTTAACATAATTGAGAAAATACGTCATCATTGTGTGTGTGCGTATGCAAAGGGTGGCCTCATATGGAAGTGGATGGAAAACCAACATGCTGACGAAACGTAAAAACGATGCGTCAAAATATTATGAATGTTCATATTTTTTTTTTTTTTTTTTTTGACAAAACGTAGGTTTACTGGTACTGTGCGTGCGGGACGAGCAAAAACCAACCATGGTGTGATGGAACCCACAAAGGAAGTGGTAAAAATGATGCGTCCGTGTGGCGGAAGTGCCTACATGTCAGACATTTTCCTGTGGACAGATGAGAACATTTCCATAACAACGTCGCTTGTGCGTGTCCTTATGTCCACAGGAACGTTGCACACATGTTGGACACATCATGGTGACCCGTCATTATTTCACTGCTTGATTTTTTTTTTTTTATCATTTTCGCGTAGGAAGGAAACCCATCATGTACATCCCGCAGACAAGTGGATACAGACTTCTGAGTGGTTGCAGGCAGAGCACACACCTTCCGCATTACGATTTTTCGGATTTATGGGTAAGCGGTGGAAGGGAGTAGAGGGATGAGTTTACCCTTCCCCCGGGGTGCATGTCTTACTGTGTGTGCCATGTAGCTTTTATGAAAGAAGTGGAGAGGGTGCAAGTTGCCTTTCCTTTGCGGGGAAGTATGCGCCTCGGATTTTGTTCTTCCCCCATTTTTACTGACCTGTTTTTTTTTTTTTTTTTTTTTTTTTTTTTTCCTCCCCACTTTCAAGGTCCGAGCGAATAAGAACGTGCCGAAGGCGGCCGTCTTTACGTACGTCGCGCTTTTTTCGTTTGGCATTATGACCACCTGGTTGTTTCACCCGTAGGAGGGTGACGCGCACGGAAGGAGCGCTGACCTTGGTGATGCACCTGGTGAACGGCGTTGTTTTTCGTGCCCCTTTTTTATCTTTCAACGGTGTATCGATACACAGCAACGTGTCAGTGTAGCTGTACGGGAGTATCACCACATTGCAATCCTTCCACCACTAATAAACGTAAAGAAAAAATTTTTAAAAAAAAATTTTATTTTGCAAAAAGTAGAAGTGCTGCAAGTTGGCAGTTGGAGCGGTGCTCCCGTTGGGGATACACACTCTCCTGATGGGGAACTCTTCAAAAAAAACGTGTCACCCCAGGGTCGGGATCACCACAATGTAGCGATATATGCGCACCGCGTAACATCATCGAAAAAGGAATTCAATGAGGTGCAGGAAGCGCTAAGAATGTGCTGTTGACACCATCACCTGGACCCCCCCCATGAACCTACGGGTCCTGCCACTTGTTGTATTTCTTAATGAGCTCTACAAGTTTGTCACAAGCGTCCTCCTCAGGGATGTTTCTCTCGACAAGTTCTTTCCCATAATAGAGGTCGATTTTTTTGGGGCCACTTCCAACATAACCAAAATGGGCATCTGCCATTTCACCAATGCCATTGACAATGCATCCCATGACGGCAATTTTAACTCCCTTCAAATGACCAGTGAGCTTCATAATTTTCTGTGTCGTTTCTTGTATATTAAAAAGGGTTCGACCACAAGAGGGGCAGGAAATATAATCCGTTTTGAAAAGACGAGCACGTGTGTCCTGTAGGATATTCAAGGTGAGAAAGGAGTTTAGTGCAACCCGAGAGCGAACTTCCTCTTTAGAATTTCCATCCGGTTTTGTGTACCCATCTGTGACATTTATTATCAGCCCATCTCCCATTAAGTCGATTAGGCAAGTGCCTACGTAGAGTGTTGAATCAACTAGCATGTCGTCATAGTTGGTAGAGTTCACATTCGCATAGTGCACATAAGGCAGGTCTATATTTAGGGAGTTTACAATTTCGTTAAACCGTCTGGTAGCTAGGACATGTTCGTGTATATTATCTGATTTGAGAAGGAAAAATAAGGGACGTGGGTTTTCTTTCCCTTTAATTTGGTTAAAAACATCTTCAATCAGTTTCGTGTCTTCCTTCCCGTTCACCATTAGTACGTACCCCTTCGCCGTGCTCTGCAGTGGGATTTGCCCCTCGTTCTTCTGCAGGATGGTTTTCACACGATTCAGGTGCAGATAAAATAGGGTGTTCCTGGCAACGTGGTCCATGTCATGAGTGTATCCACTTCCACTCGTGCTTCCGCTTAGCATGGCCACGTCCCCCTCATCGTACTCCGCCAGTAGGTGTACGCCTGCCTCTGCTAATTTTCCTACGGTCGCCCATGACTTGCTGCTTAGCTCCCCCAATTTGGGAATAACAACAATATCCGTAGATTTGACGCCCTTTTTAAGGTTTCCATTTTGATCCACCTCTAAATTCAAGTCTTTGAAAATTTGCAGTGAATCTTCCAGCTCCTTATCAGTGACTACGTTTCCAATGGTGAACTCTTCATGCATCACGCCTTCCCTCTTTTCGACTTTCCTTTTTGTCAATTTGTTATAATCTCGAAAGTGCTCCTCGAAGTTGAGTAACGTGGAGGAAGTATTATCCGCTGGGGGGGGAGGAGAAACCCGACCGTCTTTTTCGCCAACCTCATGGTCATCATAGAAGACTCTTTTTTTTAAGTTTTTAATCAACGTTTTGCATGGAGTTAATTCATTCCAGGGGTCTTCTGTTAACGACATCCTGATGGTGTCTCCTATCCCGTCGTACAGTAGCGAACCTATCCCCAAGTAGGATTTTATTCTTCCGTTATCCCCAAACCCTGCTTCCGTGACGCCGAGGTGCAGGGGGAATAACAAGCCGTTGCCCATCCTCTCATATTGTCTAGCCACGAGTAGCCTATACGACTGTATCATAATATACGCGTTGGAAGCCTTCATCGAAAAGACCACATTGAAAAAGTTGTTCTGTTCACACAAATCTGAAAATTCGAACGCTGATTCGACCATGCCTAAGGGGGTATCCCCATAGTAGGACAGCACCCTAGAAGATAAAGAGCCGTGATTTGTTCCTATCCGTATGGCTCTATTCAACCTCTTACACTTTTCAATCAATGGAACGAACTTTTCCCGGATAAATACTTTCCCTTCATCGAATTCTTCCCTTGTTTTGTATACTTTGTCGATCCATTTTTTCCTTCCATCTACGTAATTTCCTGGGTTCACACGGATTTTATCAAATACATCCGCTGCCATCATAGAAATTTTCGGATTAAAATGTATGTCTGCAACAAGCGGAATGGTAATATTTTGAGCTAGCAATTTTTCTTTAATATAATAACTCGCCTCTGCTTCCTGGACCCCCTGGACTGTCAATCTGACTAGATCTGCCCCCAATTCTTTGCACTTTTTAATTTGATTAACGCATTCATCTACATTTTTCGTATCACAGGTGGTCATGGTTTGAATAGCTATTTTGTTGTTGCCTCCGATTTTGATATTTCCGATGGTCACTTCCCTTGTGGGGAGCCTCCTGTACTTTTTTGTGCACTCACAGTATTTCTTTATGTCTTTGATGAGATTATATTTGTCTTCATCCGATAAGGAATTCAGTGATTTTATTCTTTTCATCTCCTTCTTCTTCATCTTCCTCTTCTCTTCCGATGAGAAAATTTTATTGTGACTCTTCTTCTGAGTGGTGCCCAACAGAAACAGGTAGACATTTTGCTTGTCTCGTTTGCTAGCGTTTTCAAATATGTTAGTGGGAAGACCTTTGGCGGGCACTTTTTTTCTCTTTATTTTGGCGCAAAAGCAGAGCGCTACCATGAAAAAGAGTAGCTTTTTTGCGTGACCCATTTTATGGGGATCGGGACACTCACGTGAACGCACGTTATGTATGTCTAAGTGAGTAATACATGTGTCACACGTATCTTCCAGTGTACCTCCGTGTGATTGCTTGTGTATACCCACACCGGCATTTGCGAACAACGAAAAAACGACTTTAACGGCGATCTAACTGGAGAAAAAAAAAAAAAAAAAAAAGGGGGTCCTTCCGCAGGTAGATAAATACCTCGTTCTGCCAAGGAGGTGCTCCTTTTTTTTTTTTTTTTTTTTTCCTTCTGTATATTTTGTTTTTTCCCCCCGAAAGGGGTTATCTAACTGCTTGTCCTTTATTTCGGGAATCTATAAGAAAAGCTTACTCACACATTGCATCTCGCCGTAACTTCCCTTATCTTACCTTACCACATCATCACCGGTTCTGCAAATCTGTTATTATTACACTATTACACCGCTCCAAATTTGTGTTTCCCCTCAAGATGGGAGTAGGTCTGCTTCTCCTTTCGCGCAAATTGTTTTTTTTCTTTTTTTTTTTTTTTTTCCCCCAACCTTTTGTAGAATCGTTTTTAGGAATATGGTGAAAGGTGCCTTCTTGGGGAACCCCTCATCATTTTAAAAAGAAATTGCCACACCTTGACCGAATATTCCAATCCATTTGTAGAATCTACCAAATAACATTTTTTTGATTTTTTTTTTTTTTTACTTTAAAAAGTTTGCCCGTTCGCCAAGTACAGTGCAATAACTTTTTATATGTACACCTAACATTGGTTACCCTTTAAGTTTTTACAAAAAAAAAATATATATATAACTACTGGAAAGCATTTGGGCGATACACGGTAGAGCTTAAATTGGGAAGCACCGAAATGGGCATATGTAAGAAGTATGTAGTCCATACGATCCGAACGACTAGCGAAAAGGGTGAAGATACGTATACCCATGTAGGTGAAAATTTTTGTGGAACTCACTTAAAAATTAGGAATGCTGTACTTTGTGGAGTTAGTTACTTATCCTTGTATTGTAGAGTGCTGTTGCCTATGCAGTTATCTGCTTTGTTGGTAACTCGCTCCAGTGTAATGTTTTGAAAATTCCTCTAAAATGTGACAATTTCTTTTTGTGTTCAATTTTACAAACGACGGAGGTGGAACTGTGGCAATTTTCTCATCTATGTGTAGATGCGCCTATGTATATTAATGTGTACGTGCATACTCAGGCACACCGCTCATGCGTGTAAGCGTTCATGAAATGTGTGAGCCCATTAAACAGCGTGCCGAATATTTCCCCACCAGCACTGTCGCCAAAGGGGGAAGAAGGCGCATCTGACAACGCTCCCCAGTTGTTTCGCCACTAAATCTCACATTACTCCTTCGTTCTTGTGTTAATTTTTTTTTTTTTTTCTTTTTTTTTAATCCTACATGCATTACTACGCACATCACATGCCATCATTTTGGTCATTTCCGGGATAGCCAATTTTTTTTTTTTTTTTTTTTTCGCGCCTCATATTATTATCAAGTAAACAAAGCATTTCTTATCTTTTCCTCTGAAGCGAATAAACTAGTGAATCCCCCAAAAAAATAAAATTATAAAAAATTTACAAGGATGAAATGTTCCTTTTTTTACCAAATCGAACTTGCGCTTAACAGGAGGGTACACTTCCCCCCCCCCCGCTGCTATGTGACACACATCTTACAAGATAAACGAAAACCGGTGCGGATGCATGCCAAAAGGATGTCCTCATAATATGGTATCCTCAAAACGCACCTGTGTGTGCACAGCGTATGCGGCACACATTGCCCTCAACATTAAAAGGAAAATGTGAAAAAATTAAAAGCTTTGCTCCGACTGTTGTGAAATAAAAAAGGGGAAGTGCACTTCCCCCCCCAACCCCATGCTAGTTTCAAGTATGTGTATATATTTTATTCATATTTCTTCAAACAAAAAAGAGGAAAAAAAAAAAAAAAAAAAGTTTCATCTTAAAAAAGAGGGGAAATTTTTTTCTCATTATTCCACACACTTTTACCTGTACATTTGTTACATTTCTACAACGAAAATTTTTTAATTTTTTTTGTTTTCCCTTTTAATAAAGATTAAATGGTTACATTAAAAAGAGCCCATGTGTGTTATCCACTCAAGCAGTGGTACCTCTTCTGCCTTTCACGAAGCTTAGCTCGTAGCTGTACAGCTTTTGCAACGTCCTGCGTCGCTGTTTCACAAACTGGTGGAGGAGCCAAAGTGCATAATTTAACTTCGTCAGTGGAAGAAATAGCACAAATATACAAATTTCAAAATGTAGAAGTTAAAACAGTTTGTTTTCTCTTTTTTCAATTAAAAGGAGGGAAAGCACTATGTGAGCGTGAAGCACATGGACGAATACACGCTTCCGCCGGGGCACTTCATCACAGTTTTTCAAACAAGACATAAGTTTCGTAAAAAGCGAAATACGTCTTAAAAGGGGGCGAAATAAATGACAGTGGTTTCCTGGAATAGATGCAATTTCGCAGAGGTGTTCTTCCCTTTTTAAATACGCTGGTGTGCATACTTTTAGTTTAAGCGAGGCTGAGCTGTTCGTATCGACGTAGGAACGCGCGCAAATCCGCAGCTGTATACGCATTTTTACGCCGCTCTACATCGCAATTGTCGATAATGTCCCATTGGTGCGCAAATTCCTCCAAGAGGAAAATTTATCCATTGTTTCACTTCATTTGGATTTTAGCGGCGGAGTGGTGTAAATGAAACTAGCTGTGAAAAAATACCTGTCTGTTCAGGCAAATTTAAAAAAAAAAAAAAAAAAAAAAAACAGCTATATGTGTGCATGAAGTGCGCCTTTTTTTTTTTTTTTTTTTTTTTTCCTTTAATATGAACAGCCAGACGTGCGTAATTTATTGAATCCCATCACAACACGCGCTTTTAAAAAACACGTCTTTCTTGGGAAACATTACAACTGTTTATTTTACTTGGATATGTGTACGTACGTAGGTGACGCTTTCGAAAATCGTTTTGCCTTCTTCATATTTGCGAATAAACCATTTCGAGTAAGTCTTTTTTTTTTTTTTAAAAAAAGGAAAAACACATTAAGAAGGAGGTTCTGTACTTATATCCTCCCCCAGGGTGTGGCACTGTTCAGACAACCAACCAGAAATGCACTGTTGTAATTACCCCCATGCGTCTTCTGCGTAACAAAGGAGTTGCATTTTTTGCTTAAAAAAGACTCACGGGTTTATTTTTTTTTTTTTCTTTTTTTTTCCGCATTTCAACGTACGTACATCAGCTGCCCACTTTTTGCGGAAAAAAAAGTCTTTCCCGAAGAGGCTTAACATTTGCATGTCAACATATTTTTTCCCAAAAGGGAGTACGAAAAAACGGGAAAGTAACTCGTAAAATGTTAATCATAATTTATGATAGTTGAGTATTTAAAAAATTGCACGCATGCACAACAGTTGCAACTCTTTTGAAAAAAAAAATTTTTAAATCGCACGAAAGTGGGGAGAAAAAAAGTACAGGGACTATAAACCTGCGGAGGCAGCATTTACCAACAGAAACTCGCAAACCATCGTAATTTGGAAGTCACGATGAATAACCAGTTCATGAATGTTCCTATTAAGAAGGCCGTTTACGCGTCAAGTGTGGTGGAAACGGGGGGAAACAAGCCGCACGCTGGTGATCAGGGTGGCAACAACCAGTGTCCAAATAGCCAATATGCCAATAACCAGTGTCCAAATAGCCAGTATGCCAATAACCAGTGTCCAAATAACCAGTGTGGAAATAACCAGTATGTGAATAACCAGTGTCCAAATAACCAACACGGGCACAACCAATTTGCGCACAACCACTGCGCCAACGCGCCGCACCCCAACGCGCCCAACATGAATTACAACTGCCCATACCCAAACATGCACAACTACCAGCACCAATACCCCATGGGCCCGCCCCAGCAGCAAATGCACATGTTCACGAATGACTGGAAGAGCATCCTGGCCCCCTTAAAAAGTTGTAGAATCAAGCAACAATTCGATGACAGAGAATTTCTAGCTGATTTTGCCATGGGAATGAAATTAGACTTTAACAATAGGTACTTAGTGCTAGATGCAGCCACGGAACTGCTTAAATTTACAGCCATTGAAAGTTCAGACTGTTGCAATAGGAACTGTTTGCCCAAAATGTGTATTCCTATAAATATGAAAATATTGACCTATGGAAAGGAATTAAGTCGGCCTGACATTATGGTCGAGAAGGACTGTTCGTGTACCATGTTGTGCTTAAATAGGCCAACGATTAAAATGTATGGATTTTCAAACAATAATAATAAGGAGCTAATAGGGACGATAAAATCTCCCTTCAGTTGTTGCTCATACAAATTTGATTTATATGATTCTGCCATGAGGAAGATTATATACATGGATGACACCTGTTGCCAGCTTAGTATTTTATTTCCCTGTCCATGTGGTCCTTTTAAATTTAGCAATTTTTATTTGCGAGATGCAAAAACAAATGAGAAGGTCGCTCATTTGCAGAAGGAAGTTCCCTTCTTGAAATTTGTAAAACGGGACATCGACAACTATACGCTCAACTTCGAAGAGGTGCAGAACCCCGAGTGGAAGATGATGCTCCTGGCCTTTTCGCTCTTTCTGGACTATATGTACTACGACAGGAAGTGAGGTAGGGGAAGCAAAACAGGGGAAACTCCATGACGAGTCATTTAAAAAAAGAGCTAAACTACCCACCACCAACAACAACAATATGAACAAGAACAAGGACCGTTTTACAAACCGAACTTGTAACGCAGAAGGAATATGTTTGTCCCTTTTTTTCCTCTTTTTTTTTGTGCACGCTGTTAACAATGAATGTTCTCAATCGAGAAAGGATTTTTCAGTCGAGTAAGGATTTTTCGGTCGAGAAGAGATTTTCCCGTCGGAGTGCCCTCGGGGCGAGAGGATACATCCAAAGCGGGGAATGCGTCGAAAGGTACGCTCAGCGTAGACTTCTTGGGCTTCAGCTGCTTCTTTGTTTCTTTCGCGTTTGCCATTTAGGGTTTTCCCTTATTTTATTTTTTTTTCTAAAACGAAAAACGTTAATCATTGCTACCACGGTGTGGCTAACCTGTTTGGGGCCTGCACACGGCCCGGATCCCTATGTTTCTAAACACATGGGAAGGCACGTCTCCTTTTATTTTTTTAATTCGAAGCGTTTTACTTTTTATTATACGTATGCATGTATACGCGCGCCTGTTTGTGTAGGACTACTTTCTCAGTCCGCATTTTTAATGCGTATCAGGAGGGTAATCCTAACTGAGAAAACATAGAATTTGCTAAAATTAAAGCGTTAATTTGGTGAAGTAGCGAGGGGGCGTGCAGCCATGCAGTTATGCGGTCACGAGGCAGTACGCACTGCGCAGAGTGAGCCGAAACAGAACAACAACAAAAAAAAAAGACAAACGTAAAACGCGAACGCGATTTCTAGGGACGAAAATTCCTAGAGGGGTTGACATCACTACAACTGTATGGTGTGGACATCGTGGCGCCGCTGCGACTGATCGGGTGTTACACCTGAAAAACAAACCAATTAACTAACTGGAGACCTGCAAAATAAGCCGCTTAACTAACTGGAGGATTCCTCTCCCAGGTCGCTGGAGCTTCCCTCAGTCATGCTCGATCCGCATTCTTCAGCCAAAAGCAATTCCCTATACTTGTGAATTTTCCTGTGGTACTTTTTCAGCACTTGGTATTTCTGCTCACACAGAACGAAAGCGTCTTTTCTACTTCTTTTATTTTCTTCATCCACATTTAGTTCTTTCAACCAGTGCTCTTTTGTTCTGAGGAAGAATTCATTTAAATTTTCATTGGCATCAAAAATGAAGCCTCCACTTTCTGCCTTTATTTTATTTTCCATTTTTTTTATTTTATCAGAAATGATCAAATTTTCTATTTCCTTTTCATCCTTATCTTCATCGTCTATGGAAAGGGAAGAGCTCAAATCACTTTCTTCCACATAAATGTCATCTAAATTTCCTTTATGTACTAGTTCCCATTTTTCTCTTTTGAAAATGTTAATTTTCCAGTGATCACTTAACATTATTTCGTTGTTTTTGTATTCATACATACCACCTAGTAGGTGCAAAGTTTTGTTCGTTACGAATATGTGGCTGTTGATTCTGCCGATGGGCTCCACGTCGTTTATTACGAACTTGGTTTTTTTTTCTTCCTCGTTGGTGTCAGAGTCGGGGTCGGAATGGGAATCGGTTAGGTCGTGCTCCGCGCACTCTCCTGGTGCATCTCTTCCCTCAGGGGGGTCGCCCCCATTATGAGGGTCATCATGATCGCCATTTGGAATGCAGCATTTTTCGAACCCCTTTTTTCCCCTTTTCGAATCGCCCACGATGTTAGTGCTGCTCGCGTGTGCCGACTCCTCACACTGCATAAACACCGAATGCGAGTCGATTACCTCGTTTGTCGAGGTGCCCATTTCTTTATTCATGTTTAACGCATGGGAGTTTCCTTTTGGGGACTTTTCGTGAAATTCCTTTTTCTCGTTGTGCAATTCGTTACCACTTCTGTTTTCTGCGTCTTCCTGGTCAATCTTGATCGTTTTTTTATTTCCATTTTCGTCAAAATAGACAAACACGTTGGAGTAGTACTCCTCGTCATTATTTTCGCCGTCGGTGAAGCGACTTGAATCGTAACCGTCGGATGCGGAGTCTCTGGAGGTGCCGAATCGACCTTCTCTACTTTTGCCTAAAGAGTCTTGGTCCCCCGGTAGAAGCTGCTTACTGCTGCTGCCGCCGGAGGGGGAACCCGGGTTGGGTTCTCCGTTTCGTTTTTTTTTATTTTCCTTTTCGTTTCGGTTAACCTCTCTGACATCGTTATTTCCCTTCAGGCTGAGGTAGGACCAGTGCTCCTTATTCATGTCAAACGAGTATAAATCGTTAAAGAAGATGGACTGTATGTTGAGTGATTCCTCCAAGGAGGAAACATTACCGGTGGGGGTGCTACTCTGCGCTGTCGCCTTGTTCGTGTTATTTTTCTCCACCTTGTCAAAAACACCCCCAAATAAAATTAACGAATTTTTGTAAATGCATGTGCTGAACCCAATTCTCTTCGATGGTTGGAAGATACTTTTTTTCAGTTTTTTAAAACTGACCAGGATGTTATTATCTTCCCCAGTGTAGTTTATATTTACAACCCACAAGTCATTGTAGTAGGCCCCAATGGCATTCCTAGAAGTGTTTTTTATCTGAGCATACCCTCCATATATATACACCCTTTGAAATTTCATATCGGTGAATAGACTAACGCTCGATCTCTTAGATGGCATATACGAATCTAAATCGAAGTTTTTAAAAAAGGTGTTCTTCACATTTTGTGATATTGTTTTATCTCCCTTTTTCTTTTTTTCATTTTTCGTTGTGTTTACCGTATTTCCAGTGCTGGTTGCATCTTCCTGGGTTAATCTCCTAAACAGGCAGTCCAAATATATGCTGGTTAGGTTTACCCATTTGTTGCTACTGATTACGTACATGTAAAGGTCGCTAAAGTATTCTACTGTCTTCCCATTATCGAAAAAGCCTCCAAACATAATTATGGAGCTTTTCCATAAAATCATTCGATGGCCACTCCTAGGGGAGGGCTTTTCGTCTCTTTTGTTTTTGCATTCTATTTCTTCAAAGGTGTTATTTTTTATGTCAAAGGACCAGAAATCGTTGTAGTGAAAAAATTGTGTGTTCGTGCATAGTTCCCCCCCAAAGATGTATAACTTTTTATTGAAATAAACCGCTTGGTGTGAACATCTCGGTTTGGGTTTCTTCCCTGTTGTGAAATAATACTTCCACTTATCTTTCACTACATTGTACTTGAACAAATCGTTGTAAGCCAGCAGTTCGTGGTTATTATTGTACTCTCCACCGAATAGGAGGAACTCTTCTTCGTTGATAAACGTGACGGAACAGTTGGACCTGGGGCTGGGTTTTTCGCACTCCACAAATGTATTATTACTTGTCGTGTTCACATTTATATGTCCATACTTATCTTTTTTATTTAAATTTTCGTAATACAAGCATATGGTTTCGAAATCTGCGTCACTTAACACGTCATGGTTGCCACTGTTGTCGTTTTTTTTCTTCTTCGTTTTCAAGGACTTCAACTTTTGCTTTTCTTTTTTGAGTTTTATCTTTTCTTGCTTTTCTTTGCTCTTTTTGTTTTTCTTCCCCATTTTGTCAATGCGCGTGTTTTTTCTTGTCCTTCATCACATTTGCGTGGGGGGGGCAACTGCTTCGAGATAAAACATGTACCTCTTCTACATAATGTACTTAAAAATTGCATACGCGTAGATCGGAGAGCGTTCCGCTGTGACTTCCTTTCAGTTGTCACGCGGAAATTTGAAAATGCCTGTTCGGTTTGGCATCCAGTTTTACGCGGTGGAAATCACGCTCGTCGAAAAGGCGATTCCCTTTTTTGCTTCCTCGGAGAAGTGCCTCCACTTCAACTTCGTTTATAATTTTCGTGCGGCGCAGGGCGGACCGGTTGTGGCCTTCGCTAATCCCGGGTGGCTACATATTTTAGGGGCGTTTTCTTATCTTCCAATTTTTCGCTTGCTTTTCATTCTGCCGCCATTTTACTTTCCCCCAGGGGATTTTTCCCTCTCGCAAAATGGCAGAACGGGATCATAAATATGCACTTTTCTGTAAATTGTAATTTTTTTTTTTTCATGTTTGGGTGGCAACGACGAGTGGATTAATACGACAACAAAGCAACAAATGGGGATATGCCAACTGTTGACCATGTCGTTTTCCTTTTTTTTTTTAGCGCTCTCCCATTTTTGCATTCTTCGCATTTTGTCTTTTCACCAAACGACGTCATCTTACATCGCACTACTGGTAAAGAATAAACCTTACCATTTTTATGGGAGTATAGAAAAGGGAAATTTTGCACGAATGGGCGGAACAAAGGAAAATAAAAGCGAATTCCATTTTTTCTTTTTTTTACCAGCTTAGGGAAAATGAACCAAGTTTTGAGAATCCACGAAAGGGTTACTTCGCTTTTTTTCCCTTTTATTTTCCCAAATTGTTATGTTCACCAATTTGTGCAGACCGAACCAAATCAATAGCAAAAGTAGGAGGAGACGCCCCAGGGGTCACGTTTATACATTTTTGTCCTTTCACCCCTCAACGCCGAATGGAAAGTTTTCCTAACGCGACGTTCATTTTTTCAGTCCCTGTTACGCGCAATGCAATGTAGGTAACCTATAGGGTGCACATATATTTTTACATATGTGGGCAAAATAATGGAGCACCAGGGTGGACATCTGTATGAACACCTGCCTACAATCCATTTTATGCGGTTTTCCTCAAAAACGTGCTCAAAACATGCGAGGCATAGTTCGTGGCGATTGTTGCGAATTGGGAATTTTATGTTTTGCAAAATGTGAATTCAATTATTCACACAGCTCAGGAGTACCAGATACACATGCAAAAAAAAGGGGGGGAAAGAAAAAAAATTTTCTGAGCATAAAAACAAGTAAAAAAAAAGAAATAAAATGATCACGTGGATGCATGAAGAAGTTTTTAAAATTTTCATTTAAAAGGAAACTCGGAAAAAAAAAAAAAAAATTGCTGAAACGTTTTACACAAAAAGTAGGGAAAAATAACAAACCCTTCGCGAAACGTATGATATTTTTTTTTTCTTTTAAAAAAGTTCAAGGGAACATTTTCAAACCTGCGATTGCACATATAACACACATGCTTGTACATTATTGCAACGCAAGTTTCCGTTTTTCCCTTTAAAACGAGATTCACGCGTGTGCCCAACTAACACTTCGAAAGGTAAAAGTTTCTGTAGTTATCCTACACACCACTCTCCGCCATTACTGTTGTAACCGGAATGGTTCAATCTTAATTTCCGGGGCATTTGTTCATGCGTCGATGTGTACGCCGTGTGAGGCAGGGGTCAAGGGGCTTTCGTTAATCGTACTGTCATGCGGCCATACCGCTACATGGCCACACCACTTTAATGTTCTTTTTTGTTAGTTCCCCAATTTGACCGCCCCCAGTTGACCACAACACCGCGGTGGAAGAAAAAACAAAAAAGACCCACAGACGTATCCCCTGCAGAGGTACACACAAACCGTTGCATGCACACACGTGTGAAACCATTCCCTGAAACACATACACCATTTAGCCATAATGATAACAATCCAAGGCATCACAAGCCGGTACACACGATGCAACACAAGTCGTGACGCAGTGCCGATGAAAAGGTGCAGACTCGAGGCCCTATTGGGGCGTCACTGGGAAAAAAGAAAATATCATGAAAAAATATGTACGAATAAGGAACGAAAAGTGGGAAATGAGAAAAAAGGTTTTTTCAGTTGTTCCAATGTTCAAATGACACCGGCTGTAAGAATGAAGAGGGTGAATACAAACACCGTCATACACTTCTCAAGTGATAGTAAAAATGAATCAAACTTGTACTTAGATAATTATGCCAAAATAAAAAAATACATCAACAGTATCGATAACGAAGAATCCGTTATTATGACAATTTTAAAGGAGAAAACGTATGACTGTATACAGAAGACGCGAGAAAAATTAAAAGCAATTATGCACACGTACCCAAACACCCCCATCTCGATTTGTACCCCAAATAATGTTATTGGGGGACTGAGGAACACCATTACGTTAATCACCGATACATCTATTTTGGAAAAAAGAAAAGGAATTTTATTTAGAGGGAGAACTGTAGATAAAATTTTAAAAGACTTTCCAAAGTGGGATGAAAACTGTGAATACCCTATGGCAGAAGCTATGCTTTGGTATTTATTAACAAAAGAAATACCAGCAGTTGATGATTTGAAGCTTTTCTCAAGGGAGTTATACTGTAGAGCTAAAAAAATGCCATCGTTCGTTTTTGAATTTATAGATAGCATTCCTACATTCACACATCCAATGAGTCAGTTAGTGTCTACCGTTTCGTTCCTCGAATCTTTGTCTTTATTTAAGATAAAGTATTCTGAGGGTATATTAAAAAAGGATTACTGGAAATATATTCTGGAAGACGCTGTTTCTTTAATTGCACAGATCCAAGTTGTGTGTGCATATATTTTTAAAAGATCTTTTATAGATAATAATATAAAAAAAGGGGAAGGGATGAACCTAGATATTGATTTTGATTGGTCAGCTAATTTTGCAAAATTAATTGGCTTTGAAAATAACGAAGTAAAGGATTTGTTAAGACTATACTTTCTTCTACATAGTGATCACGAGGGGGGAAATGCAAGTGCCCATGTATCTCATTTGATTGGAAGTACCTTAGGAAATCCCTACTTATCTTTTTCTGGATGTGCTATTGCCTTATCAGGACCTTTACATGGATTAGCTAATCAAGAATGTTTGAAATTTCTGTTGGATATAAAAAAACAACTCGATGGTAAGGAACTAACTTATGGATTTATTGAAAAGTATGCCAAAGATTATCTCAATTCTGGAAGAGTTATCCCTGGATATGGCCATGCTGTGTTGAGAGTCCCTGATCCTCGTTTCTTGGCCCTTCGAAATTTTGCCTTAGCACATTTTCCAAATGATCCCATAGTACAAATATTAGAAATGTGCTATAAAGTAATACCAGGAATTCTGTCTGCCACTGGGAAGGTCAAAAATCCGTACCCAAATGTCGATTGCTATAGTGGTTCCCTCCTGCACCATTACGGTATTAAATATCCTGAATATTACACTGTCCTCTTTGCGCTTTCTAGAGCCATCGGGGTAATGTCCCAGTTGGTGCTATCTAGGGGGTTAATGTACCCATTAGAACGGCCCAAATCGGTGGACGTGCACAATTTGAGGAAAATATGCGAAAAGAATTATGTTAAAATTGAGGAATTCGAGTAGGACCTATTTACAGGGCGAGCATTTAATCCTAGACTGCACACATGTATTGGTGTAGGTGATGGGGGGGGTATAGTTCCCCTTCCTAATTCCCAATCGGAGTACCTCTTAGGGAACGATTAAGCGCATCACACGTACATGTACATACATACATATATATATGCTTGTATGCTTACACCCTTTTGCTACACCACCATTTGAGGTGAAATAAACAGACGGAGAACTCCCTCCAAGTTCATTCCCTTAAAGGGAGCGCACCTTTTATGTTTTTAATTTATTCGAATGAAATGCTGCCCCGAACGGACTTTCTTCACACGTCCCAGCGATGCAAAATTTTCTTCTTCCCCGAATGATTAAAATGGTGAGTCATATCATAACAGTAATGTGCTTTAAAACAACAAAAAAAAAATTATCCCTTTGGTTATTTTTAAATGTCTCCATGAATGACTTTACTTTCATGGCGCGAAATGACGTTCAACAGGGGGAGGACGAAAAAATCGTCACAGAAAGAAGGCTATTAATTTTGATGCACTTTGACATGGCCTTTTCCATGTTCACATTTTTTTTATTTGGATTAAGCTTGGGCATAATGATCCACTCATTAGAAAGACAGTGCGCCTTAAAAATGAACATAAAGGACCAAGGTAAAGACATTCGACGCGTTTATCTAATTTATGCAGGAACAAGAGCGCACATAAATGGTGCAGACAAAAGTAGCACTCGTTAGGATCCACCCCCTCCGTGTACTCTCAGTTATCCACAAATGTTAGTGAACATTTGGAAATCCCCCAATGGTACGTTTTTTGGTGGCATTATTGCGTCATCGACGTAAATTCCACAAAAAGGAAAACACAGATCAGTTCTTTCTGTGTGTCTTCTTAGCTTTGCACATTCAAAGTAAAGCTTCGTACCAGTTAGTAGATTATTCTTCCTTATTTTTGAAGAGTTAATCTATGCAGCGAGAAATACAACGGGGTTAAAGGTTTGCAAGATACAACAATTTGGTGTTTATTAATAAATGCACTGCATATTTTATGCCCATGCGACAGAAGTGTTTTCACACGGGGTAGTGTGCATGCGCGTCCAGCGCTAAACGGCCAAGGGGGTTCTGCCTTACGTCTTCACAAGATCGGCATGTGTATGCGTATGGATATGCACATACACGGCTATATTCCTTCCTTTTTTCGAACGGAAGAAGCACACGTATATAAAGCGGTGGTGCAGGCCAACCTAATTCCACTTCGTTCTTTTATTTATGCCCCTTTTTATGAGTTTTTTTTTTTTTCTCTCTCTCTCCTGCGCTGAGTGGTATCCTTTGTGCATTGCCTTAAGAGATATTATTTAACCCTATAACAACGTTTTTAAATTTTGTAAATTTCTTACACCTCCAATTAGCGCGCAAGAGTTGCCCCCAGGGTGTCATGCAATTAAATAAAGCGTAGTCATCCGTAAAAATGCAAGCAAATGTACATGTATGCATATGTAATGTGCCCTTTGTACGTTCTGTATGCAAATATATGTTTGCATATGTCAATGAATACACCAATTCTGAATTGAAGTGATTCTCGCCCTAGCTGATAAATCGAACTTGTCGCCAAGCACAAACGTAGATACAACACAACCGCGATTTATTGTTCCTTTTTTATTCACGCCCGTGACACAGAATTTACCATATTTACAGCCATTTGGAGGAAGAAAAAAAAAAAAAGAAAAATTAAATTTACCTTTTGAACTGGAGAAATTATTTACACGAATAATTGATACTCTTTCAACATTTATCATTTTTTACGTTAAAATGAAATATCATTGAAGAGTAATCCTACAAGTATTGAACGGTGACATACACCGTATGCATATAAAAACCCCTAAGCGGATGTATGCATTTTGCGCAAAGGTAAACTTCATACAAGGATATGTAACATATGTTTATATTTGCTCATTTGAGAGAATTTTTTTTTTTTTTTTTTTTTTTTGAATATTCCTTTTAGTGTTAATTTTAAATCACGTTTCTCTGAACAAACATTTGTTAAGTTTATTTATTTTTTTTTTTTAAAAGAACAGATTTATGAAAATTGCAATATGCATTTTGCGAATATACATGTATTCATACCTTTTTGCGCTTTTACAAAGGAAAATGTAATTTCAAGCTAAAAATGATTGTATATTAATTGTTTTCGCCTTACTATTTTGCATTTTATACATATTCTCATGCGACATTTATGTATACTTGTATATATTCTTTTACATTTCCATGGCATATGCGCATGTATATATTACATGCATAACGTATATTCATTTAGCTGTACAACCATTTTTGAATTTTTTTTTATTTTTGCAAAGTATATATTAACCAGATTTGAAAAATAAGCCAGCGCGAAAAAACAAAAATAACCCCTTTCCAGATTTATGTTACGTATCTGCGCATGCGTTATATGCCGACATGCGTACAAGTACATACGTACGTATATATATATACACGCATTTGTATACATGATGCATTCCCCATTTGTTGTACCATTTTCTGTAAAACAAGTGTGACTGTCAAAAAGCTAGACCTCCGTATTTTGCGCTCGTTCCTATTTTGTGTGCTAAAAAGAAAAGCGTCCCGTTTTGAAAACGACAATACATGTGTGTTATGTCCTTTAAAAAAAAATGCACATTATAAAAACACGTTGTATTGGTAGTTTTAATTATAGGAGATTCATGGGTTGATTGTTGCGCAATTTCTGTTCCTTCTTGTTTTGTTGTGTGTGCATATATGAATATATTTGTATGAATAAACATATAGAAGGTATTTTCCCCTCGTTTTGACTTTGTCATTTGTGTTCGTTTTATTTCCCTCTTTGCAAGAGCCCCGTGCATTATAGAAATATATATATGTGTGTATATCTTCTTTAGCAACTTGTTAAAAACTGCTGCCGAAGAGTTAATTTGACAAGAACATCCATTTTAATGTGCTATAATTTTAATTAGTAAAATGAGTTATAAATCCTCCAGATACAGCAGAATTTCTTCGTGCATATATGTGGGAAACTTACCAGGAAATGTCGTAGAGGATGAGGTCTACGATTTATTTTCCAAGGTATACACACATCTTACTCGAATTTGTGCCATCACTACTTTGTTATTATTTTATATTTTTTTTTAATAATTTTATGTACTTAAAGAACAACGCGTTTAATGAGCATATTCGTGGACATAAAAATTGTACCGCGTAAACTTCGCACATGTGCGATTGTCAACATATTGTATTCCCCTTCTTTGTCTCCTCCTTTCAGTATGGACGTATAAAATATATCGATGTAAAAAAACCCAGAGCTCCAGGTGTACCCTATTCGTTTGCGTTCGTTCATTATTTCGATTCCAGGTAAGAATGAGAGAAAAGCGAAAATGCCAGAAATACGTGGAGAACGCGCATATATATATTATATATATGTATAAATAAACATGCATATACGCATGCACCTGTGAACAGATACGTGTAAAAAGCGTGACATGTCCTATTGTATATATACCCTTGCAAAGTTCATCACAGTAAGTTGTAATGACGTTGAATGTTATTAGTTTTCCAGAACAGTTGCCGGGGAATGACGCATCAACGATGGGGGGTGGTCTTCATTTCAATGGACACATGGGCACGCATTAGTTCCACAATTTACGCTACGTATAAATAAGTAATCATGTGTAATTCCCATTTTGGAAAATTCCGTTTGGGAGATAGCCCTTTCCTTGTTGACCGTTGAGAAAGATTTAAGCCGTCCATGCGTACGGAAGTTGTGAATGATGAAAATAAAGAGCTTCATTAACTGTACACGGTTTTTACGTCTAGAATGAATATCATTTAGTAATTAATGAAAATGTTATTATTTTATCATTATTGTTATTTCGCACAAGTTATGTTTAAGTAAAAAATGACACATGGCATTTTGAATTTTACAAGAGTGTGAAATCGTTTTTGTTTAACCTTATTTCTATGTGCCCCCATATATTTATGTACATAAGTAGAACACAAAATTGTGCATTCCTGTAGTAGAATAATAAAAGAGCGAAATGTTTTTCTGTTCATATTAATTGTGCACATTGCTGAATGGTTATTCGAAAAACGATAATGCGTGGCCATCATTTTAATGTTCACACAACGTTTCTTACTCATCTATATGTTTCAAAATTAAAATTTCCCTTATCTTCCCCCTTTTTTTCCCCTATTAGAGATGCAGAATACGCCATAGATAGAAGAGATGGTTATAAGTATGATGGCGTTCGTTTGCGTGTTGAATATTCAGGAGAAAACAGAAGGTATAAATTGCTTCTTTTGTTTTAAGATCATATTTGAAAGAATTTATATTAATAAAACGTAAAGTGCATCATATTTTGTTGCTTATTCTTATTCCTTTTTACAGCTATGGAAAGTATAGAAACAAAGAAGAGGGAAGTGGCCCCCCTGTAAGAACGGAACATCGAATTATTATAAGTAATTTGCCAGAGAGTTGCAAATGGCAGCATTTAAAAGATTTCATGAGACAGTGTGGTGATGTAGGATATGCTAACATTGAGCATGGAAAAGGTGTAGTAGAGTTTATTAGCCGTGACGATATGCTATATGCAATTGAAAAATTTGATGGCGCAGAATTTAAAGTTCATGATGATGTTACAAATATTAAAGTTAAAAGAGATAGAAGAGGTTCGTCATACATGAAAAGACATCGAGAGGATCATTACAGTCCCAGACATAAAAAGAGACGCAGATATAGTGATGAATCAGGATCAGCCTCAAGAAATAGATCTAGATCAAGAAAGCACAACAAATATAGCAACTCACCCACAAAAAGAAGTAGTAAATACGACTCTGGAAGTGAAAGTGAAGGTGATAATAAAGACAAAAGCAAATATAATAAAAAAAGCAGAAGTGGATCGAATAATTCTTCTAGAAGTGATGATAGAAATTACAAAAAGAAAAAAAATAAGCATGACAAATCAAGTGATAGATCAAGTGAATATAGCGAAAAGGGAAGTGGAAAAAATAATAGCCCTAGCAAAGATGGAAGTAGGAAAAGAAGTTTGAGCGAAAGTGGTGGTGGAAGCAAAGATAGGAAGAGGAGTTTAAGTCTGAAAAGAGAAAATAGCTCGAGTAATGAAAAAAAAGGAAAAAGAAAAAGAAGCAATGATATGGAAAGTGAATCTAGAAAGAGTTCTAAATCTCCTAACAGTAACTCACCTAGAGAAAATAACACAGAAAAGGAAAAGAGCAACGACGGAAAAAAAAAAACAGTTGGCAGAAAAACAAAAAAAACAACAAACACTGCAAAGAAAACGAAGAATGCAAAGACAAATAATGATAAAACAAGCAAAAATGAGGATTATGAAAATGTTTCCAATGATGGAAATAAAAGTGATGGGGAGAAATATGTAGACGAGGAAAATAATAAAGAAGAAAATTCTGGTACAAATAAAAATGAACGAACAAAAAAATCAGCGGCGTCAGAGGCAAAGCCTAAAAGGGGGGGAGGAAGAAGAGGAAGAAAAAAAGCTACCACAGAAGAAAATGTAAATGACAATGCCAGTAGTTAAATTGAAATTTAGTAGTTTTTTTTTTTTTTTTTAATTTATTTTTGTGAATATGATAATCTTAAAACATAATCAGAATTCTTTTAAAAATTGAAAATGAAGATATAAAAAAAAAAGAAAAAATATATGTTGTAAAAATTCATATTTTAAAAAATTTTCCATTGTGTCAATTTCGTCAGAATTATCCATTCAGGATTCATTATCAGAATTATATTTGAAATTAAGAAAAATTTAGTAATATTGTAAATGTTTTTCTACTTTTATAGTTCTTGTAAATTTTTTTAATATAATCTTTTATAAGCATTTTTGTTTATTTTTAAAACAATTCTAGGAATTGTTGTATGAAGCTTAAAATTAACCTGTGCATTTTTACAAATATATACATTAAACGTCTATTCCAATTTTTTAAATATTTTAAAAAAGTTTTTATTAGAAATATGTCTTTTTTATTGGATATGTGTATGTGCTTGTTTTTTTATATGACAGCTTATAAAAAAACATATTGTATACTCAGAAAAAAAAATTACGTACATATCTAAGTACATGGTTTATTACAGATACCTAAGATGTTATTCTGTAATGAACCATGTACCTATTTGTTTCTTGTCAAACGTTTTCTCCATCCCCTTTTTCGCTAAAAATAAACCTTTACAACATAGTTGTCCAATATAAAATTTTAAAAATAAAATGTCATTTTCGCTAGTGTAAAAACATAGACACAATCATACTTTTATGTTTTCCCAACAATATACCAGTTGCAGATAATACAAAAGATTTCTTCTGTTTACTGCAGTAATTCCTTACAAACTATTATAAATGCAAAATGAAAAGAAAAAGGTTTCCACACACATTGTTATTTAACATAGGAAATTATTTACAACATGCATAAGGTTTTTACATATTTCGATGGAATTTTATAATTTTTTTCTATATTACATGCAGCTCTCTTCTTAATATTGTTCATTTGGGACGGTAAGGTTATGAGCTTGAAATGTAGAACATACATTCCATAGGTTCTTTTAAATATCTGATTTTGTGAAATTTCACATGCGTTACCCATACCCATTGTGAATATTGACAAACTGTTCTCCATTTATTTTTAACGTATTCATTGTGTGAAGTACGCTTTTAAATATAAATTCAAGTATGTTCAAAAATTTAGATCAATGGACATTCATTCTTAAAGCAATTTATGTTACAGACAGCATAACCATAACCCTTTCTTGTGCTACACTGTTGCATTTTTGCTAGAAAACGACTACTTGAACGCTTATTTCGCATTCCATTGTTTGATGAACATGCACAAATTTTTTAATAATATATCTAAGTCTTTTCATTTAGCAATTTCAATATCACCAAGTTTGTTGATTCGTTCGAGATCCCTCTTAAAACCTTTACTAACATGAACTATTTTGTACGCTGTATATAGAATAAAAGTATGTACCCTTTATTATTTTAAAGTTATTGCAATAAACGCTGTGTGTATTCCTTGTGCACTTGATACATTAAATGTAGTACGCAGAAGAAACCTATGCACGGAATTTTATTTTGGTCCATTTGAGAGACCTTTTTAAGAAAAAAAAATATAATAGACACCTTTTTCATTCCATAAATTGTATAATAGTGGCAACTCTACCTAAGTAGTTTGAAATTTTGTCATGTTTCATTAAAACACTTTTATTATATTATGTAGTTTTCATGTTAGCCAATATACATTTAACAAGACCACAAAAACATTTGAATAAGGCTATAATATGTAGTGCTATTTAAGATGTTTGTCATTCCTGAAAAACTTTTAAATTATAAGTATGCCTAACTTTCTTATCATGTAACATTTGAAGTTTAAGTTTCTTTTTAGATGATCATGTGTATAAAACATAATAAAGTTTAGAAGTGTAATTTCGATATGACGACGGTGTTAAAAATAAAATGTGTATTCTCTTATAAATATTGTCACTCCCTATTGTAAAACATGGTTTCTATTATTTTTTGGATTGTCTCTGCTATAAACTTCATCCTTTTACACATTTAAATAATATACTATGGGCTCATGTCTCTTTTTCAAATATGTTAATTCCATTTGGAAATAAATTTTAATGCTTAAAAAGAAATATATTTTGGGCTTTGAACATTTTAGTAAGAAAATACTAACATGCAGAAAATTCATTTGGAATGTAAATTATTCGCTTATTTTCCTGCAAATTTACATCTTATCAGGGTTTTAGTACGCATCAAAGGGTATTACAGCGTCACAAATATTGTCTAATTCCATTGTTTCATGTGTCGCATTATTGCAAAACATACGTACAATTAAAAAATACCATTATTATTTTACTTGATAAATATATGACAACATATAACATGAAGTGAAGAAAAAAATTATGCACTCATAAGGAAAAATACATTTACATTTTATTAAATGTAAGTAAGCTTTATTCTGTAAAAGCAGACAGAAATTTGTGCTATCCTCTATATGATATAAATGACGCAAAATATATCATGTAGTTTTAAAAATATTTAAGCAAAGAGTGAATTATAAAAAGCATAGCTCGTAATATATACAAATATCAGAATGAGCATTTAAGCAAAATTGTAGACACACTAAATTCACTGCAATCAATTTTTGAATGATGAAAGGTTTGCAAATTTTAAAAAAACACAATATCTATAAAACAAAAATTTTGAAACGTTACAAAAATGTACCACGCATTCTAGAAGCTATACGGTTATGATAGAGAAATAATACTACAAATTCATTATAAAATGATTTTATAATTGCCTACATTGGCAACTTTGAGTGAATTTGGTTAAAAAATTATGAAATATTTAGCTTTTAAACTCACTAAAAAAAGATAAACTGAATAAGATTCGTTCTTTAAAAGTTTGATAAGGTAATATAGAAAACTCGTAACACCATATGAATTGCCGTTTCGAAAAATCTCGTTTCCTTAAGTACCATAGATTCGGGGTTTATTTATACATATATCAATGTGTGCTCTCATCTTTATCGTAAAAATCTAAAAAAATGACTCATACAAAATAATGAAAAGGTGTGTAATAAACATTACATAAAAGACATATCTGCAAGTACTACATTCCTTGGTGGAATTTGTTTAATACTATTCGGGTATATAAAAATTGACATATAGGAAAATAATAAGAACGATTCAAGAATACATTTAGGTGTAAAACAGAATTGTATAGAATAAAGGAGTCTAAAATAAAAGGGTTGGTTTCAGTTTAAAGGTAAATAGTTACATATAAGATCAAGTTTAAAAATATAAATATATTTTAAATAAAAGGTGTAACTCTTTAAAGTTAATAATGTGCTTTTTTACCAATAAAGAAAGCTCTAAAACGTTTATGTTTATGGACTTATAAAATCTCAGTATTTTTCGTGAAACATAAGTAAACAAATTTAATATATAATGTAAATAAATATATTAATATAACTTTAAATTATTAGAATTTAAAAGAATGTTAATAAATAAAAAGTAAATTAAAATTTGCACAAATAAATATAAATACATATTAAATATATAAAATTAATAAATTAAATTATATGCTTATTAATTATATATATATATATAATTAAATTAATATTAAATAATATATATATATTTATATTCAAATAAAATTAATATATAAATAGTTTAATTATAAATAAATATAAAATAATTAATGTAACATAATTAAATAAATATAAAAAATATTTATATTAAATAATTTATTTAGTGAATTTAAATAACATTAATTATAACGTAATAAAAAATATATTTAATAAAATAATACTTATTTAAATTAATTTCTTTATTAATATTATATAAATTATATTAAGTTAAATATATTTTAAATAATTACTATTAATTTAAATTTAATTAATTATTATTTTAAATATTTAATTTATGAATAACATTATTATAGACTCATATAATTAATTATTTTAAATAATAAATACAAATATAAATAACATAATTATTTTATTTATTACATATACTATTAATATTATTTAAATTAATAATTATAAAGTAATTTATTGTTTTATTTTAAATTATTTATTATTATATATTTTATAATATAATGAAATTAATATATTTTTATTTAAATGTATTATATAAAATACACTTCAATAAATACTATTTATTCATAATAAATTACATTATTTAATTAAAACAATATTATGTGTTTATAATAATTAATTTATACTACAATATAAATTAATTGAAATAATTTATTTATTTAAAATTAATTAACTAATTTATTTAATAAATAATATTTTGTAAAGAATTAATTCAATAAGTATAATATAATATTAAATAGTGTGTTACTGTTCTTCTTCTATATTATTAAAATTATATTATTTATAATTAAGTATATATATTTTTTCTTAATAATAAATAATTTTATACAATATATATTTATATTTTATTTATTTAATAAATTAATTTAAAATTAATCCTATTCATATATTAGTATTTATTAAAATTAATTAAATAATTATTTATTTATAATATTTATTATTTTATTAATATAAATAATGATATTCGTAATTTTTTATACTTTATTTAAATAAGTTCTATTTATTTTAAATTATTAAAATAAATAATAACTTGTAATATTATATGTGTTATAATATAATCCATATATATATATATATATATTTTTTTTTTTTTTTTTACTAAAATAACTAATTAAAATAAATATGTCATCAATTAACTTATATATTTTGTATTATTTCTAATTAAATTTATTAATTTTATTATGTGTTATTTTCTTTATATATAAATAATTAATTGTTTAATATTTTAACTAAATGTCTTGTTCTTATATTATACTTAATTAATAATTATAATAATTTATACTAAATGTATTAATTTAAATAAATATATATATTAATATTCTATTCTTGCTTAATTATATTAAATATTTATATTTTATTTTTTTGTTTATTTAACAGTATTAATAAAATATTTTTATGTAGCTTATTATTTTTATTATAATAATTAATTATATATTAATATATTAAAATATTTAATTAGTTAAGCAAATTAATTTAATTATTTTATTTGTTATTTAAAATAATATTTTTATTTATTAAAGATATTTAATTAATTAAATTATTTCTAAATTAATTACTTTAATTAATATATATGTTTTTTAATCAATTTAATTATTTAAATATAATATTAATTTAATATCTATTTTTTAAATTATTTTAATATTAAAATAAAATTTATTCAATATATGTTCTTAATTTATTTTAATATTTAAATATAAATTTTATTTAATATATTTTTTTAATTTTATTTTAATATTTAAATAACATTTATTTAATATATATTTAAATTTTATTTTAATTATCTATAAGTATAAAGTCATTAAATATTTTTAATATTTTTATTTAATTAATATTAATTCATTAATTCTGCCTTTATTATTTTTTATTTATTAATTTTATAATGTACTCATAAACTAAATTAATTGCTCAATTAATAAAATACATTTAATTATTATTTAGTTTATATAGTTATTAATTAATTAATGTGTAATTTTTTTATTTTTTAAATTAATTCTTTATGCTTAAGTTTTATTTTGACAATTGGTATTATTTATATATTTATGCAAATCAAATTATTAACTCTTCTTCACTTCTTGTTATTAAAATTTATTGTTTACTAAGTACATTACATTTATTATGATTTGTACATTGTTCTATGTTACGCTATTTTTTTTAAGATTAATACATTAATTTTTTTATGAAGTGCATATTTAACAGTCTTAGTAACATATATCATTTAAGTTCGAGTTGCATTATACGAACGTTTCTACTATGTTTATGAAGTGAATAAAATACTGTTTTATAGAATTATGAACATTTTGTTTTTTGCTTTATTCCATAACGGAACTACTTTTATATTATTTTACAGTTTGTTTTCATTCTTTAAAATATATGCTAAATACTTGCGGGGATGTATTTAATTGAGAGTGTGTATAACGAAAAAATTGACAGTGTCCTATTCAATTCAAAGAATAATACCTTTATAGTTTTTAACTTTCAGTAATTATGTTACCTTCTATATGAATTTTTTCCCCAATTTATTTAATATATTAAAATTATAAGCTTTTCCCTTGTTAGAAAACTTAATAATGGGGTTTCAATATGTCGTGGACAATAATCAGTTGTTTCACATGTATATAAATACATTTCAAGGATTTTACACTAGAACCTTGATTATTATTTCAAAGCTTAAACACTTATTTTTATTTTTATGTAATTTTTTAATTTTAAAGTGACACCGTTAGTCGTTTGTAAACTTCTCTTTTTACTATTTATTTCATTATGAGTGTAATTGGACATTTGCAGCACCCCTAAAAGCTTAATCTTTTGAAATTCAGAGTTACAGCATTTTGATAATACTTTTGTTCCAACATTTGTAGTATATCGAAAGTGATGTTCTTCAATGAACGACACTCTTAAGTTATATTATACATGGTAAAAATGCTTATTACATAGGCCCACAATTTTTATTTATGTCTGAGAAGAAAGGGCTTCTAACTTTCCTTTAATTTTAATCATTTCTATGTCTAACTAGTAACATATGTTTGTCATATATATGTTCAAATTATGCACCCTTAGATGGATAACCTAATTTTTTATTTTTTGGACGCTTCAAATGTTTCTCCTATAGCTGCATTAAGAATAATCCTCTAATATAAAGACGATAAAGCGGGCTGAACACGTATAGCATATTCAGATACACATTAACGGTTACATTGGCGCAATGGAAAAATCATAATTCTTATGAAATCTTATTTGAGTTTCTAAAAATGTAAAAGTTATTGATGTTTGATAATCTTCTACACAAGACGTGAGGATAAAATTTAATCCCGAAGTACATTCATCGGGACATAATATTTTAAATGAGTCTAACATTATTCCAAAAATATGTGAAAGGAATAGAAAACGTTCCATTGTTACCATGCTGAATATAACTTTTTTTAACTTTTATTACATATTAGAACAAAATTCAATATGTTAAAAAATAAAAATCGATGAATAAGATAATTTCGAAATTGTGTATACGAAAAATAAAAGATCAAGGAAAGTTTATATTTTTCTTATAGACACATTACAGTTATATGAACTAAATAAAAATCCCCCTATGCATAAAAAAAAAAAAAGTCCTAAAGTTACCTGCAGGAAATATGTTAGATTCCTCCACGTTCACTCTTACCTTTCCCAATGAAAAATTTCATGATAATTATTTATAAACATTAGACAGCATGAAACTGTTACTTTTTTGTAACGTTCTCATTCTACAGTTATAGAATAACCGAAAAATTAAAAAACGCATAAAAAAGTACAATAAGTGCTTAATGCAATAGTTGATTATTATATTTTTTTATTTATATTAAAACATTATCTAAATGTTAACAAATTTTTTATTTTTTAGTCTATAATAACGCTGGTAACCCTATATACTGTTTACGTTGTCATAATATATAAAAATATTTTTTTTCTAACAAAACAATCAAAAAAAAAACATAAACACATTTTAAATGTGTAAATAAACATGCATGCAAAAAAAAAAAATTATATATAATTCAAATATTTATATTTTCTTTTTTGTTGTGCATGTTTATTTAAAATGTGTTCTATTGCTGTAAACTAAAATGGATGAATGGGAAAATATGTGTACTGGAATTCATACGGAAACAAAAAAAAAAATGATAGAAATATATTCATAACTTTATAGATACTTAAATGAGAATATAGGAATCAAATATAAATTAATACATTTTAGTTGAACAACATAGTTGTGCAACATGTTTCGTGTGACTCTACAGTTATAGGAGCTTAAATATATTCAGAATCCATCTTTTAATTTGGCACTGAATAAGTAGTAAACTTTTGACTACACAAAAATAATTTACACCCTTTTAAACAACATTGGCATTTTCGAAAGAGTTAAATATTATCATCAAAGCTGACATGCCACTAACTCCAAGGAAATAACTCAAAGATATGAGATATTTGTTACTTTTAGTTATCTTGATTTCCTTCGTCATCTGTAAAAAATAGACATACATTATAAATATATTTACCATTTTTTTTTTTTTTTTTTTTTTTTCTCATTTCAAAATTTTAAATGTCATAAGGTAAATTACGTTGAAGGATAGGTATAAGAAAAAGCCACAAGCAATTGAACTGAAGATTATTTCCACAAACTCGTCTACAAATTAAAAATAAAAAAAAAAAAATGTTTGTGATATGGTATAATATGATATAATGTAATCCTAAAAAACTGTGTTCTCTCTGCTCTTACTTGACGGGAAAGAAAACATTGCAATAAAAACTCCTAATGGTAAGGACAGTATAAAGGACCATGCATATAGGTTCGCCAAAAGGGTGTTCTGAGAAAAAAGGAATTATGCAAAATTAACGCCTGTAGAACTTTACACCTTAATGCGTTCATGCGTATACATGTACACACATGTATAGGCGTGCAACACACATTAAAGGAAAGTAAAAATAAAATAGGAAATGGAATAAAAAAAAAGAAAAAGTATCCGTTGCCCTAGTTTACCTCTATTTTGTTGACGACGTTCTTGTACACGATCAAGCATTCTGCCCATTTATGCGCTAACATGGAAAGACCCACAATTGCAATGGCCTTTTGGTCTTTTAAGCTCCCCATAAGTAAACCTTTTAAGGAGAAAAAAGAAATATATACAGAAAATATGTGTACAGAAATTTCATATATATGATGCGTATTCATGTTCACTATTAAAATCTTAATATAGAATTAAAATGAATAATCGTGTTTAAAAATTACCTTCTATGAAAGAATGGATAAAGAGACTTAAAACAATAATAAAAGTGTTTGATCTAAATACATCAAAAAAAAAGAAATTTTTCCATTTGCTGCTTTTATCTTTTTTATCACCTAATGCTGTCTTCTCCAAGTCTACTATTTCATTCACATCATAAGACACACAGTTTGTGTCGTTCTTTATTTCACATAAACTTATAATAGAATTGTTTTGATTTTCAGATTCTAGTGTGTCATTAATATCAAAGCTGTGTTCTAAATGGTGATCGTACAATATATCTGTTATATTTAAAAATGTTACTGATACAAGTATTAGAGTGAAGGTATAATAAAGATTAATATTCTTTTTGTTTAATAAAGTAATAACTTCTGGTAGCATATGTATGAAAGCTAAGGCCAATATTGCACCTAAGAATAAATGGTAAAAAAAGGGATAGAAAAAAAAAAAAAAATTTATTGTTTACATTTCGTAAATGTTTGAAATAATAATGTTAACAATTTTCATATTTCTATACTTACCACTTGCAATATTTTCAAAATTTTCCATGTTTAAAAATTTATTTCTTTTTATTTTGGACATTTTGTTCTCTACATAGGAGGGGACATACACAACTGCAACACATTCGATGAAGATAAGAAGAGCTATAATTATTGTTAACCACATTTTGACGAAAAGTATTAAAACACGAAGGGCTAAAAATTAAATATACCATAAAAAAAAAAAAAAAAAATCACAAAACTATGTGCATATACACTATATATGTGTACTCATATCACGTTATCTTATCACTAAAAACTACGTATAAATGAAAAGTGGAGTGACAAGTTTGGTCAATTTGAAGTAATTTTATATAATTGCTTTTAGACTTTGTATTGTACATTAAAACATAAAGAATGGAGTTTTCACATACGTAAAACTCGATCTATACACATTTTAAATAGTAGAATGCAGAGTTCGTTAATACTTATCACTGCAAGAAAACGTAAAAGATCAAGTAGAGTTCACACATTGTGTAACATGCGAACGGAAATGTTGGGTGTGGGGTGAAGGCATAACATTGAGGTTCGCACATCTTATAAATAAGAAAAAGTGAAGTGTTTAACCCAACAAATGAAATAAAAATGACATAGGTGTGTATATGTACCACTTAACTGTTAATATAAAAAAAATGAAACTTGTAGATGTGATATGATGTAGGCTGCCGTATTATCACATTCTAAAGTATATCTTTAAAATAAAAATAAAGTGACAATCTTAAAATTATTTTAACAAGTGGATAATCACATTTTTTTCAGCACATAAAATGTTGTAATAAAAATTATACACAGATGAATACACAAGCGAAGACATACACACCTATATTGCCCTCATACGTGGTTAAACATACATGACATACGCGTTAGTACAGGCATCACAGGTTTATATATGCATATGCGTTTGAATAGATATATGTACGTATACATATTCTTTAATTTTTCGAAAGAGTTGTGCTCATATCATAACTTTTTACTTAATATGCACCTTCAGAAGCACCCTTCACCATCGTTGACACCATACGATGAACCTCAAAAAAAAAGTGAGGTGTGGGTATAAAAAAAAATATAACAAATATACGTGACACAAAAAAATACGTTAAAAAACTTTACAATCAAATTACAAAATGGCTTACATGAAAAATGTGAAAAATATTTATATTAAAAAGAAAAATGCTATAAAAAAGAAGGCATGCAAACAAACAAACAACTGTTATTTTTTAAACGTATGTTGTTGGTTACATGAATTTGCAGAAAAAACCATTAAAGCACAAAATGTTTTAAAAAGAAAAATAATGCTTTATGTAACAATTTTTGCTTTTCTTCCAAAAGAATTTTTTTTTAATAACAAGTATATATATAGTGTGACTTGTTAAAAAATTAAAAATTCATCTGTCATTTTTATAACTGTACCCCCCTGATTAAGCTTGGGTGCGGCATGTATAAATATTCAAAAAAAAAAAAAAAAATTGGGATCATAGCATGCAAAATAATTTGAGGGGTTTCCCCGAAAAAAAAAAAAATCACGTCTACATATAATATTTGTTCAGTTTTGTTATTTTAAAACAGAAAAATGTTCATAAAAAAAAGAAATATGTTCATTTATATGAGTATTTATTATATATTTAAGCATCCGTTCGAGCATGTCAGGGATGATGAAAAAATAATATAATGCTATAACAGGTAAAGTTTCCCATGATGTGTTGGGGTTGACCCAATTTTTTTTCTAGCGATATAATTTTAACGTCTGCAAACAGGGATCATACAAATAGTTGGCTCTTAAGTTAAATGCATTATTTTTATGGCCGTCATTTTGCAGCGTCTTTCATGTATTAGTAAAATGACAGTAAATGTTGCGTTCTGCCATAACGCGAGAAAAGGCGAAAATCAGAAGAAGAAAAAGGAACAAAAAAAAAAAAAAAAAACATCCATTCTTTTTTTTCGAATTTGTCATAACAAATGTTGTCTGCTGGTTAACATAAAATCGCTAGTATATCCCAATAACCATGTGTTGCATATGTAGAGATGTGCGCATGTATATGCTAAATAGAACAAATAAAACTCCCCCTTTTGACATAAAATATGTGAATATTCGAATATATCTTAAAAGTTTTTTTTTTTTTTTTTTTTTTTTTTTTTTGCACCCTTTTTGTACTTATATCCAAGGTTGCTTACGCTTAAATGTGTCATGTAGCACACACAACAACATCTGTTAATGGTAGTAAAAATAAAGCAATAATAAATGTATGGGAAGCCTGATGCGTTACTTTCCATTTACCTCATGATGGTTGCTCTTTTGAGCTTGATTAAAAATAGATTAAAAGTATAAAGCACTTTGCGAAAAAAAGCTATAAAAAGGCATAAACAGTGGAAGCATTCTGCTCCCTTATTCTTTTATGCATTTTTTTTTATTTGCTAATTGCGATTTTGTCCATTTAATTCATTCCAATGATGCACCTGTGAGGCAAAATGATTCTTCTTTCTTGCGGCAATAAAATTATATGGCCGTTGCTTTCACGAATAAGGCGAAAAATGAATACATTTGAGGATTGCGCAAGGCAGTACAGATGTAAAAAATGCCTTAAAAGGAAAACATATCTCCCTGTAAGGGAAAATATTCATTCGGCTATACGGCTTTGCAGATGGGTAAATTGTTCGACACTTTTCTAAAAGAAGAATGGAAATAAATCATAAGGAAAAGTGGTGACAAGCATGCCGCAGAAGGCAAAGAAAAAAAATTCCCAAAACCAATTTGTTGGTAATTGTTAGTATAGGTTCTTAGAAGTAATGAGAAAAAGTACCCCCTCTGGGTGTCTCCCCTTTTGAATATGTTTCGCTTGTGCACATATGCAATGGTTAACGGGAGCAGTAGTATCCATAGTTTGCACAAGTGTGGTCATGTGCATGCTGGGTCCACATGTACGGAAACGTGTTTACACATTTTTTACCATTTGTTGGTGCACATTTGTAGATGCGCCTGCATACGAACCACGCGCTTCACTCCTGTTAACTGTACACATATTAACAGCAGAGAGTCTGCTTTGGCATCCTCACCAAATCGTTATGCACTACGCTCATGTTTAAAATTTCACATGAGTAGTAAATTCTCAGTGTGTGTTTAGAACTATTGAACGTACACAGCGGCTTTGATGAATGCAACCGTGTGTTTTTTTCCCGCGCAGAGCGTAAAAAAAAAAAAAAAAAAAAAAAAAAAAATAGGAAAAATGACCAAAAAGAATGACGAAATGTACGTGCCACATAGGGGATTTTCTTAAAAAAATTGGAAAAGAAATTAAAAGAAAAGAGCCATTTCCTGTTAAATGGAAATGTTCACAAAAGAACAGAACAATACAAAGAGGTGTTTTCATTTGGGAATTTGTTTTTTTACACCTTGTTCGATGGTGTTACTTGACGTTTTAAAGACTTCGTTTGTCCCGAGATATTGTTGGAAAAATACATGGGTTGATTTCATGTAAGAGAGAAATACCGCTTATTCAGCATACACATGTCGTATAAACGCTATGTTGTGCCTAAAATTTACCCATTTTGCAAACTTATAATGCGCAAGTCAAACTCGCATTCGACATACACTTTGAGAGGAGAGTGCCCTCTCGCTTTAGCTAGGAATAAGTCTACATTCCAGATGAGTCTTACTTCTATACAAAAAGAAAAAATGTTAAGATAAAAAAAATCTACGACGTGTGTGTACTATGGTCATGTCAACATTTGTGGGAACGCAGTTCAGGTGTTTGCCCCTTATGTGTAAAAGTGGCCTACCATTTTTATGACACCATGTTGAAAAGTTTTTTTTTTTTTTTTTCAACTTTGCTCCTTTAAAAATTAAGAGGTCATTTTTATTTACCACGAAAGGGTTAAAAGAAAAAAAAAACGATGGCAATAGTTAGGTGTGTGTTTTCCCTTCAATTCGTTCCCTGCACAAGTTTGTGCTACTTATATTTTTCCCCTTTGTGTAATAATTTGATGTCCCTTTTTAGCTTTTCTCCCCATTTTTCTATTCATAAATGGTATTTATGAATAGAAAATCTGTTAATTTAGCCCCCTTGCTGTTTAAGAACAAATTTGCGTTTCAAAATTTTGCCAAATAGCTTGTTATAGGGATAATGCAAAAGGGACTAGGACCACACGAGCGACTGGCAAATGTATTATACATATGTGCTTATAAGTATTCATACATTTAAATGTATTCCCCTCATGCAAAATGGCAAAGTAAAAATAAACATTTTTTCGCGTTTCCAAAAATGTAAGAAAAAGTCGTTACTTCTGTTTCCTGCGTGAGCGTAGAAGTTCTTGTTTCCCCCTTTTAACATAAGCGGGGGTGTGTTTTGCGTCACTTCGCTAAGCCACGCCCAAGATATTTGAAGCGGAAAGAAGGGGAAACATGCTCTTTTTTCTCATGCGCATTTCGGAAACATCTCCAAAAAAAAAAAAAAAAAAAGGAAGCAAATGTTAACTGAACAATAATGCGAAGGGGGAAAAAAAATTTATTCTTAACTTTTCAAGAGTGTGCCCATTTTTTTACCACTTCGTTCAAACTGCAGAAAATAAGAAAACCTATTTTTGCTTTGCATATACGGTGTTTTTCGTCCGCCAAGGCCATTTCCCCCGCGTACATCTGAGGTGACTCTTTCGGGAAAACGAAAAAGAAAAAAACGACAAACAGCAAAGCGGCGTTCTCTTAGCGCAGGCTGTGCCTACTATACATTCATGTTTGAACAAATTATGAAGCCGGGTTTGTGCCTCCCGTGACAAACGGATCGTGTAGGTGTACACATGCCGCACGCCCGCATGCGTAGGCGCACGGTACGTATGCCTAGGCTTACCGAATAAACGCAGTTTTCCAGCAAAGTGGGACATTTCAAGGGCCAAGCCTAGAAAGCATAGCAAAATCAGAGCAGCAGAAGAAGCAGGCGAAAAGGACGCAGATACATACACACCATTCAAACGTACACAAGATAAATCTACCTTCCCAAAATGAACAGAAAAAATGAAGAAACCTGGAGATAACAACAAACACATTTTTAAGCGGGAAAGTGACAGCTCAAAGATAACCAAGTTGATGCAAAACATATCTCCCCTTTTTTTTATGAGTGAATTTTTATACATTTTGTTTTTACGTTACAATGATTATATACTGAGTACCCGATATAAAGCAGAAATAAGTGAAGACGTGAGGAAAAACATATACAACATTTTAATACTTCTGTACTTTTTAAAACCCTTTTTTGCATTTTTAACGGATAATGTGTACTTTAACATAAATAATGTAGTCTCCTTTCTGACGCGAAAGTTGTACGAGTTGGGAAATTTTTTGCAGGATTTTTTTTATTACTGCACCAGAACAGTGTGTAATGGGAAATATATACTTTTTAAGATATTTTTTGGCAACAAATATATGAAGGATGGAGTTTCATCGGGGTCCCATTTTCTAAGAAAAGCAGGTCTGAGTAAGCACTCCTATATAGACAATTTTGTGCATTTGCCACTGAACAGGAAGTATTATATCGTTTTAAGCGAATTTAGCACCACGTTTTTGCTGCTATGTATATATTTTTTTAATAACAAGATGAACTGCTTTTCCTACCTGGCTGTTGTCTTTTTGGTTTCGAGTCAAATGCTTCTATCGTCTTGCGTTTTTGAAGGAATCGTAGTCGAGCGATGCAGAAGACAGATACATGTTGAGAAAATCTTCTACATATCATACGTGATGTGTATAAAGATTTTCTGTTCCCTTATCCTGTACTATTTGTACATTTTAAAAATAAGCATTTACCTATTAATTTTGAAAAGTTTCGCTATCTTCATCATTTCTTGTCTCTGTAGCGAAGAAACGCTTTTGCTGAATTCGAGCTTTAAGATACAACGAAACATAATACAGAAAAGTGAGAATGGAGGGGTTCATGTGAAAAACACAGTGGACCTATTTTCCCAATTTGCACTTCTGAAGAAACTTCTGTTTAAGGAAAATTTGTTCAAAATACTCTTTCTTTTAATTCTGTTCAATTCGTCCATTGATACGAAGTTTTCAATGTTACAGTACGGTGTGCAGAATTACAGATGGCCGCATTCCCTGATTAACTTTATTCCCCTGGTGTCACAGTAAGGAGATGAGTGCATGCAAATGGGCATGTGTGCCTGTTATTACTAGGTTGTATATTTCCCACACGGAATGTTGGTTTCTACTTCACGTTAAGAATCGTATCACAAAATTTGTCCGTTTACCCCCTTTTTTTTTTGCAGATCCTCCAAGCTGATAGGAATCTCCATCTTCCAACTGTACACAAACAAAAAAAGTTACAAAAGTTACGCCATGATAACGATATTGTTTAATGTAATGCTGAAGATAATTAGCTTTATTTTTTTGTACTATAATAAGAGCACGTATGTGAGCCCCTTTCTCTTCCTACTTAACATAATCATTCAGAATGTGTCCATCAAAATTTTATCCCTCCCTATACTACTCATGTGTATAGAAAGGGCGCCATTAAATTTGGAGTCCACCCTCCTCAATATCTACATTTTTTGTTTTAATTTGTCCAATTTAATTAGCAAAAGATACTTCATGTGGAATCTCATTTTACACATGTCGAAGAATGTTTTTATAATTCTACTCCTTTCCTTCTTAACGACGTGTAGCAGTTTACTCTACTACTTTAACCTATCGTTAGATTCGTTAAACAGCGTGAATGCATCGATGTCGTGTTTGAAGGAAAAGGAAGATATCCATTTGAAATTGAGTAAATATGAAAAGAAAAATTACACACCCCTTTCTGATGATTTGTTTGATACATGTGAGAAAAAAAATTCTTCCAAAAAGTTTGTTCGCTTTAGAGAAGAAAACATAAAAGCGGAAAAATGCAAAAAGGAGCCAAACAAGAGTAAATCCAATTTGTTTAGAATCGCGCCAGATTACAGCTCCGATAGTGATGACAATCAGTGGCTCATAGTTGACAATTTGAAGGTAAGTGAAAAATTTTTTGCTAACATGGAAAGGGCATTTTTTTTTTTTTTAACTTAAAATTATATATATATATGCTGAACTGTGTACGTGAATTGGGGAATGTGAGTACTGGTGTGCCCCTTTATTTATTCTAAGGGGTACGCACTTCTACACCTTTTTGCCCATGTGGGGGTACTCGACCGCTTAAAACCAACGCACATTACGCATAACACATATATGCATGTATTAGGAGTACATGTGCACGGATGAAAATGGCGTACAGCATACCCTGCTGTACTTCTACCTTCAATTTAAGTGTACTCTTAACTTCCTTGAATATATATTTTTCTTTTTTCACCAGGGGAACGAAAGGAAAAAGTACGGACAAAAGAACCCCTTGAACATTTCAAATATGATGTTGTAAGGATAAGAAGAAAGGAGAAAACAATAAAGAGAAAGGGAAGGCCACTTTTTTGCATACAAAACTGTAATAATTCACATTTGAAATATGCCAGAAGAGCCAAGGATGCGGACTGTACGCAGAACGTGAACAAATATTTTGTGTACGTGTACGCAAAAAAAAAAAAAAAAAAAAAAAAACGCTGCGATGATTTGTTGGCGACCACATTTTGAAACCCAATTTTTTCGCCTCACCCCCGCCCCTTTTTTTTTTTTTTTTTTTTTTTCTTCTTCTAGAATCCCTTTTTCTTTTCTTTTTTTTTCAAATTTGGATTTACTCTATAGTTTATTACTCCCACGCTACTTCATTTTTTTTGTTTAAAAGTTTTACCTTTTCTTTTCCCCCATTTTTTTTAAAAACAATCTAAACGAAAATTAAATATTGTATAATAATTTAGCCTATAAAAAACGGTTGAAAAGAGCAGATTATATATGTGTTCTTCCCATATGGATGTAAGCCCCTCCGTTCGTCCTCATAACAAAATGTACGAGATTTACTACCTAAATGAACAGGAAGAATTCGAAAAGTCGAAAGAAAAGGGTGAAATTCACAGTTCCCTGATTTTGAAAAACCGTTGTGTTAATGTGGAGAAAAAAAAAAAGTTGATTGAGGAAAATGCTTACGAGGGGGGATACACCATCTGGGAATGCACATGGGAAATGCTGAAATTTCTACACAAAGAGGGGATCGACTTTAGGAGTAAGAATGTCCTAGAGCTAGGTAGGAAAGGCATGCGTGGCAAACGTGGCAAACGGCGTGGCTGAGTGTTTGCACTGAGGTGTGTACGTCGTCACCTGCACGACATCGTGTTGGCCGTGCCTACCACTTCCACCCGGTTAACACTTTTCTACCCGGTTAGCGCTTTTCTACCCGGTTAGCACTTTTCCACCCGGTTAACACTTTTCTACCCGGTTAACGCTTTTCCACCCCTTTACTTCTCTCTAAGGCTGTGGACACGGTCTTGTTGGTATTAAGGTCCTCATGGACGAAGGAAACGTCGTCTTCCAGGAGCTGAACAAAGAAGTGATCAACGACGTGCTGCTACCCAACATAAGAAAAAACTTGAACATAAAAACGAAGAAAAAAAAACTCAAGGATAAAAAAAAGTGCATGAAAATAAAAAGCCAAAAATACAATTGCACCGTTATCAATAAACCCTGGAACAAGCTGAATAAAAAAATTAAGAAGAAAAAATTAAACCCATTTGAATTTATCATAGGAAATGAAATATTATATAGAAAGAAGAATTATTATCACATTTTAAAAATTCTTAAGCAGAACATGGCTAATAATGGAAAGGCGTACTTCGGCACCAAGTCCTATTACTTCGGCTTTGAAGACGAGGGGGTTGGTACGAACAGCTTCGTTGACTATGTAAATAACAACAAGCGCTTCAACTTTCGCGCTCGGGTTGTTCAGACCAATTCAGACAAGTCCGTGTATTCCAAGGACATCATAGAGGTGACCTTCGCTGACATGGGCCAGTTGCCTTGCGAGGTGAAAGAGATGTATCTGGAGGTCCAGTGAGGGGGTCGTCAGACCGGGCTTTCCTGAGGCCATATTGCGCTTCGCCCACTACATGAGCTTTTTGCTCATTAGATGAACCCTTTTTCATATGAATCGTTTCTCATATGAATCGTTTTTCATATGAATCGTTTTTCATATGAATCGTTTTTCATATGAATCGTTTTTCATATGAATCGAATCCATTTTCATATGAATCGTTTTTTCATATGAATCCATTTTCATATGAATCGTTTTTTCATATGAATCCATTTTCATATGAATCGTTTTTTCATATGAATCCATTTTCATATGAATCGTTTTTTCATATGAATCCATTTTCATATGAATCGTTTTTTCATATGAATCGTTTTTTCATATGAATCCATTTTCATATGAATCGTTTTTTCATATGAATCCATTTTCATATGAATCGTTTTTTCATATGAATCGTTTTTTCATATGAATCCATTTTCATATGAATCTATTTTCATATGAGTCGTTTTTCATATGAATCGTTTTTCACATCAACTTCCTTCACATGTTTTCGCGCCCCGTGCGGGGACCGCCCAACATGCGCATAACTTTTTAAAACATTAAAAAGACAACCCTTTTTGAAAACGTTTAAATGGGTAATAGTACAATGTGGGTAGCACTGCATGCGCACATATAAATCTACGCAGTGTAATAAATGGAAAAGGCAAAAATGGAGCACACCCCGAGTATGTGTATGTCTTTCTCCATCCATAGAACATAGCAAGAGCGAAAATGGTGAGTTGAAAAAAAAAAAAAAAAAAAAAATTAAGATAAAATTAAGATAAAATTAAGGTAAAATTAAGATATAATTAAGATAAAATTAAGATAAAATTTAAAAATATTTCACAATTATTTTAAATATTAACAATAGTGGGATAATGTGAAAAACGTGTTATGCGTGTATTCTACTACAGGAGCGAAGAGGAGTTCACCCTGTTCGTGCTGCTCTGCAGGGGAACATAATTTAGTACGTTATTCGTGCACTGCAACTGGACACGCTCGTTAACAATGCTGTTGCCGTGGAACAGAGACTTATGATGCACGCAATGTTTTTGCCTTTAAAGGATTTGAAAAATGAATACAAATGTTACACAATCATGGTGCCTACGTGCGAGCGAACGGGCGGACGAACGAACAGACGGATGGACGCTCTTGTGTTGATAAATTTCCATTAAAATCATATAAACTGTGTAGGTAAAGCATGTGTGCACACAAACCTACAACCGTAGCGGCATAGACGTAGCGACAACCGCACGCCCGTGTGCACATTGCCGACGTTGCACACGTGGTGGAAAAAAAAGGGGAGAAAGAGAATCCTCCACTGGTAAAATTAACAAGGAGGGTGACGCATGTGCACGTGGGAAGATACGCATGCACACAACACATGGGCGGGGAAAGTGCATACCAAAAGAAAAGGAAGCTTTAATTTGTTACATAAATAAAAACACACGCACGTGTATTATAAGTACACGCATGTGTACAACAGATAATGCCCCTACACAAACGGGCTCATTTAAAAGGTTAACACGAGCGTGGATAGTGATAACGGCGCGTGCGTGTCTTCACTTATGGGAATTAAAAAAAAAAAAATAAAAATGGTAAAGTAGATCCGGTCCTTAATCACATAATTTGGTCTGAAAAAGTGAATGAAAGCAATACGGTTAAAAGTCATAGAAAAGTATGCGCGATTTTTCCTCTGTGTGTGTTGTTTATTTGAATAAGCCTTTCTGTTTTCTTCGCCACGGTAACATTTGCTGTCATGCACGGGGGAAGGGTGGGGTTGCTTTCTTCTTGTTCCTCCTCTCTCTGCATACAGGTAAACACACACCTTTTTAACTTTCTTTTAAATAGCGTGTTATCAGTCGTGGTCAGTTCATATTACGGGTAAACACGATGGCACGAACTTTTTCTGACGCTGCTAGGAACCTTTTCCCGCGCTGCTGGTCTTGAAGGCGATATTCGCACTCCTGTTGCTGTCTTCGTAGTATATTGGAACGCGCTTACTTGCAATCTCCTGCACGCTCGAAACGATTTTGCTGCTACAGCTGGTGCTACTACTATTACTGCTGTTGTTGGCACTGCTTTTACTGTCCGGGTTGGCATTCCCCGTGTTGCAGCACATCTTCTCACCATTAGCATTAGCATTCGCATACGTATTCGCCTCCCTATCGTTCCTTGCTTCAAAGTTGAACATAGCCTTGCTGCAATTCTTCGCACCCGCATAATCATTAAAAACGTACAGGTCGCTCAGGTATCGATCTAAAAGTTCATCGCATTTCTCTGAGAGCCCTTCTTCCTGGTACAGCCTTTTGTCACCGTTGCCACTGTTGTTACCACTGTTGTTACCGCTGTTTTTACCGCTGCCTTGGCCATTGCCAGTCTTGTTATTTTCATTCGCAGCATACGCGTCGATGCGGTCATAAAAGCTAGAACTGAAGTTACAGGCGCTTAGAAAATCGGGGGGTTCATAATGCAGCATCTGGTCATAGTCTTCCTGCAAGTAGGACATGGTGTTGTACTTGTGGAGCTCTTTCGCACCTTCGTCTTGCACCTCTTCTTTATCCAACTGATTTGGGATCTGCATCTCGCTTCTCTTGTTCTTCGAGAGGAGTTCCATAAAGGAGCATTCCAAAAGGTCCTTGTCCGACTGCTTGTCAACCTTTGAGTTCAGCATTTCGTACAGCTTCATATTCTCCTTGCTAATAGGGTCTTCGATGTTTAGCGAGTTTTTATTTGCGTATGTGTTTAGGAAGGAAAAGAAGAGCTGCATGTTTTTGCAGTAGTTGGACTTGTCGTTGCCGCTTCCCGTATTGTCACCACTGTCAACAACGGTATCGTGCAAATCCTCCCGATCAAAACTAAGATAAAAATTCTCGTCATTTTGACTTCCTCCGTTGACTCCTTCGCGTTCCTTTTCCCCATACAGCCAATCGTTTCCATTTGCAAGAAGATGGGAGATTCTCTTCACTTGAACATCCCCCTTGTCCTCTTCCACTTCCGCGTTACACATGGCTTCGTTTCGCACGCCCCTTTTGTCGTTCCCAATAGGACTAACAGCACGGTTGTTTGCACCACTGCAAGAAGCACTTGGACTGCAGGGGACACTTGAGCCACTCTGGCCATTGTCATACCAGATATTATTTAGAAAGGAAGTTATGTTCCCGTTTTCGCCGCTCAGCTGAGTTTTGCCCTTCGCGCTTCTAAGTGAATCTCCCAGGGAAGCAAAGGTGTTCCAGTTGGAGTTCCATTTTCCGTTCCAGTTTCCGTTCCAGTTTCCGTCCCACTTCCCATTCCAGTTGCCGTCGACGCTACACTCTTCCTTTGGGCCATTCGCAAAGAACTGACTGTACATTTTTGCGCTCGTTCTTCCCTCCACAGTGGGATTGCAAAACATGTTTTTTCCCTGATGCACAAAAATCTTATTCTTCAGATGGTTCAATCTGGCTACCTGCACTTTGTCGGCATTGGAGTCCTTCCCCCCCAATCGGCCACAGTTGTACGAGTCGGTAGGATTCTCATTCATTGGAAACTTATGTCCTTCTACTTTGTTCGGGTGAGAATGCGGTTTACTGTTTATTCCTCTGTCCTTTGGTTCGGCCGGTATATGAAACGTTCTCCTCATGTCCCAGGAATAAAGTTCCCCTCTGTCCGTCCCCCTATTGTTCGTATTATCAACGCGTTCATTCAGGAGGCGGTCAAAACGATCATCTGCATAGTCATACGTTGTAGTTTCTTTCTTTGGATTCATTTTCAGTGCTGCATCTTCCACGTTATGGGGGTATTTACTCATTCCTGTGTAATCGATGGGACTTCCACTTTCAGGGTCGCTTCCATTTTCATCGCTAATAAGGCATCCTGTGACGGTTCCAAGTGCACCCCCAAAAGAGCTCCCACTTTCGCCCTTTTGAGTATAACACAAATGGGTGTTGCTACTTGCACCGGTGGTTCCAAACACATCCCCTACTTCGCTCGTCTTATTTAAAGCGCTCCGTGGTTCCACTGGGTACGTAGGAGGAAGAATCGCATTGTTTCCTAGGCTTCTGGAATGCTTAAAGCTGTGCATGTAATTATTCAATCTCTTCCCTGTCGTGTTATATTTATTGTAATAGTTGTCTGAAAAATGTTTTACCAACTTTCCGTGTGAGCTACTCAATGGCATGGTGTTGCTACCTGCGTCATTTTGTAGCAACTTCCGTGGGGAGTTCTGTTCCGGTGTAGAGATGTGTTGCATGTGGTTGTCGGTGCCGTTACACACGAGTTCGGCTATCCTGTTGTTTGCGGTCAGGAAGTTGGCGCCCTGATTGCTGCCACTACAGTTGGCACTGCTGCTACTGCTAGGGAAGTTACTTCTGGACTTCTTCGGTGCATCTGTATAATTGAGGGAGTTTAGCGTTTTCAGCGTGTCGGCGGTGCTCACCAGACTCTGCGCCGTTTTGGTGTTGTTCGGGTCCTTCACATTGTTTTGGTTCGCCTGGACGTTTTCATTGGTGTTCACATTCCCATTGAAGTGGACGTCTGAGTTACTGTTCATGTTCACATTTGGGGTGACGTCTGAGTTAGTGTTCATGCTCCCGTTCGGGTTGCCCTCCACACTGGCGCTGTATATGCTCTTCAGCTTGGGCGGCAACAAATGCTCCTCGCCATTTTTTAGTTGCACCTTCAGCAACTTCCCGTGGATGTGCATTTTCGACAACTCCTCAAACGCCTCAATGGCGGACTTCTTATTGTCGTATGACACAAAACCAAAGCCTCTATTCCCCTGCTTCTTATCATGGTCGTTGTTTATGTATGGGATTCTGAGGCCCACGACGTGGCCGTACTTGTTAACCAATTGGATCAGGTTCAGTTCGGTCCACTTGAGGGGGATTCCGTACAGAAACAGATTTGCGCCTGCAAAATGGGTGGAAAAGAAAAGGGAGCAAATCGTGAAAAAAGGGAAGAGGATATTAACGCGATGAGGGGATATAAAAAAAATAAACAAAAACGCCACATCAAAATGAACACCAGATCAAAATGAACGCCAAATCAGTGCCGCGTAGCAACTACACTGCCTTTGGACCTACCCGGTGGACCGTCCTTCAAGAGGGAAAAATTGGCCTTGCTGTAGTGAAGCGTGTTCTGGTTGGGAATCTGCTTCGAAACGATAAAGCATATCAATCTATGGTTGGGACAGTTGTCGAAAAATCTCTTCTGGTTCAAAATGTTTACAGCATTTATTGCACAGGTCTCGTCAACGAAGTAGATAAATGCATAGGACCATTTATCGATGCACCACTTGTACTCAATGTGGATTATGTAGCCAAAAACTTCCAACACATTTTTTATCCTCTCCTCTGTTATGTTCGGTGGAATGTTTCCCAAAAAGACATTCGTGATGACTATGCTTCTGAAGCTATTATTTGATTTGCTTCTTCTCATGTCCCTAACAATTTGGCTGTTCATATTATTTTGTCTCACTTTTTCATTGTTCGATTTGTATTCCTTCGTGTAAATGGGTCCGTTGCTACTCAGGTCATGCGTTTTGTGGGCAATAGTTGTTCTTTGGAAGATTTGTTCCTTCTCGACTGGTTCGTCCAGCTGTCTCAGTGCAGTGTGACCTACCCTTTCGGAGAGCTCTTCTCGATTACTACGGTGTAACGTCCCCACGTTCTCTGTGTACCCCCCATTGTGGCATATATGATGGTGCGTAGCTACGTGGGAATCATGATCTGCGCTATGTAAAATGGTGCCATGCGGCTTCGGAAAAATTTCGGGTCCTCCCCTTCTCGGGTCGTCTTCACAGGGTTCCACATCTAATAACGTCTCGACGTTGCCACAAAGCTTTGCATTTTCTCCATTAACAACAATGTGATTGTAACTTTTGGGGGCTGCAAAACAGTCGAACCTGTTTTTCCCGCTCTTCAAATCGAAGCCGCCGGGAGGGGGTGAAACGTCGTGCTTGTGGGTGTGGCTAAGGCTGCGGTTATAATCGTAACCATGGCTGTAACTACCATGGCAGATGTGATCGTGGGTTCGACCGTACGTGTGCGCGTAGTTGTGACCCGGCGTGAACTTAAATTTGTCCTCCCTCCTGCTGTGGTAGTAATCGGGGGAGCTAAAATTATGGCTAACTCCCTTCTTCTCATCGGAAAGGAATAAATGACTGTTACTTTCAGTATTATCCATCGAAATTGCCGTTCGCGAATCCATGTCTCGGTGTTGATTTATTTGGAGCTGCTTCTCGTGGCTAGCTCGGGGTTATCAGATGCAGAGCTGTTCTTCCCTCCGCGTTTGCGCGTACAAGGTTGGAAATGTTATTATGAACTGAATTTCCCAAAATTTCGATTAAGTACCCTTTGTTAGCTGGATTTTCATCCTTATCTTCCGGGTTGTTCATAAGGGGGAGGCTACCATTTGCTAGACGGGAGCCTCGGGAAGCGCCGCAATGTTGCCGCCGGGGGTATCACTTCCAAAGGGCAGACGTTCAACGTAAGAAAGATGCTGTTACGTTCAGTGATCACTGGGAGTGGGAATGCTCAGCGCGAGGTAGCGAAAAAAAATGCATTAAAGAGAAGACACAAGGGTTCTCTTTTCTCTGAGTGTATGCTTAAAGGGGGAAAAAAAAAAGGTTCCTCAACTTGTTGGAAATACGTTATGCATATGTGCATCTACTGGATGTATCTACGGGGTGCATATACGAAGTGCATTCCCGCTGTTGTGCTAAGTCGTCTTGGAAAGTTTCTTGGAAGATGCCTTCCACCGGTGGGCATCACCACTGGGCATAACCACTGGGCATAACCACTGGGCATAACCACTGGGCATAACCACTGGGCGGTGTACATATAATTGACTCCTACGTGCGGCGAGCAAATTAATTCTCTAACTCTATGCAGCTGCGCTTCAGTAGGCACAAAATTTAGGCAAGGGGATAAATAAGGGAAAGAAGAAACGTAGACATTACGCAAATATATTACTACAATGGTGCGTTATTAACGTAATGAGACTCTTCCTAGTGGTTGCACCTTTTTGGTTTACGGTTGTTCTCCCCCAATAGGGTGTGCGTGTTGTAACTCGGTCAATGTGCAAGTACGCAAGTACGCACGTACGTATGTACACAAGCATAAATGTAATACAACTTGCTATGCTGAAGAAGCACACGAAGCGTTCGTTGCAGCACACCTTCACGTTTTCTATGTTTCATGAAAAGGGTATACTTAGCTACACATACCCATTGGTAAGAACGTTCCTTCTAATAAGGTGAAGACGGAGGAGAAGGAAAAAACATACAGATACTCATGCATATGCGCAACGAATAAATATATCGTACGGGTTAGATACACCCCCCTACCTTACATACACACGTGCATGCATAATCGTACATACGGAATGTAACACATACACGTGCTCCTACAAACATATTATGTGATGGTGATGGTAAGGGGGTGAAGAATATTCACAAATTGTGCGTTAACACAGTGTGAGGAAAAGGGTGGAAAGAAAAAAAAAAAAAAATCAATAAACATGATGAATGCTTATTTCTCGTGTTCAGCCCCGCGTGTCTCATACGACTGCCTGTGCTCGACTGGTCATTCACTGGAGAGTTGTCCACATTGAATTTTGACATGCAACACACGTGGATGGCGCAGGCACGAGACGGGAGGGGGAGAAAAAAGCTATGCAAAATAGGCTAAGCAAAAAACGCATGTGCACAGGAGTTATATCCCAAAATAAGCCCACCCTTTACACTTCCGAGAAACAAAATGGGTGACAAAAAAGGGGGGGAAGGGGCAACGAAATAAATGTGTATCGTTAGGAATACACACATCTGACGTATTTATAATGCACCCTCAAGGTGAACAAAAGAGTTGTTGCAAAAAAGTATGGGTGTGAAAATGGGGACAACTATCAATGAGAACACAAATGCTAACACGCGTTCTGGTCAACAGAGACCAAGGTGTGTATGCACGATTGTGTTGCAATAAACAGATGCGTGCTCTTACTGACGCGGAGCAATAAATGTGAAGAGGTGAGGGAGATGGCGAGGGCCAACATATATTTGCATGTATTATCATGCGTGAACCTTTGCTAATCTCTGTTAACATGTGATGGCACGGCTGGTGTTTGGTAGAGCGGTCGACGTGGCTTCACTGACGCTAACATGTATTATCATGTACCCACAGGGGGTTCGACACACTCATACACGTATCAACAGATACCCCCGTGTGTTCAGGTATTCACACAGGTAGCCAAACAATCTATGCGTGCTACAGTACACTGGTATGTAGTTAAATGAATACGTAGAAGGGGAAAAAAGGGGGGGGGCAATAATATCATCCCCTCTTTATACATGCATATGTAAGTATATACATGTATATGAACTCCTTTCCCCTGTGGAGTGTTAACTTTGGTGTTTTGAAGGTGAAAATGGGAAAGTGGAAAAATGGGCAAAAAAAGGAGAAAAAATGTGGGGAAGAAAGGTGCAAAAATTGGGGGGGAAAAAATGGGGCAAGGAAAAAAAAAAAAAAGGGGGGAAATAAAGTAATGGGGGAAAAGAAACAGTAAAAAGGGAATAACAGGGGGGAAAAAAAATTAAAAAGAAAGGGCTCGTATTTGTACACGTAATAAATGCAACAGAATAAAAATGCATATAGCGAAGAAAACTAAACAAAGAAAAATTTTCAAATAGGAAAGAACAAATAAAAAGGTGTGCTAAGGTTTACAGAAGCAGCTTTACGATTTTATGTCGCGCTTTTGTGTAAGTCGATTCAGTCGTTTGTATAATGCAAGGTGCGTACTCGCATGTATGCATATATATACGTACCTATATAAAAATGCGTATAGGTACTTGTTTGTGGGGGAACGAAATGAATACGCTCATGTACACTCAGGGAGTAAATACTCGCGTGTATATTTTCCTTTTTGCACTGAACGGTGGGGGATGGTGAAAAAAAAAAAGGGGGGAAAAAAAGGAAAGAAGCAGAAAAGAAATAGGAAAGAAAAAGGCAAAAGATGTGCGTTTAAAAAAATGCAAAAGCTGATGAACCATCAAGTATCAAGCACACAACAACCTGATTCCACGTTTAAGCAAGCCATTCTCCCGCACTGTGCGGGGGAGCAAGAAGTGTCCGCGTACTTCTCGCGCAACCTACTGCAATGGTCGTTTTGGAGAAGGCGCACAGGCGTGCACATATATATATAATATACGTAAATTTATATATTTTATATGTACGCGCGCGCTTCTGAGTACGCGAATGTATTCTCTGTACACGAAACACATCTGTGCGTATAGGTACACAAATTAGCAGGGGCATGTACATCCGTACAAGTACCATGCGCACTGTGCGAATATACATGCACGCGCATACGCACGATGAACGTACTTGTAAAAAATACACGCATTCACAAACAGGGGGATGTTTAAAAAGGCAGAATGAATGTACACTCCAATGAGAAATTACTTGTAGAGAGAAATAAATTCGTCATTACGTATACCTTTTATGTACATTTGTAGAGAAAAAAAAAAAAAAAGTTTCGCGAAAAAAAGAAAAGTTACTGGTGGTTTGATATTACGTTCTGGCGAGCTTTTTTTTTTTTTTTTTTTTTTTTTTTTCTGGTCATATAATTTTAGTTATTTTTTATTTTATCCATTTTATTTTACTTTTTTTACGATTCGCTTTACATTTTCTTTCTTAAGTCAAAATGCAGATAAAACGTGCTAATCGTTCCAAGCGTGCCCACGTGGGTTGTGAACAGCAAAGAACAATTCGCATTTATAACGTGTTAAGACACACTTTATGCTTGGGCGCGGCGGGTCATTTGGGGCGTTCCCATACGTATGCACATACACGTACATAAATGTATGCATGTATGTGATGTACGCACTATGTATGTACTTTTTTTTGCAAAGCGGCAATGTACACTTTTGTCAACATCCGTTTGCCAAGCACAGCATGGTGAAATATGTGGTTGAAGAAAAAGTGCTCACCAAAAAAAAAAAAAAAAAAAAAAAAATTCATTATTCAACGGCGCTTCGTATCACAAGTTGCCAATTGAGGTGCCCCTTGCAAAAGCATGCACTTAAAACTGAATTGTATGACAAGTTTTTGCTGCTGTGATGACTGCCTCCTACCAACTATCCATTTTTTTTTTTTTTTTTTTTTTGCAAACTCGTTCTATAAGGCATAATGACGTTTTTCCACCTCTGGTAATGGTGAAAGTCTGGCCAGACGTTAATACCAAAGGGGGAGCAGCTATCACGTACATGTTCACAAGTGCAATTGCAAAATAAAGGCAAGTCGGTTTTGCAGCTCTCCGAAAAATTCTGCATGTTGTGTGGTTGCGTATTCTGTCGCGTACGACCACACATGATAACGCCTTCTGCCGTTTCGCGATGCGGCGGTTGCTGAGCACTTTTTGTATATTCCATTTTTATGCACGTTGGGCAAAAAAAAAAAAAAAAAACGCTTAAATGCAGACGCATGCCACTCCCAGGGGAAGAATAACGCGATTGTTTAAGCGGTTATGAATATTCGGTAAAATAGCTCAATCCATTTTGCAACAATGGTTTAAATTTGTCAGAGAAGGTGGGAGGGGGGATTAAAATTTACTTCCCCCCCAAGAATGTAGCTGGCCATGCTTTTATTTTCTTAAGAAAAAGAAAAAATATTCATCTTTTATAAAGGCACAATGTGGTTAACATGAGGAGCACTCCGCATACCACTTGTGTGCAGGGGGTCTTTCTCGCTTCGTTTTTAACCACTTTCCGGTGTACATATACACGTGTGTATGCAAGTCAACAAATCGGATGTAGTTTCATTTGTACACTTTTACTTACACGATGTAGGGGGTGGAAACGCCTCAAAGGAGTATACCGTAAGGGGTGTGTAACAGCCATAATGCATTCGCCCTGGTTACGCGAGGATGTATTTTTCTTATACATTCCCTCCGTTTGGAAAATTAAAAAAAAAATGCAAAACAAAATTTGCACACCTGTACAATGCAGCGTAGCTGACGTTACTGCATTTGTTCTTAACTAAGGCATCCCTTTTTCTCACTGTTTTTTTATTAAGGCAAGAAAAAGCGACGGACAAACATTTATGGTGCCCCTCTACAGTTGCGAAATAGCAGGGATGAAGGGACGATACAAGGCGCGAGTGTATTAATTCGTGTATACGTATGCAATTTGTACAACTACGTAAAATATTCAAAACATAATAGTTAAAGGAGCGCTTCCCCCTCCAGTACAATCGCATTGCTACTGTTTTGCGAACCTTTGCGCAAAATTGCCCAAACATTTTTCTGAAATTTAGCCGTCTACATTTTTTCCGCTGAAAGATACTTTTGAACTGAACTCTGTTACAGAGCGTAAGCTGTTTAGCTATCCTGTTTGCACTGCGCGGCAAGAATGCTCAGAATTTTATTTTTCATTCACTCGTTCCGTGTACATACATTGGTACAAATACGGTACATGTTTAGATACGTGTGCACACAGTGTGTGTATGTCCGTTTATCCTACCCCATGTAATTCACTAAGCCTACTGAAAAGGCAATGCCGCATTTAAAGGGCGCCTTTTATTCGACGTGGTAAATTTAGCAGGAACGTTTGAAAAGCATCCTACATGGCATTGAGGCGCGCACTTGCTAATTCGTTTTTTTTTTTTTTTTTTAGCAAAACGTTCTGCTCTTAAGTTGGTTACGCTTTGCACTGTACAACGGGGTTGCTGCTCAACCAAAGGGATGGCATTGCACTGCTGCTAGCGGGAAGCATTCTTTCACTTGATTACACACACAAATTTGACTTTCTAGCGAAATAAATCGTTTTTTTTTGCACAGAGGCCTATTATACGTCGTGCACGTATCAAATTGGCACGAATGTTCATATATTTTTTTGCCGCATTTTGGTACCCCCTAAACAGTGTAAAATAGCAGTTGAAAGAGGAGCACGATGCAATGGAAACCTACACCGTGTTTCGTATGTTTCCCCATTTTATTATTTTTTTCTTTAAACGCCCCGCATGTATATTTTGCAGCAACTAGTCAAAAAAAAAATTTACATACAGTTGGCTATTCGGCTTGTTAACAATCTTTCAGAGGAAATACACACTTAAGATGGCATAACGTTGGAAGGGGAAAAAAAAAAACATTTCCCGCGATAAAAAAAGGGGCAAATGCAAAATGTATACAATTGTTTTCTCAGCTGAAGCAGCATTATTCTTAATTTTAACCAGATTGGTGAGGGTGTGGTGGAATCCCCCCCAAAAAAAAAGAAAAAAAAATGTTCTATATAACGCCAAGTGTATATATATACATACACTTAATGGGAGAACATATTGCGCGAATGATCACACGAATGTGCACATTGTGTACATGTTTGCAAAGAATATCTGTGAATACAATAATGTAACGAAAAAAAAAGGGTGTTCTTGCGCAAATGCAATGTTCACCGTTTACATGTTTTCCTATAAATGTAGTTATTACAAGTTTTTTTTCTTTTTTTACTTACCTTTTGATGAGTTAAAAACAGACTGTACTGTAGCGAGAAGGGGAAATATATTTTTTACCGCACATGCAATTGAAAAATAAAAAAATAAATAGGTGAACCCCGAACATAAGCCGCTATTTAACACTGCATGAAGTTTGCTAATACGCATAATATGGCATGTGAGGGAAGGAAAAATAATCACACTTAAGTGGGTAAAATGCAAAGGAAGAAGGGGAAAAAATAAAATACATCTTAGTAGGTAATTTGCTATTTTATCAAACTGGGGTTACACAGCCGCGTGTATGCTAAAAAAAAAAAAACTGTTACAGGGTTTCAGCATCTCCTTGTGCAAAGGTATATAAAAAGAAGAGAGGGACTGACCATTACTCGATCCTCATACGTATTCTGCCTTCACACGCGAGGGGTACTACGCACATATGTACAAATGTACATGTGAAAGTAATTTTCCCAACGAAAGGTACAATTGCATTTCTTACCCCTTCTTTTTCCCCCGTTGCAACTTAGCAATGTGCATTTGAATTAGAAAAAAAAAATAAAAAAAAATATGAACCGTTCAGGTAATTTCATAACTAAAAAGCTAATTATGCATCGTATTGTGTTTTTTTTTTTTTTTTTTTTTCTGAAACCCTTTTCTTCTTGCATTCTGTTTACACCCTTACTGTTTTCCCCCTTTGTTAATGTTTTTTTTTCAAGATGTTTTTAAAAGGTTGACCATTCGCGTTTTTCTTGTGTTGTATGTATGCGGAAAATCCTGATGCGAGTGCATACACGTGTGAAACTGTGTTCGCGAATGTGCACACATGTGAACGAAATTAATTCTCCCCACCCAGGGCATGTGTGCATGGATTTATGTATTCCTTTGGGAATACGTGTGTGTACATATGTACTTACATTTGTGTGTACACCCTTACGCACGCATTCTGTCCTGCACCCTTTCGTCAATAATTAATTACGGAGGGAAAAGAACCCCTCCCCCTACGTGAAACAAATTCATAAGGCAGATACCTTTTTTGTTTTTTTTTTTTTTTTTTGCGAAAGAAGTGCCAACTTTTTGCCCTGCACACAACAGGGAAAGGACAATCCGAAAGACGCTCAACTGAAATAAAAAAAAATTGTTAACGCACGTATGTACGTACATGTGTACGTGATGTGTTGTGCGCAAAAGATTTTGCAAGTGCTTGTGAACTACCTCTTATGAGGAGAAGAAATAACGTCTAATTTGCACGTAGTGTAAACGTGGCAAAGGGAACAAGCTGGACCACCATACATGAAGCATCTACCGTACCACTTCACCGTGAGCATATTCAAACGTTTGCTATGTTTCCCGCCGGAAAAAAGAATGGAAATCTCAAATGAAGCGCAAAAATGTATCGGGGTGATGCAGGCGGGAAAGGGAAGTAATGCAGAGCAGGGCTGCAAAGATTCATCGTGTGGAAAAGGAAACAGTGACAGTAATGAGGTCGGAAGCAAGTCGGGAGAGGGGGACGCAAATAACGCCGGAAATTGCAATAACAGCGAAACACTTAAGACAAGCGAAGGGGCAGAAGGCCAAAAGGAAAGCAACATGAACCCAAACGAAAACGATATGAACAAAACCGTTAAGGGGAAAAAAAGGAAAAATTCGAAGAAAAAGTGTTATAATAAAAATAAGAAAGAGACGGATTTATGCTCCTCAGAAAAAACGCCCATCCAGGAGAACGGCTTGCCTAACAACAGCAGCAACCTTGGGGAGGAAAAAGCAAAAGGTGAGGAAGGTACAAAAAAGAGTGAAGTAAATAATGCCCCAAATGTTGAATCGGCTAAAAAGGGAGACGAAAAACAAATGGGCAATGGGAACAGCATAAAGGGGTATAAAAATGGACAGGAAGCCGAAACGAGTAATGTTAAGGCGGATGAGGCGGGACCGGACAAATCCCCAGACGGGGAAACAAAGACAAAGAAAAAAAGAAAAAAAGCCAAAAGGAAAAAGAAAAAGGGTAAAGTTGCGGGAGAAGATAAAAGCGATTTCAAAGGCGATGACAAAGGCCATGGCGAAGCAGGTGACGAAGAGATTAGCGGCTTGACAAAAATTAAAGACACGCTCACAAATGATCACAGCAATGAAAATGCCAGTACCACCACGGCAATCAGCACCAACACGGATTGCAACACAAGGAGGAAGAGCGTTGTCAAAAGCACCATCGATTCTGCCAACCTTTACAACAATGACCTCACGACCGATCCAGTGGAAAACCAGAAACAGAGCAAAAAGAAGAAGAAGAAAAAAAAAAAATCATCAAAAGGGAATCAAACTGTGCAAAATGGTAAGACACAAAATGGGGAGGAAAATCTCTCTAAAAAGACAAGCGGGAATCATCACGCCGTGTACAAAATACCTAGCAAAAGTATGACCAAAGATCAACTTAACAATCTGGCAAATATTATTTATAAAAATAGCATTGGTTATGGTCTCCCCCAGAAGAGTGTAGCTAGTAACTTCAGTCCTAATCCATGTGAAGCTTCGTGTAGTAATAATCCCCTCAATTTTATGAACATGCAGACTAAAAGGAACATGCTGCAATTGGCAAAAAACGCAAATTGTAAATATGGCTTCAGTGTGGACAATCAGGTATACTCAAATTGCATGTACGGGCCGGTCCCCTTCCGCAACGCAAATGAGTGCTACGATTTTTCGTATGAGGACGGGGTTCCCGGTGGCATGGGGAATTTTTTCTACGGAAGCAACATGTCAGGGAATGCCCTAATGGAGAGGGCCCTCTCGTTGCAGGGCATGTACAACGTGGGAAGTGCGAATGCTTTGGGCGATGTTGGCAATGCTGGTGGCTTTGGCAGCTTCAGCGGAACCACCTTCCGAAGACAACGAAAACTTCCACCGCGCGGAAATGACAGCTTCGCTCGAAGCGCGAATTACGAATTGGGCAAGAAGAAAGTGGATCTGCAAAATGGCCACACGATGAGGTTCAATTCGGCTGCCCCCAGTGCGAAATATTTGCACTTTGAACAGAATCAAGAGGATCTAACTTTCAGCAAACGAGATAGTAACAAAAAGGGGTACTACCACAACGGGGGTAGAAGTATGCCCAGGGGTGGACAGATCCTCCATGGAGGCGTCAGCAGCACGGTGACTGTAGCGAAAATGGCCAACATGGGCAGCGCAATGAAGGAGGAAAACTTTTCCAGCGCGTCTAACTTTGCCTACTTTACCAATGGGGCGAACCCAAACATGAGAGGGAAGTACCCCCAACAAGGGAACATCCAACTGGGCAAAAGCCCTGTGGTTCCAGGCATGCGGAATGATGGTACCTACGCGCCTATGCAAAGGGGGACGTGTGACGCATATTACCCCAACACAAATGCTGAGATGGTGCAGAGGAGGCAGTTCACTAAAGGGATTAGTGCCCCATTTCGGCCCTTTAAAATGCAAAACAATGTTGCTAACAGTGGGGGGTTCCCACCAAATGCGGGAGAAAGGGAAAACTACATCGGTGAGAAGAATGCACAGGGAGGAATAGCAGCTAAAGAGAGGGAGAAGACACCCAAACTAACTGACCCAACAACTTGCGAAAAAGGAAAAGCAGCCAACTTGGAAGTCAATAAAGAGATCCACAAATTCATAGACTATTGTGTGAAAAATTATGGAGACAAATACATTGCAAATGTTTTGCATGAATTTTCTCCAAACGGAATTGGTGAGAAGTACGATGAATTGACGAACATTTTTAAAATAAATATAAGTGAGGAAAACTTGAACGCTTTGCAGATGCTGGAGAGGGACGGGGGTGGTGAGTTGCCTGCGTTTTTGAAGGGCCACACGGAGGTGGGGGGGGAAGCAGAAGTGGACCCGCCTAAAGAGGAATCGCTTAAAGGGGAGTTACCTAAAGAGGAATCGCACAAAGATGAACAGCTGAAAGATGAACAGCTGAAAGATGAACAGCTGAAAGATGAACAGCTGAAAGATGAACAGCTGAAAGATGAACAGCTGAAAGATGAACAGCTGAAAGATGAACAGCTGAAAGATGAACAGCTGAAAGATGAACAGCTGAAAGATGAACAGCTGAAAGATGAACCGCTGAAAGATGAACAGCTGAAAGATGAACCTCTGAAAGATGAACCGCTGAAAGATGAACCGCTGAAAGATGAACCTCTGAAAGAGGAGCCACCTAAGGAGGAACCGCTCAAGGAGGACGCCCCCCCAGGCGACGCGCCGGACGCAGGGAACGTGTTCCAGGGGGACCCATCCCTGAACGTGACGATCCCCCCGGGACTGAGCCTCCCAGACATAAACCGAGCCCTGTTGCACGGCGCGTACTTAGACAACATCTCAGTGGTGAAAAAGTGCCTCGAGAAAAACGCAGACATAAACTACTTTGACAAAATTGGAAGGAGAGCTTTACATTATGCATGTGCAGGTGGATACTACGAAATATGCAAGCTCCTGATAGAGAGTGGAGCCAAAGTGAACGTGTCGGATTACAAACACTGGACTCCCCTACACATAGCCGTTACGAAGATGCACAAAGAAATAACAGAACTTCTACTGAAGAACGATGCCAACATACACGCGATGTTACCCCATTCCTTGTCACCAAACAGGGGAAAAACTACAGCCAGCATGTGCATTCATTTTGCAGCCATTAAAGGGAGCAAAGAAATAACAAAGTTGTTGCTACATTATGGGGCCAAAATTAATGACACGGATTTGTCCAATAGGACAGCTCTACACTATGCTGCCTATCGAAATAATTCAGATTATTTGAAGTTTTTAATTTATGAGGAGAAGGCCAAGATTAACATCTTTGATGTGCATAATAGGCTGCCTATCCACTCGGCCTGCTTGGGCGGCGTCTTAAAGAACGTCCAGTTGTTGGCAGAGAATAAAAGCTTCCTGCAGAAGAGGGACATTTATAATATGAGTCCAATGGATATTGCCACTATTAAGAAGTTTAAGAATATAAGGAAGTTTCTGGCCAAGTACATTAATGAGAATTATTCCCCGAGCGATGCGGAGGGGGCAGAGCAGGAGAAGAAGAATATCACCCACGTGGAAACGAAGAACACCCACGTGGAAACGAAGAACGCCCACGTGGAAGCGAAGAAGGCCCACGTGGAAGTGAAGAACGAGGGGGAAAATCCGAAAAATACGGGCGACCTACCCCCGCCTGAAGACGAAGGCGACGAACAGAAAATGGACCCCAAAGAATTCTACAACGACAATAAGATGATTAAAGACATTTTAACGACAACCATCAGTACCATCCTGAAGGAAAGAAATCGAGACCAAATCAAAAGAGTAGTGGACTCCTTAGGCGTTTATATATCCTTGAGCCTTCTAGAGAAAACCATTTTGATACAGAACTATGGTGGCATAGACATGGTTAGTAAAGAGGGTAAGAGAACCAACGGGGGGGTCTTTTTTTACCTCATAAAGTACATGTACAAAAATGATATCATTTCAAAGTTTAAGTATGACTACATTGTGGAGGAGGAGAAGGAGAAGAAAAAGACCTACAGGAAGTTAAAAAAAAAGCTGCTGCAGGAGGAGGAGAATGCCAAGGGTGGCAATGTGAAGGATAGCAATGTGAAAGACATCGACGGGGGGCTCAGCGGGGAAGCTCCCCCCGAGGGGAAGAATAAGAAGAAAAAGAACGATAAAATTATGGGTCAATCCAAGGGCATTCGCAATGGCAGTGTAGTCGTCAATAGTTCGAAAGGGGCTATCATGGAGAATGTGCAAAATGGTATTACGCCGGTGGTCAGTGCTAACCGTAATAAGGCGTTAACAGGTTCCAAGACGCCGAAAACTACATATGGTAAGAACGCCCTGAGTACCCATAACGCGGAAGTGAAGCATACCGGTGGTGAGCAAGTGGTCTCATTGTCCCCAATGGTAGCAGTTGGCACAGTCCACAAATACAATTTTAACTCATTAGCTGCGAAAAACGCGAGGAATAACACACATTTTGGTAATCTCCAGAGTGACCACCCGAGCAACGCTGAAGAGGGAAAAAATAAAAAAAAAACGAAAAAAAAAAAAAATAATAATAATATTAACAATGATAATAATACTAATAATAGGGCTCAAGTTGTTGGGATGGACACCCAAGCGGGTACCCCCAACAACTGTGTGACAAAAGCGAATGTGGGCTCGTCCTTCATAAATTTAGTGCAAAATTCGTACAGCAGCATGCATAACATGGTCGAGACGCAGGGGAACGTTGATTGGGTGTATGGCGGCGGTTGCAACGGTTTCGACAGTTTCGACAATTTCGGAAGCTTCGGCCACTGGAACAGTGTTATGAGCCTGAACTGCCGCCCCCCGCGCAGGAACCAAGTCAACATGAACTTCCGTAACGGCAACAACCAGGTCAGCATGAACAGCCGCAACGGCAATCAGTATAGCAATGGCAAGTCAATTCGGAGCTACCAGAATGAGTTCCCAATCCCGTATGTGAACGGGGTGCAAAAGAGTGTCTATGACTACACGCGCTGTACGGAGAACCCCGGGGGATACCGACATAACCAAAACGTGTACATGGTGAACAACTTGTACAACCCGCAAGCGAATGGGAAACAGAAAATGCTTTCAAGCAACTTGAGCGATGGACGCTTTCGGGGCTACCCCAAGATGTAGACCCCGCCACGCACACGTGCAAACGTGTGAATGCGCCTTCCGTTTGGGCATGTTTTAGTGAATTCGTGAAGTGTGCCTTTATAACTGCAAATAGAACTGCAAACGCAACTCCAATTTTGATTTTTTTGATTTTTTTTTTCGCCCCACTTTTTTAAGACAAACACGTAAAACGTGCATAGCAGGAGTGCTACATTTTTTACCACTTCAGCTCCCTTTTTTTTTTAAGGGGGAAAAACGCTTCGGCGCATATTAAAATGAATATGTACGTCAAACTGGGGCGTTGTAGACCACAGTGGGGATGGAAAGCTTCCTTGAAGAGGTTTTGGCCCTTCCGTTTGAGGGGTTGGCCATTTTGTTGTAAAAGGAAAATGCCAAAAAAGGCGCGCATAAGAGGTGGGTAGATAAATAAGAGAATATGCGAATGGTCGAACGATCGAATGAACATAGGCGGGCCAGACAGGCACGTTCGGGGCCCCTCACCTGCGCATGCATGCAGCGTTGAATACACCTTTCTTCCCGCAAAAAATAGTGTCCCTCTTTTTCAAGAACAAAATCGCCTGAACCGTTCATAAAGAAAAGGTGTTTTTTTTTTTTTTTTTTTTTTTTTTTATGAACAGTCATACGTTTTGTAAAACGTGCCAAGTTAAAAAAGGCTAGCTGGAAATGTGTGAACGGGGGGGAATGTGAACTCTGCCTTTTTCTTCTTAACGATTAAGAGTGCGTAAATCTGGGAATACACAAAAAAGGGGTTTAAAAATTGTATCTCCCATTCCGCACTTCGCCAACCACCCAAAAAGGAGTAGCCGGTTGGACGAAGAAAGAAATTGCCAACTGCGTAATGACAGCTGAATGCAATTTTTTTTTTTTTTTTTTTTTTTGTCAAACTTGCCTATTCTTATCGGCCTACTTTTCTGAGAAAATTTAAAAAAGAAAAGGGAGGCACATTAAGGGGCTACCACTCGAAGGGGTTGAAGCCGCACAACCGGCACTGCGACCATTTAGCTGTGCAGCGCGTAAAAGTTAACCACCAGGCAGTTGTTACCCTTTTGAAAATAGTCTATGTCTACATACTCTGTGCGCTGTGCTGAATTGGTGTGTTTGCATTTCCGCGCCTGCGTTGTGTGAAAGCGTGCGTCCTTCGAATGCGCGAGTAAATTGGAAAATTAAAAAAATAAAATAAAACGAACAAACGAACAAATGAACAGGCGAACAAACAAACAAACAAACAAGCAGATTAAACAGAATGAGGGGAAACATTTGAAGAAAATACGCAGCGGGGAAGCAGTTTATTCACGTTGCATTTCTCCACTTTTATTTTTCCCCCTCCCTCATTTTTTGCGCAGCAACGCGTTCGCACTGAAAAGTAAATTACCCAACGCATGCGAAGGTTGCATGTGTGTGTGGTGGTATGCACAAACGAATACGCGTTTCCATTTGCTAACACGTTCATTTTGTGCATCCCTGTTTGCGAAATAAAGTTTGCCAATTTTCCGTTTTGCTTGCCCCAACTGACACGTGCGTGCCGGGGTATTTATTCTCCCCATTGGTGAACAAGTGAAGAAGGTGGGGGTGTTTACATTTTCTGCTACACTTGCAACATTTTTTTTTTAACTTGGTTTGCCGCTTTCACCATTTTGCGATTTTTACGCGCCATTTTGACGTGTTCCGTGTTTGCACTTTTGCCGCTTTTACAATTTTTACATTTTTACACTTTGATCCGTCCACTTGTGTATGTTCCGAGGCGCCGTTATATTATCCGGGGCAAGTTAGGAAGAAAAAGGAGCAGCATAAAGGGGGAGCGATAAAGAGGGAATAGGAAGAGGAACGCTCCCTCCACACGCATACACATGAGCATGCCCCACCGCCGTGTAACTGTGTACGTTGCCGAGCGAAACATGAGTGACCACCAGAATGTGTCCACACAGGAAGAAGACCAGCTCTGTTACATAGACAGATACGACGTAAACGAGCTAATCGGAGGCATAGAGCAAAATGACAGAGAAGTTCCATGGAACGAAAGTAACAGCGTATGCGAGTATGAAATACCATTCCTCCTCTTCAACAGGGAAAGCAATAGGGAAGACTCGGAAAGAAACTCTTCAATCAGTTACCTGGACGACGGAGCGTCAACTATCATTTCGAAGCAAGATGAGGACAACGGAACGGAAGAAGATTCATTAGAAAAAACAAGAAAAAAACAAACAAGCAAAACGAGAGGAAAAGGGTATGTAAATAACGAAAAAAAAACAAAGGAAAAAATTAACATTATTTTTATACCCAGTGATGGAAGCGGACTTAACAACTTTGAAGAAATTCTCTCCATGAAAAATGTGAACAGTGAAAATGTAGAAAAAAAATTAAACGAAAAATTTTACCAAATATGCTGCAACAGTGTTGCAGATATAAACACACACAATTTGAGTAAAGTAAGGAAAGGAAGTGACAGACAAAGAAGGGGGACCCTCCATGTAGAACACATCGATTATGGGGACATTTTTCTCTCCATAAGAGATTCTGTGACGAGGAGGGAAAGGAGAAGCAACAGTAACCTTCTGCGGGATGACTCACGTAGGCAACTTGGCGGAAGGAAGGAGCAGCTCAGGAGGTACACTAATATGGAGGAACATCAACAGGCATTACTCGGAAAGAGAAAGGTTAAGAACGCATACAATTATCGCTGCAACGGTGGGAACTTCTTCAAATCGTACAGAAAAAAAGACACCTTTTATTATCACCCCATCGGAGATCGTGTTATAGAAAAGGGAGCTAGCCATTCTCGTAGGAGAAAAGTTGCGGCTCCATATATCCACCACGTAGCAGTTAATAAGAGGAGGAGTTACGTCCCCCCTGAGGACGGTCGGCATATGATTCGATATGATGAAGTTTCTCTGGAGGATAGGAAGGTCCTATCAAACCTTTACATAAACACGAATGGGAAAAAACAAAATGTTATGTACTCTTCGGGTGAGCATGAAGAAAAGAAGAGTCCAACTTTCTCAGGAGAGAAGATCACACAGAACAAAGTCCTCACTCCTTCGGGGAGGAGCCCACTTCGTGCAGATGCAATGTCCCCAGAGGGGGAAATAAGTAGAAACCTACCCCCTGCGGAAGAGGAAGTATATCCCTGTGAGGAGCATATTGGGGTGGAAGAGCAGTATTACCTATCGAGGAGGGACGATGAAGTGGTACAACATGAAGGAAGCGCCACTGCCACAGTTGTAGAGATTACCCAAAGGGACAAACATCCAGGGGAGGGAGGAACAAATGAATTTGCATTAAATGTTGTTTCTGACTCTATGGGTTTTCCCCCGGAGGGGGCATGCAGCGAGGACGCAGGTGAGGAGGAGAAAAACGAGGGTTTTGCATGTTGGGGGGATAGTCAACCAGGTGAGGAGGCAGCATCGGGAAATGCACCAGCGGGGAATGGCACAGACATGGAAGAAGAGGAGGATGAAAGAACAGCCCCCCCTATGCGTGATCACAAAATGGAAGCAAAAGAAAACACTGCAGCCAATGATGGGAACGCCAATGAGTTGTGCCATTGGGGAGGAGAAGTGGAAGGTGCATGTAGTGAATCGTTAGTCAGTTTGGGGAGCCTGAGGAAACCGGGAGAGGATGGAGGAACCCCCTTTTTATCCAGTAGGGAAGAGAAAGAATATTTCGACCTGCTGGTGAGAAGGTATGAAAAGACGAAAGTGGCTCTAGACGGAAGTGAGGTTTTATCCATAAGTGTTAGCGATGCGCCAGGGGGGGAGGCGTCCGTCGGTTCGGTTGCAAGTGTGGAGGAAAAAATGGGGGAATTGGAATCGAACAGGTTGAAAGTGGTGGACGTGGAATCGAACAGGTTGGAAGTGGGGGACGTGGAATCGAACAGGTTGGAAGTGGGGGACGTGGAATCAAACAGGTTGGAAGTGGGGGATATGCAAGTGGTGGAAGAGGAGGAGAAGGTAAATGAGAACCTTGTGGGGGAGCCCAAGACGGAAGATCGAGAGAGTCAAAAGGGCGGGGAAGAAGCAGATGGAGACAACCCAAATGAAACAGAAGCAGAAGGGGGGGAAGCACCAACAGGGGAAGAACCCCCAACAGGGGAAGAACCCCCAACAGGGGAAGAACCCCCAACAGGGGAGGAACCCCCAATGGATGAGACACCCGCTGATGACACGCCCCAAATAGGGAGGTACGAGGAGCTGCTCGAGAATGATATGTGCGATTTGTACAACCTGAAGATGCACGATTTAAAGACGCTACAAAAATGCGATTTTGGTCTCTCGAAAAATTTACTAATAAAGGATATTTTTGTGTACCATAGTAACATATTGGGGGAAGACAATGATCCATTGGACGCAGTCGACATGGAGGATGCACAGGGGAGAAATGATGAACCCATTGAAGGAGACGATGGAGAAATCAAAAGCTTCTTAGCCAAACTGAAGGCAGATGTGACTAGCCAAATAAGTTTGAACAAGGAAGACAATGAGCAGGCCTTCGATTTGTTGGATTCTGTGCATGCGAATGGTTATTACGACGATTGCTATGGGGGAGAGGATTTCCCCGTGGGATCGAAACTGAATCTGTCCGATTTGGATGACGACGTTGGTGGTGGCACAGTGGACGGTGCGGTGGAGGTTCCCCCCGGAGGAGGGTCCCTGTTCGGTACTCCAAGGAAACTGGAGGGAGAGAGGAAGGACACCGAATGTCAAACCGAATTTCCCCTGGATTTTTCAAGGAATACGAATAGAACCCCAAGAAAAAAAAGCGTAGAGGTAATTTTAGTGAAGAAAAGACTAAAGAGGATGAAAGAGAAGGATGATGAGGAGGCAGAAGAAGGACAAAATAAATGGGGAATGAGTCAGACGGATCCAAAAGATAGATCTAGGAGGTATCCAAAAAGGAACAGAATCAAGACGTTGCGTTATTGGATTGGTGAAAGGGAACTTACCAAGAGGAACCCCCACACAGGGGAAATTGATGTTGTCGGATTTAGCGAATGTACTAACTTGGGAGATTTATCTCCACATATTATTGGTCCAATAAAATATAAGGCTTTGAATCTGAGGGATATGTATCCTTTGAGTGCAGATGATGAAGAAGGTGGACGTCGTCGTGGGAGTGATTCTATGGATGACGCTTCGGGTGACGGACTTGCTGGTTTCCACACGGACGGTCAAGCGGATGGACGAGTGAAGATACATGCAAGTGATCATCTGGGGGTAGGTAGAAACAGGAAGAGACGAAGGAGCGAGCAGAAAGAGACACTTAAGGGAGATGAGGTTGGAGAGGGGGACAGGGAGGAGGATAAGCAGGACGAGGAGTACTCCGATCGAGTGGCCACGCAACTACCCAGCAGAAGTGACAACATTTCCAAGAAAAGGAGGAAAAGGAAATTCATCAATATTGTTAATTACATTAAAAAGAGAAAAAAGAAAAAGTTGGTGAAGAGTGTTGACAAGGCGGAGGGAGAGGAAGCGTTGTTCAGCAAGGAGGACAGGGAACAAATGGGAAATGATGTTGTGGAGGGTGATGCGGTAGACGGCGGGGACGTTCCTGCGGGGTTTGAAAACATGGAAGGAAAACACAACCCGGAGGGGAATGAGGAGAATCTGTTTTACGATGAGGAGGCCGCCGATGTGGAAGTGGACTCAGGTGAGGCGTTGTTAAGTGAAGCATTACCAGAGAAAGAGGCACCTGTGGAAGAACCACCAGGTGAAGAACTGCCAATTGGAGAATTACCAATTGGAGAATTACCAATTGAAGAACTACCAAATGAAGAATTAACCATTGAAGAACTAACCATTGAAGAACCTCCAGAGGAGTTGCCAGCCGTCGAAGCGGTGAAGGAAGCGAACAGCGACGCCAGCAACGAAACGACCAAGGACTCTGCAAAAAACATCTCCGAGGAAAGGGAGAAAATGCAAAAAAAGAAAAAAGATAAGAAAAAGAAAAAAGATGAGAGGAAGAAAATAAAGGAAAGAAGAATCGATCAGATGTATAAAGAGTTGTCTCTGTTCAATTTGGACTTTCTGCCCTCCCGCGGGAAGGTGAAGAAGGACGTAACTAAGGGGAGGAAGGAGAAGAAGCAGAAGAAGCAGCAGGGGGAGGTTACGGAGTTAACGCAGGAGGAAACACAGAAGGGGCAGATATCGGCAGAGACGCAGGATGACGCACAAGGTGGCCAAGATAAGGACGATGCTCAGACCAGCGAAAACACTGCCTACTATTCGGAACTAAATGGACAGAAAGTGGCTACCATTTTGAGGACAGACGAAGTTGGTAATACGAACTGTGAGGAGGCCGATAGGAAGGTTGAATCGAAGGAGGAGATTAGTAGTGGTACAGCTGAACAGATCGAAAAGGAGTTACCTCCAAGTGGTGGTCTGCTTGTGGAGGAGAGTCCGGCTGACAGTGAGGGGAAGACCCTTTTTGGTGAGCAGCATGAGTACCATGAACAGAACAAGGATAACGCGCACGATGTGAGGATAGAGGTGGACGTGGATGACCAGGCCAACATGAGTGAGAGCGAGGAAAAGACAGACACAATGATTTCTGCTAAGGTTGATGAAGTGGAGGAATATGCCAAGCGGTTTATTCAGTTGTCTGAAAATGAGACGAAGGATGTGCCTGCTGCAGGGGAGGAGGGTCATAGCAGCCTGTGGGAAGCTGTCACCCAAGACGAATCGAAGGAACCCCCTATAGAGCAGGACGAAGAAGACGTACCTGTAACAATTGCACAAAATGAAGGAGAAAAATTAAATCATATAGAAGAGGAAGGAAATGATGAAGAGAGCAAATTTGAGAGAAATGAAAAGATAAGGAAGATAGTTCCCATGGAGGGGAAAACTGAAAAGGCAGATGTGCAGAAGGACGAATCACTAAATGAAGTGCCCTCTAGTAACCGTACAGATGTTCATGTGGACGGAGAGGAAAAGAATGGGGCAACACTACTGTGTGCCAAGTCCAGTAGGAATTATAAGACCGTTTTGAAGAAATCTTTCCGTGTAAAGGTTGTGAATTTCGATGTGGATAGAAGAAAGCATAGGAGGAGCAAAACTGGGGGGGTACTAAATCCGATGTCCATGAGGAGGAGAGGTATGAAGGCAGAAAATGTGGCCAACAGAATGGGTCAAGTGGTCGATAGATTATACGGAGCGACCTATAATTTGCACGAAGTGAATATCCCCGAGCTGCTCAGACTTAACAGCTGCATCATCACAGGTATTTACTACGCCGCGATGGACGCCATAATTGGGGGCGTCCTTTTTTTTTTTGTCACACGCAGAGAGTTGGATTTGTCGAAAGTGCACACTTGTCACTGTGTGGATGGATCCCGGCGGTGTATGAACATGCTCCTTTGCATATGTTTTTTTTTTTTTTTTTTTTTTTGCAGCAAGTCCACATTTCAAGGAGTTTTTTCCCCCGTGCGGAAGTCTGTCCCTCGTCCAGAAGGTAAGCGTTCCCATGAGTGGAACGAAAAAGTAAAAATAATCGCAACGGGGATTGCAGTTATTTAGTGGCAACAAGTAAGTGTTACTGATTGTTATGTTATGTTTGTTTTTCCCTTCCGCACCCAGAACCTGTTTAGCGACGTTCAGGCGAACCTCAGCCTGTACAGCGTCCGGATGACCCCCGGAGAAAAATACAGCTCAAGCAGCCTCCACCACAACTTGGTAAGCTCCCTTTTGGACGCATTTTCGTTTCCACCAGTTTGTCTTTTTGTTGCGTGCGCTTTGGCACTGTGCCTCCATCCATTAAATTTGCCTTTTCCTTTTGATGTCTTTTTTTTTTTTTTTTTTTTTTTTTGCAGGTGGGGTACGTCGACGTAGGGGAGAGAATTAAAATCGTCCTGGGCAGCCAGGAGAGGTGTTTCGAAAGGGGCGACTTTTTTTTCATTCCTCGGTTTCGCAGTTT